>NC_058403.1:200456544-200670299 GCF_002201575.2 Neomonachus schauinslandi | reverse complement strand
CCCCCGGCCCCTCGGCCGCCCGGCCCCGCAGGCGACCCCGGCCCCACGGCCCCACGAACCTGCGCGCTGCCCTAGGGCCCGGCCGGCCCGCGGCCCGGTAAGTTCTGGACCAAACTTGGCGGGGAGCAGGGGCTGGAGGGGTGGGGTCGGGGCTGGGATCGTGAGGTGAAGCCTGGAGCGGCGGGGGTGGCGAGGGTCGGACAGGGTCGGGGGTCAGTGGGCTCTGAGGGACCCCCGCGTGAGCATGGAAAAGTGAGTGCGAGTGAGTGAGTTCTATCTACTCCTTGTATTCTGGGAGCGTCTTGCTAGCGCTACCCTAGAAAGTTCCGCGCTCCGACGCCGCCCAGGCACGTGGGGGCCGGGCCGGGCGGGGGTCCCGGAAAGTCTCGGCGTCGCCCCCCTTCCTTCTGCGCTTCCTCCGCGGTCGGGGGAGGGGCTGGGCCTCCAGGGGTCGTTTCCTAGCGGCCGGGACGGGCGGGGGCGGCGGGCGGGCGGCACGTGGGCGCGCGGGGCGGGGGGTCCCAGGCAGGGGGGGCGGAGGTCCCGGGCGGGCCTGGCCGCTGCGCTGAACCCCGCGGAGGCGGCGGCGGCGGCGGCGGAGGATCCCGTGTCAGAATAAGAGTCCCCGCGCGCCCACGCCTGCAGGGCCGGCACTCTCCCTCCTCGCGCCCTTACTGCCTGACCCCCGGGAGCCGCAGGACCCTTCCCCCCTCTCCGGGCTCGAGCCCTTCATAGGGCCGTACACTTTAAATTTGCCTCCCCGTTTAGGCAGTGGCTTTATTGACCCCCCCCACCCCACCTGGAATGGGTCGGCATCAGTGACTAGACAGCGGCAGCTGGCCTTTTAAAGGGATTATTGCCAAGAATCGGAATTGATCACTTCAACAAGGAAAGGCTTGTGGGCAGGGCCCCAGACTAGAGCGTGATTGACACTTAGTGTGTGTGGACACACTGGGACCCAGAAATGAATGGGTATCCCTCTCTTAGGAACTGAATGTCAACCCTTGGGTGCGCGTTTCTGCCCTGCCCTGGGAACTTTGTGGGGGCTATTTAATTTTGTGTATTTGACCCAGCGTCTTTAGCCATGTAGTTCATCCTTATCTTGAGAGCTTTGGATTCTTTAGATCAAAGTCCGGGTGAGTCACTTGAGCCTTTAATTTTTTTCTCTTCCTTACCCTTTTACTTCTTTCAGTTTTCTTGAGTACACAGTGCTTGTTAAGTGTCTGGTTCTGTGTGTCCATTTCGCACAGTGACACCTTCTGGCTGTGGCAGCACAGATTAACTGAGGGACAGAGCCTTATGTGTAGTTGCTTCAGACTTGTACTGACTATCCTTTGATGTTTTTTGTGTTGTTTTTTTTTTTCTGGTAGTGGTTACAAGTTTTCTTTAAGTTAGATTAGGTGAAATAATGTTTGCTGGCACCAGATCAGGATGCTAAGATTAGTAGCATGTTACACCTGACAGCAAGCTGTAGGAGGAGGGCAGGATAGACACCAGTCCCCAGATTTGAATGCCTTTTGTACAGAGACATCTTCCTTGCCCATAACACACCAGCGTGGTGGAGGATATAATCCCCACATACAGGTGAGGAAACTAAGGCTCCTGGATGCCAGGCTGCTTGTCCAAGGCTGCCGAGTGGTAGAGGGGCAGAGCTTGGCTTGAGCCTGATGTTTGGGGCATCAGAGCCCAGGAATGTTCCTGTTTGCAACCCACTGTGTGAGCATTTCCTGGTCCTTCCTAAAGCAAGAGGCCGTTTACTTGTCCAGGCTCCAGTCTACTTCTGCTGGGAGTTGGGGGGATGACCTGATAACTTAGGGACACCATTGTAGCCCTGTGTTGTCCTCAGAGAGCAGTTACCAGCTGGCTTTGAAGGAGTCAAGCCACAGACTTGCCCCTTTGCATTTGCTTCCTCAGCTTCCAACTCAGAAAAGTTGGCCTTTTTGTAGAGCAAGTAGTTTAGAATGGAGGTTTTGAGAGCAATTTGCAGTAGATCCTTTCCTCATGTAGTCCCCCATTCTTTGTCTTTCATCACATATTCCTCCCCTAAAATTCTGAAGCTGATTTTTACAGAGGATTACCTCTCATCTTGGATGTGATACAGAAATTGGGATGGGTCCTTTATTACCGATTTGGATGCATTGTTTTTTCCACTCAGATGACATCATTTTTTTTTAATGTCAAGTCATCTCTGTTAATGCAGTATCATTTGGCAAATCCTACAATCGTATATTTTGATAGTGAGGAAAGAAATAATGCTACTCTTGGTAGAAAAAAATCCTGGAAGGATTTGTACCAGAATGTCAACAAAATTTCTGCGTTAGGGTGAGGAGTGGGGTTTTTTTTCCCTTAAACTTTCTGATATCTCTGTTTTGTGATTATTTAAAAAACAAGAAATGGTTTCAAAAAGATATTTTTATTTTTTTATTATCATTATTTTTAAGTAATCTTTACACCTAATGTGGGGCTCGAACTCACAACCCTGAGATCAAGAGTTGCATACTCTCTTCCAACTGAGCCAGCCAGGTGCCCCAAGAAACACTTTTTATTTGAGTAATAAAACACAGTTTAAAGACTCCAATTCTTAATTCTTCAGTAGCTCTCACTTGCTTTGCATCATTTATTTTGTGAATTTCTGGCATTGCAAGGAGTGATTTCTGGATAGACTTACTCAATAAATATCGGAGTGTACACTGTGCCTCCGGCACCGTGCTAGGAATCCCTGCTCAGTGGAGTTTACCATGAGATTAGTGGGAGAGAAATCGTAATTAATCTCATAAACATGGGGAAACTTAAAAGGGTCAAGGAGAAAAGGACGCTGTGACCTGGTGAGCAAGACTCAAGGGGGTATTTCTCCAACTGGGGTTGGAGGACGTGTAGGAGCTAAGTAGGTAAAGAGAAAAGGGAAGAGCATTTCTGATAGAGTGTCTAGGACTGAAGGAAGATTAGGGTGGTTGGAGCAGAGACACACACATACACACACACAGACCTAAGAGGGTCTGGGATTTACCTTGACAACAGTGGGATCCCTGTCGAAGAGGACAAGGCAGTGATGGGGTTCACAGCCAGGACCACCTTGAGCCTTAGGTAGCAGATCACTGAAGGATGCTTCTGAAGGGCGTGGGTGGGAAAGTAGCGTAGCCATTCTGAAATGTTGGCATTTTCTTTCTTTTCTTTTTTTTTTTAAAGAGATCCTACATTTATTTTCTTTTTCTTTATTATTATTTTAAAGATTTTATTTATTTGAGAGAGCGCACGCATGAGAGAGCACGAGTTGGGGAGAAGCAGAGGGAGAGGGGGAAGCAGGGCCCCCACCAAGCAGGGAGCCCGACATGGGGCGCAATCCCAGGACCCTGGGGTCATGACTGGAGCTGAAGGCAGACGCTTAGCTGACTGAGCCACACAGGTGCCCCTGTTTTCCTTCTTTTTTCAAGATTTTTTATTTATTTGAGAGAGAGAATGAGAGAGAGAACGCACATGAGAGGGGGGAGGGTCAGAGGGAGAAGCAGACTCCCTGCTGAGCAGGGAGTGGACTCAGTCCTGGGACTCCAGGATCTTGACCGGAGCTGAAGGCAGTCACTTAACCAACTGAGCCACCCAGGCGCCCCGTATTTTTTAAGTAATTTCTCCCCTCCAACATGGGGTTTGAACTCACGACTCCGAGACCAAGAGTCACATGTTCTACCAAGTGCCAGCCAGGTGCCCCAAATGTTGGCATTTTCTGATATTTGTTCTCCTCGGGGAAAATTAAGAATGACTCTCAGAGTCTTGGATATTGTCAATTCCTAACAGAGACCAAAATGTAACGGCCTTACCAATGAGTTCAGTTAAGGAATGTCAGTGTGCTAACCTCCGAAAGCATGGGCAACTCAGATACTTGTCTGGAGAACTACCTGCTTGGACTTGTGATGTTTCTGAGCCATTAGATGGAATGAGCAAGGCTATTTTCCCTAGACCTTTTTCTCCCCCTGATAATTGAGTTAATTTATGCTCATTGTAGAAAACTGGAAAGATGATGAAACAGGTGATTAGGTGAGGTCTTTATGAGCAGTCGTCCTGGGGTAATAGAGCATCTCTGGGATTTCCTTGTAACAGTTGTTGGGTTGGGAAGTGTGGCAAAACTGGAAGAACAGGTTGGCAGTGTCATAGTTTGAGGCTCACAGAACTATGTTTGTTGCCTGCTAAGTGTGGTCGATTGTTAGAATGGATGCTCTTGAGTTATCTGAACTGTTTTAGAAGGTTAGTTAGACAGTCTGGCTTCAGGTTGCTATTTTTTTGGGTAATGATGTTCTAACTGTGCAAAGCTACATCTTGCACTGAATTAGAAGGCCACCGGTTAAGGTTTAGATAAAAGACGGGACCTGAAGTGGTGGCAGGGAAGTGGAAGTAGTGAAGCTGGTTGGTGTTCTTAGAAACAAAAGTAACAGCTGGGGACAGATCCTGCATACTTGTAGATGCTGGCAAACGTGATCCAGGACTTTTTAGTCAAGAGGAATGTCAGACCATGGGCTTATTGCCCCTCCCCTCGTTTTCTAGGCTGTATTTGTGACCTCTTTTTGTCTGATGAAAATGTAGGTTAGTCTTTTAGAAGACAAAGGAACTTACTCTAATTGAATACCTGCAGGTAGCCTTAGGAAGTGACTGGGAATCCTCTGGAACCCTCTGGGGTGGCGGGGGGAAAGGGCCCTTGCAGCTTCTCAGTGCACTGCACCTACTTTCTCTTGATCCTCAGAAAGGTAACCCTGTTTCTCGGGCAAGTTTGTCAGGGGCCTTGGCTTCTTGTTTCCTGGCTCCTTATATGAAAGGACTGAAGGCTTGATACCTGTCTGAGAATGACAGAGACCAGCATCTGAGATAGAGTGTGCTGGCAGGATATGGACAATACCTGCAAGTGGGCTCTCAGCAAATTGAGGTAGGAGTTTTGGGGAAGGTTTGAGACCAGTACTTTGAGGTTGCTTGGCCTCAAAGATAGCTAGCTGCAGCTGGGATGGGGGGCGAGTTGGGGAGAGAGTAGAGGCAGCGTGGGGTTGATGAGAAAGTCTCCACTTGTTGAGGTTGAAGAATTTTTCAGCCTTTCCTCCTCCTGCAGTTTTGTCTCCAGACGTGGCACCACCTGACTTGCCATGCTGATCAGATCTTTTGATTTGAATCTTCAAACTTAATTCAGCCTAAATGAGGTGATGCCTTTGGGCGCACTTTAAAAAATACTGCTGTACTATAGTGGCCAACCAGTTCCTCATCCAGGGCTGCCTGCTGTTTGCTGAGTGAGAAGTGAGCCCCCCTATTTCCAGGCAGCAGGTCCCTGCAGTGGTGTCATGGACCAGCCCTGGCTTTGCCTTAGGTTGGATGTAAGTTCCACTTGCCACTTTCTAGTGATGTGACCTTGCTGACTGAACCTTACCCTCTGTTTCCAGTTTCTAAAAAGGAGGTAATGTCTACCTTGAACAACTGAGTTGGAATGCGATAATAAATTCAAGTGGCTTAGCACAGGGCCTAGTGTGTGTATAGTTCAGTGAATGCTGTTATGATTAGAATGGATGAGGCAGAGCACAAAGGCACTGCTTCGCTTTGGGTGTGGAGCACCTCCACATTTTCAGGACAAACTGTCACTGCTGTGTGCCCCTTGGAGCCATAGCCTGTCCCAATGTTCCAGATGGAAGAAGCCAGAGTCCCCTACAGAGGGTGACACTTTCTAGGGCCACCTTGCTGAGTATTCTACAACTGGGAGTGGGCTCCAGCCTTTATGAGTTCAGATTTTGTATGTTTTTTCCACTAGCCTGGGCGCCTCCCTAGTGATACAAGATAGCTGGGTTGGTGGGGCCCCACCAGGGGAAAGGAGATAGCCCCTTTCCTGGCTTTGCTAAATCTCATGTTCTGACTTTTAGGAACAGTGCCTCCATGTGTGAGATGGGAAGGTATTTGCTAGGGGATCTTGCCTTTAAGAACCAGGAGGGGCCCCTAGCACTTTTGGCTTTATCCCTAAGTGATCTCTGGCCAGCGATGGGAAGTGAGTTGCCTCCTGATGGTGCATGCAGTGGCAAATAGGAGAGCCTGGGACTGAATCCTAGTCTCCTTCCAGACTTACAGCTCTCAAGCTGGCTTGGGAATTGGACAGATTGGGCTTTGCCACTGAGTAGTTTAGTGCTTTTCAGCTTTGGGTGGGTTGCCTGCCTGCCTACCTGGCCTCAGCTTTCCTATCTGTAGACAGGGAATATATCTTTGATCTCCTAGGATGGCTGTGAGGACAAATAGAAATGTTCAAAAGAGGGTATCCCAGCTCCTGACTCCTTCATTCACCTCTAAGACAAAATTCTGCCCCTAGATGACAACTACATAATGATTCCCATAAGGTCGCACATCTCAATTATCACATGCAATGAAACACTCAGATTGAGGCTTTGGATTTTCTTTATAACAAAATTCCACCACAGCCTCACAATTTGGAGGTCTTTAGAGCTCATTGTAAGGAGATCTCACCTAAAAAGGTCATCAAAGGGAAGGTGAGAAAAAAGAAACCCTGTGGCTTTAAACCTGCGTATAATCCCAGCATAACATTTCCTCTAATCCCAGTTGTTCTGTGCAATTAGCCTTTGAGTCAGTGGCTGTTAAACTGTACTCCACACATTCTTACCTTAGAGGCAGCTGCTCAACATGACCTTGGAGGTGAGCAGGTTTCAGGCCTGTATTCTCTTCACTTGGTGGATTTTTGTGGTGGTAAGAGATTTTTAGTTTTCTTGTCTGTTTTGGGGCGGTTTACTCAGCAAGTTTTGAAAACTTTGCCACTACAACCTATTCACATCCGCAGAGGAAACACATTTTTTCCCAATTGCTCAATGGTTTGGGCAAAGTAGGAGTGTAGCAAACTGAATTCTTGGTTTGAAGGCATTGGTTGAATTGGTCAAGTCACTCCAGACCTGTGATATTCTCAGGACTTGTGTATCATTGACAGAACATTGCCAGTTCAAATGATTGGACTTCATTTTTTTTTTTATAAAACTTTTTTTTTTTTTTAAATTTATTTGACAGCACACAAGTAGGCAGAGCGGTAGACAGAGGGAGAGGGAGAAGCAGGCTCCCTGCTGAGCAGAGAGTCCAGTGTGATGTGGTGCTCCAGGGCTCGATCCCAGGACCCTGGGATCATGACCTGAGCGGAAGGCAGACGCTTAACCCACTGAGCCACCCAGATGCCCCTGAACTTCATTTTTTGTTGTCTCATGTGTTACTCCTGTGCATGTAAAGGGTTCTCGCACCCGCCCCTTCAATGGCAGTGGTTTTTTCAGAGGATTCTGAATCCGCACCTTCCCTGGGATTCTCTTATACGCACTGGAACCCTGGGAGATTTCCAGGTTTGATTAGTGTTTTCCTTAACACTTTTGTTTGATTAACTGACCTTCTTAGCAGTGTGTATGTGGGTCATGTGTCTCTTGCTTTCCCTTCCCAAACTTTGAAATTTCTCTTGTTGAGGCTTTTGTCTCTAGCAAAGTCTGGGGAGAAGGAGGAACCTCCAGTGTCAGTAGTAGGAGTTGCCTGGTCTGCTTTTGAAGTTTTCTTGGGCAGAGATATTAACGTACCAAGTCTGGATGGAAATGAAATTGCAGCCTTGTAGTCAGTCTGTTTGTCAGGCAGAGCTTTAAAAATGTAACTATGTTTGATCCTTGGGCCCCAGACAAGTTTAGGATTCACCTGGGACTAGCTTGCTTCTGTGTGCTGTTTTACTGAACATAGCACAGACTTCAAGATGAGTGGGGCAGCTCTTGATGTTACAAACTGGAAACTGAGGCCTGAGAGGAGGAGTGGCCTACCCCGGTTTAATTTGCATAAGGAAGGAGAACATAGCTCTCTGTTCTCTCCTGGAGGCTCCTTGGTCTGATCTCTGTCATCCTTATTTCTTTTTTTTCTTGTAAAGATTTTACTTTTAAGTAATGTCTGTACCCAGTGTGGGGCATGAACATAAAACCCTGAGATCAAGAGTTGCATGCTCTACCAACCGAGCCAGCTAGGCACCCCATGTCCTTGTCTATGGTTTGGTCAGGTATTTATTTACCTAATTTTTAAATTTTTCATTTAAATTCAATTTAATTAATATATAGTATATTATTAGTTTTGGAGGTAGAATTTAGAGATTCATCAGTTACGTATAACACACAGTGCTCATTCCATCAAGTTCCCTCCTTGATGCCCATCACCCAGTTACCCCATCCCCCCACCCACCTCCTCTCCAGCAACCTTCAGTTTGTTTCCTATAGTTAAGAGAGTTTTATGGTTTGTCTTTCTGTTTCTGTCTTATTTTATTTTTCCTTCCTTTCGTTTATGTTCATCAGTTTTGTTTCTTAAAGTCCACAGATCAGTGAAATCATATGATACTTGTCTTTCTCTGAGTGACTTATTTCACTTAGCATAATACCCTCTAGTTCCATCCACTGGTTTGGTCAGTTCTGTTTTGTTCTAGGTTCCTCCTCCCTAATTAGGAGGTCCAGTGGCAGGTTTCCTTCCTCATGGCCTCATCTTTTTTTTTAAGTTTTTATTTTAATTCAGTTAACAGTATGGTGTCGTATTAGTTTCAGGTGTATGATATAGTAATTCATCAATTCTGTACATCACATGGTGCCATCAGAACAAGTGAAGGAACCTCATCTTTTTTTGATCCCTGAGGTCGTCATGGTGTCTGTAGTGTAAGGATGGGACAGGACATAGGGAGGAAGAACTCAGGGCTGCCTTTAAAAAAACAAAAACAGAAACAAAACTAGCAGTGTTTCCTGTTTTGGAATTGAGTGGGTAATGGCTTTCAATTTTAAGAGCATAAAATTCCTTTTCCCTATTAAAAAAAGAGTAATGGCATTTACTTGCAGAAATCCTTCAGGTGATATGTGGGTGACCATTTCAAGATCCAAACAAGCAACCATGGAAGTAAGGTGGAATGGGCTAAATGTCAGATGCTGAACTAGGCTTCAGTGATTGGCTGTGCTAGTCTGGGGGTGGGGGGGTCCTTAACACCCAGCTGAGGGTGCTAGATGATTCTAGAACAGCACAATCTGATGCTGGAGTGGTCTTTAAACTGTATCACAGAACCGGTTAGAGGGATTGAACATGTTTTGTTTGGAAGAGAAAAGATTGGGAGTGGGGGCCATGAGGGATTACAGGACGCCCATTGGTGAGTCACCATCTGACAGAGGCCTTTTCTTTTTTTTTTTTTTAAAGATTTTATTTATTTATTTATTAGAGAGCGAGCGAGAGAGAAACAGCATGAGAGAGGAGAAGGTGAGAGGGAGAAGCAGGCTTCCCAACGAGCAGGGAGCCCGATACGGGGCTCGATCCCAGGACCCTGGGATCATGACCTGAGCCGAAGGCAGTCGCTTAACCAACTGAGCCACCCAGGCGCCCCTGACAGAGGCCTTTTCTACTCCTAGTGCCAGTAGGGACCCACTCACCCCCTCAGGGAGTATGGATGGGGTTCTTCTTTTCAGAGAGAAGATCAGGTGACCCTGCCACAAAAGGCAGTGAAAGTGGACGGGTCATCACCTGGGGAAGGGGCTTAACATTGAGTGAGCATTTCAGATGTACACCCATCTTTTGTGAAGGTTAAGATGGTGGGAGAGCTTGTCCACTCTGTTGCCTTGGTTTATGGCTTAAGGGAAAAAGGAAACTTAAATTGCTTAGAAAAATTAAGGTAACTTTGATCTGTTCAACCAGCCTTCTGAGTCTGTGAACCACTGTTGGCCTTTCTTTTTTTTAAGTTAACTATTGACATTTAAGCGCCTAAGCTGCTCTGGAAGGTGCCCCATCAAGTGAAATGCAGTGTAGGCTTCTCACCACCACATGGTGGAATGAACAGAGCAGGAGATGTGTTGCTGGCTGTGGGATTCTCTAGAGCTTCTTAGCAGGCTGCCGGGGATGGGTGACAGTGATGCAGAGATGTCTTTGCAGCCAGGTGGTCCTAGCCCCAGGTTGTGAGTAACCCTAAGTATACTCCAGTGTGTTGTGCAAATATAATTTTTGTTATATGCCATGATATGAACAAGATGGGGCTTCTGATCTATCTCCCTCCACTCTCCAGCACTCTCTTCTGAGAAGGGGCTGTTTTCTTGGTCCCTGGAGGTCTACAGCTCTTGTGGAAAAGGTTGGTGATGTTGGACTAGACCATTTACAAGGAGTGTTTCCTTGCACTGGAACATCAAGGATGGATGGAGTTGGCAGATAACCCTCCCAGACCTCAGGGTTTATGGAAAGTCATAGTGAGAAATAAGATTAAAAAAACAAAACAAAACAAACCCCCCCCCCAAAAAAAACAGGTTGTTCCAGTTATTGTTGATGACTTAAAATGGAAGGCTGTTTACACTTCATCTGAAAAGCATGGAGAACCCTCAGAAGTTTGTGAGGAGAGTATTCACTTGAACTGAGCAGGGAAGCCAGTCAGGAAAAAGGGACATTGATAAAAGGCAGACATGAACTAATATGGCCTTGAATTTGCCTGGTGGGGAATAAAAAGCAGGGACAGGTGCCAGAGACACTGTGCAAGGAGATTGGGTGGGGATTAGCTGGATACCAGGGGTTGAGAACAAGTCATCTGTCCTTCAAAAACTGGGGTCCCGGGGCACCTGGGTGGCTCAGTCGGTTAAGCATCTGCCTTCGGCTCGGGTCATGGTTCCAGGGTCCTGGGATCGAGTCCCACATCGGACTCCCTGCTTGGTGGGGAGTTTGCTTCTCCCTCTGCCCCTCCCTCCCCACCCGCCACTTGTTCTCTCTCCCTCTCTCTCTCTCACACACACACACAAATAAATACATAAAATCTAAAAAAAAAAAAAAATGGGGTCCCTTCCCTGCTCAGCCTGTGCCGTACCCCTGGAGTCCGGTGGTGGCCTTTTCCTACCCTCAAGGGTCTTAACAGCCACATAAGGGAGATAGGATAGGGTGCCCTGAGAAAGAGGGAAGAGTGGGTATGAGCATGTCTGAGAGGTAGCAGCAGGGTGAGGACTGGAAGGTGACATAGGCTCTAAGATTGTGGGTCTTTGCTTTCAGGGGTGCTGAATTTGAGCAAAGGTGAAGTGAACTGGGTCCTGGAGAAGGTGGTCCAAGGTAGCGTCTACTGCCTGGGGAAAAAGTGGATGTTGGTGAGATAGTCTGGCCTTTGGTGCTGGATGCCTCCTCTTTGTTTTACGTGGCTAGGAGGGAGGATACAATGGGCTGAGGCATGAAGGCCCTCTGTGACCTCTAGAACCCTCTTGAATGCAAGGGGTATGTTTGTGAATCTGCCAGATTGTGGCTACCTCCGTTGTGGGGGAAGGTGCAGAACTTGATCTGTTCTTAAGTCTCCTCCTCCCAAACTAATTGTGCTTTGTGTTCGAAGAAGGCACAAAAAATAGGTGAAAGAATAAAAGGGACCATCTCGTACTCGTATATGTGGGAAAAGTTCTGCTCTGTTCCAAGAATGAAGTAATGACAGATGGAACCTAGATGGACACAGCCCGTAACGTGAGGAATTGTAGCAATTAGAGAGACCAGGAAGAGGCTCGATACTATTCCAGTGCCCCAGGAGCTGGTTGGTAACCTGCATTTTCTAGATTCTGAGGATTTTCCAACTTGAGGTTTTGGACACTTTTCCAGAGAGACCCAGAGCGATTAAGGCTCTTCTCTGAAACATTCACATGAATTATTCCAACAGCTGCTCCTTCCTGGTTTGAGAAAGTTTCCTTGTTTCATGCATTGCTGAAATGTTTTCAAATCATGGCTCTTTTGGCAGTGTCCAGGGGAGAAGACAGGTGGGCATCCCACAGAGTGACAACACTAGTGTTGAGAGGGGGGGAGGGCATGTTGTTGCAGGAAGGAAAGGGGCCTTGGGGATTTGGCACTTGGAAAGAAATGACTTGGGTTCCAGAGTAGCACCTGGTTGGTGATGAACAATACGCTGTCAGTCCTGATTTTGGGGAGAAGATGGGAGTAAGGAATCAGGCGAGTTAAGTGAGGGCAGCAGCCTGGTGCCCCTTATACAGAGATTGTAGGGCCTGGACTGTCCTGAGCCCTATGTCCTCTGCTGTCCTCTCTGTTGTGTCAGTGGCCAGGAGACCGATCTTCTTCCTACTAGTCTGTGTCTGCTGTGTTTACTGCCTCACACTTGTGAGCCCTGTGCTGTTCTTATGCAAAGGAGGAGAGAAATCTGCATACATGGCTCCTTGCTGAGGGACCCTGGTTTGCTCCTGTGATGAGCTAGAGTGTGGTTGGCATGTGTGTACATCTTAGTAGGAATGAAGATGAAAATTGGTTCTGGTTTGTGACCCAGGCTGGCAGTGTTGATCAGGTCCTTTAAGCCTTTTGGCTTGTACCTTGGCAGGTAAGGGCTCAGAAATAGTGCTTCAACACCTGAGGGGTTTTGTGCCTTTTAAAGAAAGGGAGTCATTGAATTTGCTACTTGGTCCACAGGATACAGCTTGAAACAGTTGAGGCTCATTCCTCCATGAGGTTTCTAGCAATTCAGGAAAGGGTTAAGTTAGTGTGCTTTTAGAAGAGGAATTGCTGGTGTGCTGATCTTTGCTCTAGGAAAATTCCCCAGAACTTTGGGAAGGATCCAGCCTCAGGATGGTTTCAAAGTCAGACTGTCCCTGATGGTACAGTGGTTCAGATTTGAGCCTGGGCCTGGGAGATAGCTGACTTGGTTGGATCCCCATTTTGACTTCTTAGCCCTCTGACCCTGGCCGATCACGTTGACTTCTGTCAGTCTCTGTTTTCTCACTTGTCAAATTTGGGCATCAGTGGCAGTACCCTGTGTGAAGTGTGGGTATCAATGGTAGGACCTCATGTGAAGGAGGGGTAATAATGGCAATACCCTTTGTGAAGTGTGGGTAACATTGGAAGTACCCCCATGTGAAGTGTAACATTGGCAGTATCCCGTGTGAAGTGGGTAGCATTGGCAGCACCTTGTTTTGTGGTTATAAGGATTAAATGAAATCAGGCATGTAAAGTGCTGGCACCCTGCCTGATATCAAATAAAGAATTCAGTAATTGTTAGCCACTGTTAGGCTTTTCTTTTCCTCCTTTATAACAGAATCTCTTGTCAACATGTTAAAGATGATTCTTTCAGTGTCCCAGAAGTTGTTGTCAGTGGGCTTTTCTGTAGCAGTTTGAAACTGTGTGCCTAATGGTTGCTTTCTCAGTGAAGAGTTAGGCCCTCACCTTCTTCCCCCACTGATGCTTGAGCATCCTCAGGAGGAGGCTTGGACCATGGGGACAGCAGAGCCCCCGCCTTGGCAGTAGTGCCACTGTGGTCTTGGGGACAGATCTGCCGGGCCTGGGTCTTAGGCTGGACCTTGATGCTGGATGGTTAGATAGGACCTGGGTCTGTGTGAGGCAGCTGGAGGCAGAGCAGGGCAGTGGGGTGGGCCTTGGAGGAGGTAAAGATTTAGGTGAGTGAACACCACCACCCTCGTGGTCCTGCCCCTCTACACCTGTGCTGACCTTGCAACTTCCCTTACAGGGAGGGCTGATGGCCTGAGACCCTGGGCAACTTCCCGCTGAATGTCTTGCTTGGGGTTGGATTGTCTTGGCAAGGCTGTGCTTCAGAGACACTAGAGTGAGGTAGTTTGGACCTGGCCCATGTAGGACAGTGATTCTCTGGGATGTGTGGTCTGTGTTTTCAACAGTTGATGGGTTAGAACTGTGCCTTTGCCTGGAGGACAAAGTGTGTTGGCCTTGTGTGTGCCTGTGTGGTGGCCTGAATGTATTGGTCTGTGTGCACATGTGCTGATTTGTGGGTGTGTGTATGCGTATGTACATGCATGCTTGTATGTGTGTGTGGGGGGTTAGCCTTATATGTGCTTATGTGTCTGCTAGCCCTACTTGCTGGAGTGGAGCCTGACATGTGCAGTTACTCTGGCGTGTGCAAATGGAAGAAAGACACTCCAGTCCATGTTGGACAAGGAGTTTGTGTGGCAGAGTCCTGCCTTTTGTGGGGCCTCCAGCTTACTCTGGGGTTAGTCTCAGATATGGATGAAGTCCCATCGAGGGCACAGTCTAATAAGCCTGTGTGGCCCTTACAGATTTCTTTATGCTTTCTTCTTTTAAGGCAGAGGTTCATGTGAGTGACATTTGCATTGTATCTTGTAACACCTCAGAGTTTGTTTTTTTTTTTTAAGATTTTATTTATTTGACAGAGCACAAGCAGAGGGAGAGAGAGGGAGAAGCAGGCTCCCTGCTGAGCAAGGAGCCCGATGTGGGACTCGATCCCAGGACCCTGGGATCATTACCTGAGCCGAAGGCAGACGCTTAACCGACTGAGCCACCCAGGCGTCCCCTTCAGGGTTTTATTTTTTTAAAGATTTTATTTATTTATTTGGCAGACAAAGCGAGAGGGAACACAAGCAGGGGGAGTGGGAGAGGGAGAAGCAGGCTTCCTGCTGAGCAGGGAGGCCGATGCAGGGCTCGATCCCAGGACTCTGGGATCATGACCTGAGCTGAAGGCAGACACTTAATGACTGAGCCACCCAGGTGCCCCACACCTCAGAGTTTTATTACTAAAACCTCTTACCAGCGAGGAGAACTCCGACTGGATGCAGAAGCAACAAGCAAATTGTGAGACTCTGGTCTCCTTGCCATTGCACCCCAGAAGGCAGCCCTTAACTCTTCATAAAGCTTCTGTGAGGGCAGTTTGGCCTTGACTGCTTTGCTTCTCTTGGAGCAGGGTTCTCCAGGCATCTGATCTTCAGTGCAGTTTCCTTCCTGATCCTTAGGTCCTAGCTCTTGGGCCACGTCACATAACTAACAAGCAGGGCCCTGTGTCCACCCTGTCCCTCCTCGTGACCCTTCTGTGAGGATAAGTGATGGGAAGTGTCCATGCGGGCACTGGTGAGCTCTGATGGCTGAGAGAAGCCAGGGGCAGTTCACCCTTACCTCCATCTTAGGCTCATTTTACCCTGTAGGGCTGGGGGTGGTGAAGAGAGTTGATGATGGTTCTGTGAGGAGCCCCTCTGTTCCTGACATCCTCTGTCATACTTTCATTGTTGGATACATTGTCAGGAAGGTGTGGCATCTATTTACATCATTTCTCAATTTGTTCTTAATTGGTATATGTAGTGTGAGCCACTATTTACTGATAGATGTTGCCATTGTTATAGTTTCTTCCTTCTCGTTTTGCAGCATTTTAGTCCTGCAATTTTTGTGATTGCTGTGGTACATCATCAGAGTTTGCAGCAGTGATGAAGCAGCTGGGGCCAGGAACCAGCTCATTGTCCTGGACTTTGCTGCAAGGCCTCAGGACTGCTGGGCTGGCCATGTGGCTTTAGTCAGGGCCATCAGTGCCATGCTGTGGTTGGTGGACAGTTCAGGTACTTCTGAGAAGTTATCAGATGGGGGTGCCTGCCTGGCTCAGTTGGTAGAGCGTGTGACTTTTGCTCTTGGGGTTGTGAGTTTGAGCCCCATGTTGAGTGTAGAGATTACTTAAAAATCTTAAAAAAAAAAAAAAAAAGTTACCTGATGGTATTGACTATTTGACCTGGGCCCTGATGGTCAAAGAAATTGAATTCTGCCACTTAGGGAGCTTGGTTGGTCAGATGGTTGTACGTTGTTTTGTATTTGAAGACCTACTGTCAGACTGGATTTCTAAAATTCTACCAAGTCCACCTTCCTGTCTGAAACTCAGCTTGGGGACATCTGGAAGGTTTGTGGTTGGACAACACTGACCCTGCTGCCTGCCTGGGTACTCACTAGCCCCACTGGATTTGGATTTAGGCAAACCTTTTTTTTTTTTTTTTTTTTTTTAAAGATTTTATTTATTTATTTGACAGAGAGAGGGAACACAAGCAGGAGAAGTGGGAGAGGGAGAAGCAGGCTTCCCGCTGAGCAGGGAGCCCGATGCCAGGCTCCATCCCAGGACCCTGGGATCATGACCTGAGCCGAAGGCAGACGCTTAACGACTGAGCCACCCAGGCACCCCGATTTAGGCAAACCTTTAGTGCTTGGGGAAACTACAGCTTAAATAGACCAGAGTCACTGCTTCTTGGTCTCCCATTGCCAGCTTGGAAGATAGTACCCTTCTTGGGGATCAAGTTGGCAGAGGTCACCTGAGGCTCCAGGTCCATCCAGCTGTAGTAGGATGGCTAGTGGGTACTTTCCTTGGTAGTGAGAAGGCCGAGAGAAGAGGTGCGGTGGGGTTTAGAGGTGAAAACTGGAGGTCCTCTCCCATTTATATTTCTTTGGTGAGATTTCTCCCATCCCACCAACCGCTAACTGACCAAAATAGTTCTATCTTGTCTTGGACCTTTCAAAGATAAGTTATGTGAACTACTGTGGGTAGACTTTGTTTGGATTTCAGGACTGTGAAGTTCTTTTCTTCTAGGCCCAGGTCTTCATTTGTATGTATACTATTGGGGCCTTCTTTAGAATGCTGCTCCCTCTGGGTGCTCTTGAATAACAACAAAAGCTTTCCCTTCTCCCTTCCAAAGAAAAATATTCTGAAAAATAAGATACAGTTCTTAAACACTTGGGCAGTACTTGCTCAAGATTACCATATTGTAGCAGTCTGTCTGCTCCCCCTCCCTTTCTAAATTTGAGTATAGTTGACACCATAATGTTACATTAGTTTCAGGTGTACCAGTGTAGCTGCTTATTCTCCAGGACTGCCTGTTGGAAGATGGCTTGTGGGAAAGAAAGCTCAGCGGATGGCCTTTATGCTGCTCCTCAGAGAGACTTGGTGTAATTTACTGGTCTTTGCCCTGCTCATGAATATGCAGATCAGGGTTGGTGCCTGTGTTGTCACCAAATGAGAGTGAGTTGCTGATTTAGGGGTGTCTTCACAGCTTGGAGAAGGTACTCAGCTGGTGGCTTTGCTCCTGCTTGCCTGGCGCATGCAGGTTCCAGGCCACCCAGACCTGGTTGAGGAAGCACATGGTGCCTGTGGCTAGGGCCCACGATGCCTCAGTGGTAGTGGAAGGTAACTGTCCACTGGTGAAAGAAGAATTCTCACCTTTCCAGGAGGTTGCCTTTATGATAAGTAAGGTGTTGCTTATTTATTTATTTATTTATTTAAGATTTTATTTATTTATTTGACAGAGACAGACACAGTGAGAGAGGGAACACAAGCAGGGGGAGTGGGAGAGGGAGAAGCAGGCTTCCCGCCGAGCAGGGAGCCGGATGCAGGGCTCGATCCCAGCACCCTGGGTCATGACCTGAGCCGAAGGCAGGCACTTAACGACTGAGCCACCCAGGCGCCCTGATATTGCTTTTTTAAAAGTAAACTCAAGAAAACTTGCCATAAGAGTAGAATGGCTGGAGGTTTTATTTCTTGACATGAAAATAAACCTGGCAGCCACCTATAAAGCTAATATAGCTGATTGAGATCCTGTAAGACATGGAGGCAGCCTGAATGATACGTTCTTGGGAATAAGGCTGGCTGCCATTAGATTTTCTGTTGGCTGCCTCATAGATGGAGGCGATGTCTTCTGCAGGTGGGACTTTTTGTGATCCTCACTCCCAAATTTTCCTGTTTTGACTGGTCCTGGAGACTCAAGACCACTCTTTAGTCATCTCAGGAGGATTCTTTGCATGTTTTACAGTCACAGGTCACACAGGGACATACGTGTTTGCAAAGGAGACTGACTGCCTGCTTGCCTTGCCCTAGGCAGAGAACCCCAGATAATCATATTTGCTCCTGTTTTATTTTTATTTTATTTTTTAAAGATTTTATTTACTGGGGCGCCTGGGTGGCTCCGTCGTTCAGCGTCTGCCTTCGGCTCAGGTCATGACCCCAGGGTCCTGGGATCGAGCCCCACATTGGGCTCCCTGCTCGGCAGGGAGCCTGCTTCTCCCTCTCCCACTCCCCCTGCTTGTGGTCTCTCTCTCTGTCAAATAAATAAATAAATTCTTTAAAAAAAAAAAAAAAGATTTTATTATTTGAGAGAGATAGAGAGCACAAGCGGGGTGGGGGGGGCAGAGGGAGAGGGAGAAACAGACTCTCCGCTGAGCAGGGAGCCCAATGCAGGGCTGGATTCCAGGACCCTCAGATAGTGACCTGAGCTGAAGGCAGACGCTTAACCGACTGAGCCACCCAGGTACCCCATTCTTCTTTTAATCTATCCTGGAGCAGTTGACCAAGAGATGGGGTGCTCTGGGCATTCCTGTCTGAAATGATGGGCAATGAAATGCCCTCCCTCTGTGTGAGTTGGGTACCTCATGTTGGGGTCACTTGATGTTACTGTTTTTCTAGGCAACATCATCCATGGACTCAGCCAGTGTGGTGAATCCCCTGGGCCTGGCTCTGCCTCACAAGATAGGTGGGCTTGGTGCTCAAAAGTTGAGGGGGGTGGTACAGTGTTTTCCTTTTCACTGATGGTGATTGGCAGGTACACTGTTTGGGCTAGTTGCATGGGTCTCCCCTGTGTAGAACTGGTTGTGTCAGGGGCTGAGGGCTTGCACCCCTGTTGGGCCTGTGTAAGTTTCCACATCTAGCCCAAGTGCTCCAGGGAATAGGTTTGGATTGGGCTGTGGTATCTCTGGCTTCCATTTTAGGAAATGTTTATGTCCAAGACAGGCTAGTCATTTTTACCATTCACCCACCAGGCATTGCTTGATTCCCTTGGTTCTTGGATGTGAGATGGGGCTGGAAGAGGTATATCCCAGGGAGATGAGGTGCATTGGGAAGTCAGAGCTAGGGTAAGATAGGCATACTTAAAGTCCATCTGAGGCATAATGTTTACTGCTGCTCTCATTTTACCATTCTGTTTTTTTTTTTTTTTTTTAAATATTTTATTTATTTATTTGACAGAGAGAGAGCCAGAGAGAGAGGGAACACAAGCAGGGAGAGTGGAGAGGGAGAAGCAGGCTTTCCGCAGAGCAGGGAGCCTGATGCGGGGCTCGATCCCAGGATCCCGGGATCATGACCTGAGCCGAAGGCAGATGCTTAACGACTGAGCCACCCAGGCGCCCCCATTCTAAGTTTTTCCAGTGACATTTTGTGTAGTTTATTTGGAGAGTGGAGGGAAGGATTGGTTGATAGTGGAGGATGTCAGGGACATGGCTGGTCTGGGAAGCAGGGTTCTAGAGTCATACATTTGGCTGTGAATATGCAAGGCCTATGGACTTTGTTCTGTATACACTTTGGCCCCAAAAGGTTAAAATGATGTATGTGGTTCTATCTTGAGACGTTGTGCTGAGTGAAATAAGCCAGACACAAAAGGACAAATACTGTATGATTCCACTTAATATGAGGTCCTTAGAGTAGTCAGATTCATGGAGCTAGAAAAGTGGGATGGCGGGTGCTAGGGGCTGGGGTGGGGGTAATGGGGAGTTAGTGTTTAATTGGGGACAGAGATTCAGTTTTGCAAGGTGACAAAGTTCTGGAAATGGATGGTGGCAGTGGTGGTGATGGTTGCACAACAATGTGAATGGACTTAACACCACTGAGCTGTACACTTACTAGCTAAAATGGTCAATTTGATGTTACTTATATCTTAGTACAGTGGAAAAAAAATGGAACCTTTGAATTCAGAAATATCCTGCATTCTTACGAGCATGCATTTTTATCCTCCCAAGAGTTAGTTTAGGGAGAAAAGAACAAAGGCACTCACTCACATTTTTATGGCTTAGTTTGTGCTGGATACTGTGAGGTTTTAAAAAAAAAAAAAATGGATATGTGTGATTCTAGAAGGCTCATTGTAACATCATTTTGGGAATGTTGGAGCACAGGGATTCTGCGGGTGTTCTTTGGTCCCCACAGGGGTGGGGCTTGGATGCACTTTCTCCAGCTGTGTGGGGTGACACGACTCTTAGAGTCTTCAGGGGACTTAGGAGAGCAGAATCCAGAAACAATCTGAAGTCTTTTCTGCTCCAGTGCTTGGCTTAGAGATTGAAGGTATTCCTTGTTTCCCTATGGCTGTTTGTCAGCGAATTTCCTTAATATAGCACACATTGGTGCATGTACACAGAATGGGAGACACCAGTTCTTAGTTTCTCATTATTAACAGAGATGTTATTTCCTCTTTTGTTCTTGTGACATTTTCTTTGAGATGTCCTTTAATGTAACACACCAAACATTCTCAGTGCTAAACACTAACACTTCAGACACTTCGCAAAGTCTCAGACATGTCTAGATAGATGTAGACATTTGATTCTTGAGCATTTTAAATATGGGGGTTTATCTGAAGTTTTGAACTTCTGTGTGGACTTGCCAGGGCAGCTGCTAGGGGGCAAGGATGGAAACTCTAGATAGGAGTTGAAATATTTTGAGGAATAACATTAATGACACTACTCAGAGTAAAGCTAGTTGCTTCTGAGAGCCTGCCTGGTGCCAGGGCCTGTCACTTGGTCCTAAGGATGGTCTTAAGGCCTGAGGGTCTGCTCAAGGGGTCAGGTGGGCTCCTGCAACTAGTTACGATTCATCAGGAGAAAGCACTAGAACATTCAGGTTTGGTGGTATGAAAGGGAGGGATTCCTGGAATGCCCGGGAAAAAGGGGTATGGTGGAGCCAGGCCTTGGAGAGGAAAGGGATCTGTTGCAAAGACTGTACTGAGTGTTTTAGGATAGGATAGGAAAGGAGGAGGGGAGTACGGGGTGTGGTTTGCCGTGGGTGCAGGGGTAGCTCATGCTTCTCAGCAGTGACAAAGGAGGCCTTTCCAGACAAAAGGCTGTAGAGGTCCGAGTGCCTTTCTCTAAGCTCTTTGCCTTTCTCCAAACAGCAGTATAAGGGAGGGTGGGGAGAGTTTCCCCCAGGGGTTGTGGTGGCGCTGTGGCGTTGCCTATCTCCATGTTACTTCTTCCTGGTGTTGACTTGCTATTCTAATTAAGGGTAGGGTTTATATTTATATTGCTATGTTTTTGCCTCAGGTCCATGGTGGAAACATAGTGGTTGGGTATTTATAACTCACGGAGGATGGCATTTCCTACTCTTGCTTCATTAGGCATTGGATAAAGAGATGAACAAGAGCTTTTTCTCAAGAGTATTTGGGGAAGAGAGCCTAATGGGATTCTGGATGTCAAATGTCAAGATCAGCTGTGCTAAGTGTTGGGGCTGTAGTCCTCAGTGATAGAAGGGGGAATGGGGAGGGACTGGTTAGGGAGAGCATGCTTAAGTAACAGGTGCTTGAGTCTGAAGGATGAGTGGGAAGAGGGAAGGGCTTTCCCAGTGGTGGGAACACTATGTGCAAAAAGCCCAGTGGTGGAGGCAAGATGTGGCCCTATGAAGAATTGAGACAAGGCTGGTGTGGTTGGAGCCAGGAATATGGTGTGTGTATATACACATATATATGCATGTCAGATGACTTCATAGGGTCACGTGGGCATAAAGCACGCGGGGCCTCGAAGGTCAGGGTAGGATGTTACGAGTTTTGGGGGGTTTTGAGGGGCTGTAGGAATGGCTGCACTGGCATGGTGTGGTGAGTGGATGATCCATCCCTCAGTGAGGACATAGTTACTATGGCCAAGGGAAGACAGGCAGGGACAGATCAGGGGCCTGGAGGGCACATACTGGCTGTTACGCCAGTGGATGCCTCCTAGGTTTGACAGTGGAGACAGGCCAGTTCTGGTTGCCAAGGATGGGCTTGTGTAGCTGGCCTCACTGTCGGCTCCTTGGCTCTCATGGGGCTGGTTCTTTGCCTCTCTAGTATGCCAAGTCATGCTCTCCCCTACTCCATGGGGACATAGGGTTAATGAGGCTCCATGCTTTGGAGAGAGCAGGTACTGCTTTGTGCCCTGGGGCTGACTCAGAGCTGGAGCATCTCCTTGGTGTGCCTGTGCCCTGACTTTTTGTTGTGGTGTGTCTGGGTCACCTCTGTCTCTTTGATACTCAGCACAGACTGTTAGGGCTGCAGTTTCCTCCTGCTTTCAAGGATCAGGTAGTCCCATGTTTTCAACTTCTGGGGCTGTACTGTCTCTGTTGCTATAACTCAGTTCTGCCTTACAGGTGGAAGCAGCTGTGGATATTGCATACTTTGTGGGTGTGGCTGTGTTCCAGAAATACCATTCACCAGGACAGCTCAGGGAAGTTTGCCAACCCTGGATTAGAAATGGAATCGTTGGCCCAAGTTAATCATTCCCTAGCCAGCCAGCACATGGAGCAGTATGACCTCTAGGCTTCCTTGTGATGTTTTACTGTTTCCCTGCCTCAGTTTCTTCCTTTCTGATAAGGCTGAACAGGGAATCCCTTCCTTGACACTTGGTAGTGCAGTTGCTAAGACCTTTGCCAGAGAGGGTCTAGGTAACCCCTTTCTTCAGGGGCACTCAGTTTTCATGGAGCAAGCGGACTTTGTGGACTTAGAGGTGGGAGAAGGTGAAGGGTATCGTTGGGTTTCATCTTGGAGTTTTTTGGCCTAATGTCATGTTTCCAGAACTGGATTAGAGCCAGGGTGGTAAATATTTGGTTACAGACACAGTTGAAGAATTTTTAGATAGCACAAATGTTTGGTGAGTGCAGATGGTGGTAGAAGGAAACCAGAGGTGTGCAGCTTCCATAGGGCCTGGCCTCATATGGGGCCCTTTGGGGGTGCCTTGGAGAGCCCAGGCTTCTTAGTCAGATGATTATGGCCCCAGAGACCCATCCCTATGCAGGCCATGGATGCTGCAACTGGAGTGTATCCACAGAACTGGAGTTCCCCAGACAGCAGCTGGTTTTTGGCCAGTGTTTCTCCCCTGAAGTTTAAAGGGAGCCATCCTCACTTTGCCTGAGCTAGAGAGGATGAAATGGCAACAAAGGACTTCTGTTCCCCAAAGTGCAGTGACTTGATTTCATGTAAATTACTATGGCTACCTTCTTACCAAGTGTGATTTCCTTTAGACTGGGAAATCATTGTGTTTGGGTCGGTTGTAGAGTTGGGGTGGTGTGTGTGTGCGCATGGGTGTGCATTATACTCGGGTGTGGGGTCAAAGCCAAACCATAACGATTTATCAGGGGAGTGGAAGAGTCTCTTACGAATTGGTAATTGTGTACTTAAGGGTTACTTGATACTGTTTTAAATATATGGGTTGGAAATAAAAACAGTAAAAGCTCTCTAAACCAGCCAGTGCAAAAAAAATCCAGATGATGTATCAGTAAAAAGCAACTGCAGTTTATCTTAGAGAAATGCTCCTAGTTCTGATGGTGCTAAGTGATCTCTGCTTGGTTTCTGCTCCTTTGTGAATTTCACACTATTTGTATGGAGGGACTGCTGCTGTGGGATCCTCAGATAGGTTCCTTTTCCTTCAGTGTTAAATCATCCCTCCCTGTTCATTCCATAAATATTTATCAAGCACCTGGTGTGTGTCCGACACTGTTCTAGGTGCTTGAAAGACATCCCTTTCCTTGTGGCATTTATGTTCTTATTGGGTGAGAAAGTCCATAGACAGTAGCTGCATAATATGGAGTATGCAGAGAGGCCAGGCCTGTGGGAGAGAAGGAGCAGGGTGGGCCTCTGCAAAGGAGACATTTTGAGCCGTGACTTGACAAGGAGAGGAGGGGGCATGGACATGGAAGGGTCTGCCATCTGGGGGGTGAGAGTGATCAAGGCTGAGGAGCAGGTGTAGTACAAACACTGTAGCCAGCTACTGTTAGACCATACAGACATTTCTGAGAAATCGTGTGAAGCTAAATACGAATTAGACATTTGCTGACATTTAGGGATTATTATATGGTGGTTATGTTTTCAAAGGTCATTTTCAATTGGGGATGCCAGTTGAAGAAGTGATTGTTAAAATGATAAAGTATCTGGGATTTTGTTTAAAACATAAAAAGACCACAAGGTGGGAGGGTGCCTGGTATGTTGGAGGCATGACCGGGAAGCCAGCATGACTGCGGCAGGATGAGCAGGTGGGCACCAGGCAGGCCTCTGGGGCCAGGAGATAATAGGGCTTCACTCTGAGCAAACACCAAACATGGTGTGGCCAGCGGAGGTATGAGAAGCTGTTGGACTTCAGATGTGTTTGATGGCAGAACCAATAGGATTTTCTGATGGACTGGATAGTGGGGTAG
This sequence comes from Neomonachus schauinslandi, assembly GCF_002201575.2. Classification (NCBI taxonomy): domain Eukaryota; kingdom Metazoa; phylum Chordata; class Mammalia; order Carnivora; family Phocidae; genus Neomonachus; species Neomonachus schauinslandi. The sequence goes on along the minus strand of NC_058403.1, from coordinate 200,646,385 downwards.
TCTTATCAAGAGGGCAACTCCAGCTTTTAATCTGAGCAGCTGAAAGACTGGGTTTGCCATGAGCTGAGATGGGGAGAGCCATGGTTGAGTGTAAAAGTGGGAATTTACCTTAAAATTTCTTGCACATTGCATTCTATCCTATGATGCAGGGTGTGTGTTGTTATAACACATTAAGATGGCCTTCTTCCTTGCAGGGTTAACTGTTCAGGAGATTGTCGTCCAGTGTATCTTGTGGTCTTGCAGAGTAGGATATTAGATCTTTGTTGAGAATCAGTTGTCCACAGCTGCATGGGTGTATTCTGTTTATCCATCTTTCCTCTGTCTTTTTCACACTGTCTTGGTTACTGTAGCTTTTTTTTTTTTTTTTTTAAGAGGGGGAGGGAGGGGCAGAGGGAGAGGGAATCTTAAGCAGTCTCTATGCCTAGTGAGGAGCCCAATGCGGGGCTTGATCTCACAACCCTGAGATCATGATCTGAGCCAAAATCAAGGTGCACCTTGGTTACTGTAGCTTTATGGTAGGTCTTGAAATCAGGTAGAGTAAGTCCTTCAAATTTGTAACTCTTTTTTAGTTGTTTTCACTATTCTGGGTCCTTAGCATTTCCATGTAAATTTTAGAGTCCGATTGTTTTTTCTCCAAAAAAAACATTCTGGGAATTTTTTATTGGGTCTGCATTTAATCTGTGGATCAATTTGGGGGAGAATTGACACCTCCTGACCCATGGACAAGGCATATCTTCATTTAGGTTTTCATTTCTCTAAGTGATGTCATATTGTAGTTTACTTTATAGGTCTAGAACTTTTTTTTTTTTGGTGGGCAGCAAAGCAAAATTTATTGAGTGATATCAAAGTGATAGCACAAAGCTCCTGAGGAGGGAGAGGACCCGAGAGGGTTGCCCTTGAACATCTTTTTAAAAATTAAATTTACCCTGGGGCTCCTGGGTGGCTCAGTCGGTTAAGCGTCCGACTCTTGATTTTTCCACTCAGGTCATGATCTCAGCGTCCTGGGATGGAGCCCCACTTTGGGCTCCACGCTCAGTGGGGAGTCTGCTTGAGGATTCTCTCTCACCTCTCCCTCTGCCCCTCCCCGTGTGTGTGCGCACACACGTGCACTCTCCCTCGAAAATAAATAACGATAAATTTAATTTTTTTAAAGATTTAAGTATTTCATATTTATGCTATTGTAAATGGATTTTTAAAAAATCTGTGTGAAAATACTGCTGACTTGTATTGATCTTGTTCTTGAAGAGGGTAGGTATTCAGAAAGCCTTTGCTTCTGGGCTTTCCCCTCCATTGCAGAGTGAGGCCATGGCTCAGGAGATATGAAAGAACGAGGGTTAGTGGTGTCCACTGTGTTTTTTGGCCTGAATGGGGCCAAAAAAGAGTGGCAGAAAGTGCCCCCCTCCCCAGGAACTAGCCCAGATGGTGGCTGCAGCTAGCCCTGGGCCTCCCTGAGGAGGATGCCATGTGTTCCTCAGTGCCCAAAGGTCTTTCCATAGAGTTCACTGATACTTGCTTATTTTGCAAGTTCTCCTGTGGGTGTGTTTCTCGCTATCCATGAACTGTGAATTGTTGTGAACCCAGTTTAAAAATAAAGGTTTCATATCAGAGCCAAGCTCCTGGTAGTCATGTGGGCACGAAGAATGACAACAGAGGTGATACTGACAATATTCGGCAAGCTACAACTGACAGCACTGCCTAGGAGTCAGGGATTTGGCTTGTTCTCTAGGTTTAGCCTCTGTGGGTGGAGCCCTGCGTGTCTGATGTCACAAAGGAGGGGGAAGTCCTAGGGCCACACTGTCTCTGTGACCTTGGGAGAATTCTGAACATTCTTGATCCTTAATTTTCCTGTCTGTAAAATAGGCAGCTTCTTTCTCCCTGGGCAGTTTTGTAATCCCTGTGGAAATGATCCCAGAGTAAAACTTTGAGTTGCCCTATGAAGGTAAAGTCTGCCAGGATCCAGGCACATTGCACCCTCAGCTTCTTGAGGGCAAACCCTACAACTGCCTGGAATGGTGGGTGGTTTCCCTGGCATCTGTGCGAGGAAGCGTGGACCGGGGAGCAAAGAGGTCATGTCTGTAGAGGGAGACCTGGGTGATTCTGGGCAAATTCCTGAATATTAGACACATCAGATCCCTTATCTGTAAAATGGGGATGATTGCATAACCCCAAGATTGTCCTGGGGATTCAAAGAGATAGGGAGTTTTAGCATAGTAAGTGGAACTCGCTACTGAGTACCTATTAAATTCTAGATATTACTATTTTTGCTTTTAATGTTATTACTGTTATAACCATAATGTTGAACCATTTCTGTATATTCAGTATGTCAGCATCTGGCTGCTTATTACCACCTCATATCTCTGTCCATATTGCTGAAGTCAGTGTCTGGGATGCTAGGGTTTATTGGTTAGTACTGTATCGGGTCATAGGTCAGAGAGTGATAGAAATTTATTTCCTCAACCTGTCCCCCTGTGGAAAGTAGCAAAGGCAGAGCTGTGGTTGAAATCTAAAATTTTGCTGTGTAATTCCAGGGGTGGGAGATACTGAACATTGTCCATATATTCCAGAAACTTTCCTTGGAAACTTAGTGTTTCTTTTTCTGTCCTTTACTTTAGGTTGGTCAGCACGTTGACACAAGTTGCCTTTTGACGTAGCTGCTGCCATGGCCAGCTGGTAGGACCAGCATCCCATGCACAGAAGCCAGGTGAGTGTTTGGGGTCTGATATCTGTGGAATGAAGGCTCTTGATTGACTTGCCCGGCGAGCTTCATTCAGCTCCTTGGACATTTGAAACTGAGCATTGCTTAGAAGCTTACAACCACCTCCTAGAGGAAATGGAAGGAGGCTGTCACCACGGGATCACCCAGGCCCTGCCCGTTGCTTCCAGGGAGGCCATTTGTTCTCACTTTCTGTCTCAGGGTTCACTCACTTGAAAAGCCCAGGCCTAAATGGGATAAACCTTCCTGGGAGTATCAGGAGCAGAGGATAATCCTGGCCAGGTGGCCTTTGCCCTCTGGCCATTTTTGTGATTTCCCAACACTGACCAAAATGAGTAGAATTTTTTTCTGACCACTGTCGATGGCACAAGGCCTGGCACTGGTGCTTGGAGCTGGTTGCCCTGACCCCCGACTCAAGCCTGTGAGGAAACTGAGCCAGCCTCACCCCCCTGCTTAGGGTTCTCAAGTGGATTCTCAAGGGCTGTCAGAACCCAGCAGGACAGATCTTGACACCTCGGTGGGATTTTTGTCTTGTTACCAGCAGGGTCTGGCCAGCCATGTTTTGGCCCAGGACTGTCTGTCCATCTGGAGAAGAATGTAGAGCTAAGAGTTAGAACTTGAAGGCAGGTTGGAGACCTCCTCGGTTGGTCAGCTGCTCCCTCTTCCAGGCCAGCCAGCAGGTGACTTCCTGAGGAGTGCATGCCCCTTTAACAGCGCCATAGCCGCATGGGGTGAGAACCAGCCGCCTGGATTTGCTGGCTTCTTAACAAGAGTTGGGATTGGCTTTGTGAGGTTTTGGCTCTTATTTGCATATAGCAAAAAAAAAAAAAAAAGCAAAACACATGAGCATGGTCAAGTAATCCTGTTAGTGGGAAAACATTTCCAGAATGTTCTTCTAACAAACAAGCTTTACCAGTGCTTTAAAAAATGTTTTTTAAAGATTTTATTTATTTATTTGAGAGAGTGCGTGCAACCATGAGTTGGGGGGAGGGACAGAGGGAGAAGCAGATTCCCTGCTGCGCAGGGAGCCCGGCTTTAAAAAATTTTTTTAACGATCAAGATATAATTTGTCGGGCGCCTGGGTGGCTCAGTTGGTTAAGCGACTGCCTTCGGCTCAGGTCATGGTCCCAGAGTCCTGGGATCGAGTCCCACATCGGGCTCCCGGCTCAGCGGGGAACCTGCTTCTCCCTCTGACCCTCTCCCCTCTCATGCTGTTTCTCTCTCTCTCTCTCTCTCTCTCTCTCAGATAAAGAAACAAATAAAATCTTTTTTAAAAAAAAGAAGATATAATTTGTCTATCATACAGAATTTGTCTACCATACATTTCACCCATTTATAGTATATGATTCAGTGATTTTTTATTTTTTTATTTTTTTATTTAAGAGTCCTGCAACCATCACCTCTGTCTAGTTCTAGAGCACTTATCACCCCAAAAAGAAACTCCATTCTCTGGGGCACCTGGGTGGTTCAGTCGTCAAGCGTCTGCCTTCAGCTCAGGTCATGATCTCGGGGTCCTGGGATCGAGCCCTGCATCGGGCTCCCTGCTCGGGAGGGAAGTCTGCTTCTCTCTCCCCCACTCCCCCTGCTTGTGTTCCCTCTCTTGCTCTTTCTCTGTCAAATAAATAAAATCTTAAAAAAAAGAAAAAAGAAACTCCATCCTCATTAGCTGTCACTCCTTATCCCCCCTCTCCCACTAATCTGCTTTCTGTCTCTATGCATTTGCTTGTCCTGGGCATTACGTATCAACAGAGTCATACAATATATAACCTTGTGTGTCTGGCTTCTCTCAGCGTAGTTTTTGAGGTTCATCCACATTGTAGCATGATTCAGTACTTCATACACTTTTATGGCTGAGTAATAATTCCATTGCATGGAGGGACCACTTATTTATCCGGGATAAATTTGGATGTTTCCACCTTTTGACAATTGTGAATAGTGCTGCTATGAACATTTGTGTACACAATGTGTGTGGACGCGTTTTTGGTTCCTTTGGGTATATACCTAGGAGTGGAATTGTTGGGTCATATGGTAACGAACATTTTGAGGACCTGCCAGACTGTTGTCATGGCAGCTGTACTATTTTACATAGCCCAGCCCTTCCTGAGGCCCCCAGAGGAGAAAGAAGTGACCTAAAGTCTGTGCTGGTTTCCTAGAGCTAGATGAGGATTGGATCATCAGTGTTGATGATGCTTGATACCTGGTCCTGGTGGCTTGTTATCTGGTGCTGGTGGCATAGTGGGACATCCACAGAGGGTGGGCCTGGCACTTGGCTGTTGACAGGCTATCTTTAGACATTAGCATTTAAAAATCAAGGAACTTTACATTTGAAAAAGGTCTTACTTGAACCTGGGCCCAGTGGGGTTAGTGACTGCCCTTGTCTTGCAGCTCAGGTCATTGTCTGAAGGCAGTGGGCTGGCTTAGGGTTCGCTGAGGTTCTAGGATAGGTGCTCCCCCTTCTGCCTGGTTCTTTGTTAACTCAGAAGTAGTAAGTACTTGCTGAATGAATGAATGAATGAGTGAATGAATGAATGAATGAAACAAACCTCCTTCTTCCCTGTCACAGGGCAAGCAGGGAAGACACAGCCGTAGCATTAGAAGCAGAGAGTCTGGGGGTTTAAAGTCCTGGAAGTCATCCTAAGTGTTCTTTCTGGCCTTGCCTCTCCCCACCTAGTACATGAAGGGGCTTGATAGGAAAGGGACAGTCTGTGAACAGTTATGACATGTAATGGCTAATGCTACACAGGCAGAAACACCCTTGAATAATTATTTTTTAAGATTTATAGATATGTCAGCTCGTACTTTTTGTTGTGGGGTATAAGTCACCTCAGCAAATTGATTGATTTGGGGTTTTCTCTGGTTAATACCAGCCCACACCCACTTTTCGTTGTACCATGGCCTGTGGTCAGCTAGGGTCTCCCCATTCCTGCCACCCAGGACTCAGTGGGCACAGAAGAGGAGCAGGGCAGGAGGAAGGCTGGCTCCAGGCGAGCCCTGAGTCACACACACATAGCCCCCACACAGTGCCACACCCTGTACACGGTTGAGGTGTGCACACCTTGGGTCAGACTGCCTGCTTGGGCTAATGGATGTGGCATCTGCTCCTTGAATTTTGCTTGTCAGGAGCCCTGTTTGTTCAAGTACACACTGCTTATGTGCTGAATGACCAGCCTTATGTTGGGTGTTAAGGATTAAAAATGGGTGTGACTTGGGGCGCCTGGGTGGCTCAGTCGTTGAGCGTCTGCCTTCGGCTCAGGTCATGATCCCAGCATCCTGGGATCGAGCCCCTCATCCGGCTCCTTGCTCGGCTGGAAGCCTGCTTCTCCCTCTCCATCTCCTACTTGTGTTCCCTCTCTCGCTGTCTCTCTCTCTGTCAAATAAATAAATAAAAATCTTAAAAAAAAATAAAAATAGGTGTGACTTCCAGAAAAACAGTTCACAGAGAAAGTGAATGCAGATGGCCCTAACCAAGGTATGGAAGATGTTCAGGTCTTTCTGATACTAAGAATAATGCTCATTGGAGCTTCCCCAAAATAACATTTCTGACCTTTTGTCCCCAGAGGTGGATACCAATCTGTTGGTGGAAATCAGGCACTGCCATATGTTGCTTTTGGAGGTTCACAACTCCTCAGAGAGAGATTGGCTTACCCTTTGCTCCAGAAATTCCACTTCTAGAAATGTATCACAAAGATACACTGTCAGAAATAAGAATTGTGACAAGGAAGTTCATTACGCAATTCTGAAGTAGCAAAGCTGGAAATGACTTAGGTGTTTTGTCAGTTGGGGCTGGAGATGAATGGGGGTGGCATCAAGCCCCTGAAGGAAGGAAGGAGGCATGTTCTCATGTCTTGGTGACAGGATTTCTAGGGTGAAATAAGTGGAAAAAACAAGGTGGAGGATAAAGAGATGTAGTGCGCTTATCTATCCAAGGGAAGGTGGGGGGGACATGGATGTATGTGTGTGTGTTTGCTTGTATTTTATTTTTAAATATAGGAAATCTAAACCATAAATGAACAACATGGTCATTTCTGGGAGGAGGGCTGAGAGGAGACAGGGTTATCAGGAGCTGTCTCTGGCTTTCTTTTCTATGTAGCACCAGATGGGTGTTTTACATAATTATAAACAAAAGTATGGCAGATGTTGTGAGGAGGGGGGAGAGAAGCAACCCCTAAAAACCAAAAGCAAAAGGAAATGAATATGAATCTAGGTATATGTCAGTTGTGACTCAAGTTGGTGGACTTAACGTCTCAGAGAGGATTTCCTTCACTAGACTTTTAAACATAGCAGTTAGACTGTAAATGTTTTAGTGTGATATGCCATAAGGGCAAAAACTTCTTTTTAAAAAATCATTAACTATTTTTAGGAATTATTTTTGGTTTTAGGTTAATAATACCAATAGTCTTAACTGTTATATACAGTAGTGCCCCCTTCCCTACAAAGACACTTGCCAGGACCTTCGTGGAATGCCTGAAAATGCAGGTAGTATCAAACCCTATATATACTATGATTTTTCCTATACATATATACTTACAAAGTTTAATTTAAAAGTTAGGGATAGGGCACCTGGGTGGCTCAGTTGGTTAAGCGACTGCCTTCGGCTCAGGTCATGATCCTGGAGTCCCTGGATCGAGTCCCGCATCGGGCTCCCTGCTCGGCAGGGAGTCTGCTTCTCCCTCTGACCCTCCCCCCCTCATGTGCTCTCTCTCATTCTCTCTCTCAAATAAAAAACAAATAAAATCTTTAAAAAAAAAAAAAGTTAGGGATAGTAAGAAATTAACAACAACAACTAATAACAATAGAACTGTTACAGCTATACTAAAACAAAAGTTGTGTGAATGTGGTCTCTCTTTCTCAAAATATCTTAGTACTGTACTCGCCCTTGTGATGATGTGAGATGATAAAATGCCTATGTGATGAGATGAAGTGAGGTGAATGACGTAGGCATTGCAACATAGCATTAGGCTACTTTTGACTTCTATTGGTACTCCAGAGGATCATCCACTCCTGGACCATGATTGACACAGATAACTGAAACTGTGGATAAGTGGGGACAACTATATTGTAGAAGAAAACAAGTAGTTATGTCTTTAAGAGTCAGAATTTTGAGCAACAAAGAAAAATACAAGTATAAAATCAAAGTACTTAAGTTAAAACATTTTAATTGTTTTATTTTTTTTAAGATTTATTTATTTACTTTTGACAGAGACAGCGAGACAGGGAACACAAGCAGGGGGAGTGGGAGAGGGAGAAGCAGGCTGAGCAGGGAGCCCAGTGCGGGACTTGATCCCAGGACCCTGAGATCATGACCTGAGCTGAAGGCAGACGGTTAACGACTGAGCCACCCAGGCACCCCAAAATGTTTTAATTCTAAATCTGCATTGGGAATGTCCTGATTGTGACTATCAACGATGGGACAGATGAGTATGAAAAAGAATGGATTCCCAAGTTGGAGCATCAGATGTGTTAAAAATCCACAGGTTCATTTATGTTGGTGCTCAAAGGAAAGGAAGAAACTCACTGGTCCTCTTTAGAAGGTGCTAGGGAACCAATTCATTTTGAAAACTGGTAAATAGAAACTAGCATTTATTTTTTCTCTTTTCTATGGACTGAACTCTCGAGGAACAAAATAGTGGGTGAGAGCAATCTTCTCTCACAGGTCAGTGCTGCCCAGCAGAACTTCCTGGAACTCTGTATCCTCACTGTCCAATGTGGCACCTGGAATAGTTTGAAGAAATAAATTTTCATTTTATTTAACTTTAGTCTATTTAAATAGCCACATGTGGCTAGTGGACAGTGTGGCTATTAACATATTCTGGCTAATTAAAATGAAATGATGGAATTATAGGCTTATAAGTTTTCGGACACTTAATGAAATGGTGAATCCAGATGGTGATCCTCCATGGCTGCGTGCCCTCAAGAAGGGTGCGTGTCCTTCTGGAATGATGTGTGCTTGGTTGGGCCTCAAAATCTAGTTTACAGTAAATCAGGGACGTGTTGCATTATACCACAGGGATGCCACCAGCAAACCTGACTGGGAAACAGGATAAATAAATGTATGGTTGAAAGGAAAGGTTGGGGGGGGGCACCTATAGATTTCAACCAAGTGTGACTGACAAAGATTAAGAAATGCTTGTTAAATTGTTAGAGGTCAGCTCATGGGATTGTCGTTTGTTTGTGCTATAGAGATAAATACTGACCAGTTCATTCATAAAATGAACGCTGTGTAGGATTTGCTTCACAGGAGCTAGTAGGTGTGGGGGAAGGCCGAGTTAGAAGACCTGCAACCTGGGTGGTGCATGTGTGCTGTGAGTCATGCTCTTCTTGCTACTTCTGTGGGTATATTTGCAGTTTTCCATAATTAAAGATTTGAAAAATGGGCTTAACCCAGGCATTCCCTCAGGGAGCCCAGGGCAGGGGAGACAGCTGTTTACAAAAGTGAGGGTGGTAGCCACTTGTGGTTAGTTTAAATTCAAGCAGAAAACCTTCAGAGATTCTGGAATTGTGAGGGGCTGTGGCTTGTGGCCTGTCATGTGGAACTGCCTCTGATTACAGCGTTGTTACTTTCTGTAACAATGATACTCGCAGCTACCTTTCACAGAGCCTTCAGAGAGCATTAGTGATAAAGTGGATAGTGTTCCCATTTCACGGTGAGGAAACTGAGGCGAACCAGGCATTCTGGTTTCTACCTGATGCACTGTGATGCTGATGGCACCTTCCTTTCCCTGAGCCTCTGGCCTCCCTCCCCAGTACTTGGAGTTCATTTTACCACTGCATGTGCTTCTTTACTTTAATACTTTGTGATATCCCATACTTAGTTTTTTGACATAATGTGTATGTGTGTGTGTGTGTGTATACATAATATATATTAAGATTTTATTTTTATTTATTTGACAGAGAGAGAGCACAAGCCTGGGAGCAGCAGAGGGAGAGGGAGAAGCAGGCCCACCGAGCAGGGAGCCTGATACGGGGCTCAATCCCAGGACCCTGGGATCATGACCTGAGCCTAAGGCAGACGCTTAACGACTGAGCCACCCAGGCGCCCCTGACATAATATATATATATATATATATTTTTTTAAAGATTTTATTTATTTATTTGACAGAGAGAGACACAGCAAGAGAGGGAACACAAGCAGGGGGAGTGGGAGAGGGAGAAGCAGGCCTCCTGTGGAGCAGGGAGCCCAATGTGGGGCTCGATCCCAGGACCCTGGGATCACGACCTGAGCCGAAGGCAGACACTTAACCGACTGAGCCACCCAGGCGCCCCGACATAATATATTTTTGATTAGAGACCAGTCTCGCCTCATTGCTGTCATCTCTCCATAGTAGCTGTACCCAGTGAGGAGTGGATAAAATAGATGGTTTGATCCTGTTTGTGATCTAGGGATCACTGCAACTCTCAGAGTGGAAGGGACCTCACTCCGTGTCTCTCAGCCTGGTGTCCACTGTCCACCTACCTGCCTCCTTGTGTACCTGCCCAGAGTTTTCCTGGGAGGAGGCCTGTCGTGGGATCCAGTCAGCCCCTGGTTCCTGGTGGAAACTAAGCAGATATTTGGATGAACGAGTAAAACACCTGTGTGACTGAGGCGGGTGGCACATTCCCAGGAGTGTATTAATATAAAACCATGGTGTGTGTTGTTTTGGTTTTAGGCAGTGTGAAGCCTGTAATGAACCTGATTTAAACCGTGTTCTGCTGGTGGTGGTTTGTGTGACCCCAATTGTCTGAGGCCTTGCCCTCTTTCTGCCTTGGCTCCCCATTGCTAAATTGATCTTTGCCCACGTGGCCATGCTTCCAGGCATTATTAGCTCCTTTGCTTGGAGGCAGTTCTTAGTTCCCACTTGTGTGGTGGGTTTGTGTGACTTCAGTCGCTGTGAGAACTGGATGGTTGAGTCACAGAACCTAAAATTCACATTTAGCCATTTTAAAGTTATCATTTAATACACTCACAATATTGTATGATCATCATCTCTGTCAAGTTCCAGAATGTTTTTATCCCCAAAAGAAGCCTGTACCCATTAGCAATTACTCCCCACTCCTCCACCTCTGTGCCCTTCAGGGCCCTAGCAACCACTAATCTACTTTCTGTCTCCATGGATTTGCCTGTTCTAGGCATTTCATATAAATGGAATCTTTTTTTTTTTTTTTTAAGATTTCATTTATTTATTTGACAGAGAGCAAGAGAGGGAACACAAGCAGGGGGAGTGGGAGAGGGAGAAGCAGGCCTCCTGCGGAGCAGGGAGCTCGATGCAGGGCTCGATCCCAGGACCCTGGGATCATGACCTGAGCCGAAGGCAGACACTTAACAACTGAGCCACCCAGTTACCCCTAAATGGAATCATTTTTTATTCTGTGTGGCCTTTTTTATCTGCCTTCTCTCACTCAATGTAGTATTTTCACTGTTCATCCACATTGTGACATGAATCAGAACATCATTCCTTTTTATGAGTGAATAGTATTTCATTGTACGGATATATCACATTTTGTTCATTCGTTCATCTGTTGATGGACATTTGAGTTGATTCTATTTGTTGACTATTGTGAATAGTGCTGCTTTTTTTTTTTTAAGATTTTATTTATTTATTTGACAGAGACACAGCGAGAGAGGGAACACAAGCAGGGGGAGTGGGAGAGGGAGAAGCAGACTTCCCTGCTAAGCAGGGAGCCCAATGCGGGGCTCTATCCCAGGACCCTGAGATCATGACCTGAGCTGAAGGCAGACGCTTAATGACTGAGCCACCCAGGCGCTCCAGTAATGCTGCTTTTAACATATGTGTATAAGTTTTTGTGTGAATATGTTTTCACATCTCTTAGTTTATGTACCTAGCGGTAGAATTGCTGGGTCATATGGTAATGCTGTATTTAACTTTTTGAGAGCCTGTCAGACTGTTAACCTCATCACTGTACCGTTTTATGTTCCTGTCAGCAATGTATGAGGGTTCTAGTTTCTCTACGTCCTTGATAACACTTTTTTTTTTTTAATTAATTATAGCCACCCTGGTGGGTATGAGGTAGTATCTCATTGTGGTTTTGATTTGCATTCACCTGATGACAGATGTTGTTGGACATCTTTTCATGTGTTTATTGGCCATTTGTGTATCTTCTTTGGAGAAATGTCTATTTAAGTCCTTTGCCTGTTTTTGAATTGGATTTGTTGTTTAATTGTTCAGAGTTCTTTATATATTCTATACACTAGACCCTTATCAGATAGATGATTTGCAAGGTATTTTCTCCCATTTTGTGGGTTGTTTTTTCTCTCTCTCTGTTTTTTTAAGATTTTAAGTAATCTCTACACCAAATGTGGGGCTGAAAGGTACAATCCCGAGATCGAGAGTCGAACACTTCTCTGAGCCAACCAGATTCCCCTCATGCTTTTTTTTTTTTTTTTAAGATTTTATTTATTTATTTGACAGAGAGAGACACAGTGAGAGAGGGAACACAAGCAGGGGGAGTGGGAGAGGGAGAAGCAGGCTTCCTGCAGAGCAGGGAGCCCGATGCGGGGCTCGATCCCAGGACACTGGGATCATGACCTGAGCCGAAGGCAGAGGCTTAACGACTGAGCCACCCAGGCGCCCCTCCCCTCACTCTTTTGATAGTGTCCTTTGCACATTAGATTTTAATTTTGATGAAGTCCAGTTTGCCTTTTTTTTTTTTCTTCTGTTGATACTGTGCTTTTGGTTTCACATTTAAGAAACTGTTGCCGAATCCAAGGTCATGATTTACCCTTCCATTTTTTTCTAAGAGGTTTATAGGTTTAGCTTTTAATAGTTAGGTCTTTGACCTATTTTGAGTTAATTTTTATTAAAAGGTAAGGGGTTTTTTTTGTTTTTTTTTTAAATTTATTTGAGAGAGAGAATGAGATAGAGAGCATGAGAGGAGGGAGGTTCAGAGAGAGAAGCAGACTCCCTGCCGAGCAGGGAGCCCGATGCGGGACTCGATCCTGGGACTCCAGGATCATGACCTGAGCCGAAGGCAGTCACTTAACCAACTGAGCCACCCAGGCACCCAAGGGTTTTGTTTTTGATCCTTATCTTTTTTACTGGCATGAAGACATTTTGGCTTATTTAACCAGGAAGGGAAAGTGATAGCTGGGAGTTCTGAAAATACTTTTTCTTGTATGTTTTAACGTATAAGTTGAGCATTTATTCTATCCTGGGTTGGGTTCTAGGGTGGTAGCACTGAACAAAGAGGTATTCCTTGTCTTACGGGAGATGGGGTTAGGAGGGTATACAGAGAGATGAGTGAATAGAATGTTAAGTGGCGATGAAGTGGGAAAGAACTTAGAAATCCACGGAGGGGATTGTGTGGAGGGGAGATAATGTCATTTTGCTGTCTCAGCTGAGACCTGAAAAAGAGAGTAGTTCAGAGACCTGGGGGAGGAACCTTGCAGACCTGAAAAAGAGGGTAGTTCAGAGACCTGGGGGAGGAGCCTTCCAGGCAGAGAGAGCAGAAAGTGCAAAGGCCCTGGGGTGGGAGTGAGCTTGACTGTCAGTGGCCAGAATGTCATTGTGGCCTAAGAGAATGGGGTCAGGGTGGGGTGGGGCACAGGATGGCAGGAGACAAGGTCAGAGAGGCTGACCTGTCCTTAAGGCTGTGGTGAGGGCCTTGCTTTTACCTTGAATAGTATCTTTTACAAAAGGACCACTTAATGTGATACCCTCAAGCCCAGCTCCACTCTTTCCCAGCGATTGTTTCAGGTATCTGAACAACTCCCTGCCCAAGGGGAAGAATTCCACTTACAGGGTAAGAGGCTAGAAGTGGGATTTCTGTTTCAGCTCTTACAGCTGTGCAGAAAGTGCTGAGAGAACTTGTCCGTTGGTCGGAACTGTTTCTTAGTCCCATGGGCTTTATTGAGACCAGAAACTTAGTCCTAAAAGTAAGTTTCCCTACTGGCTCTGATCCTCCTGGGGCATTTGCCAGTGCTCTGATACCACAGAATATGTGCAGGAAGGAGCTTGACAAAGGAAGCCCAGGAAAGGCCTCCAGGTGTTACCATATTGCTGGGTGCCCTGATGAAAATGACAAAAGAGGCACCCCTGGTTCCCCCACTTTCTCCTCATATCTCCTCCTAGGAATAGAGGTGATTTTTTTGGTCCTTCTTGCACTTGTCTGTGCAAAACCTACCTGCCATTTCCAGTGATGGGCCTCAATGGAGCTGGTGGTTAGAGCTGTGTCTTGGCCCTGAGGGAGTTGGCACTGGAAGGGTTAAGGCTTCCCATTTTGTGATGTGACACCCGATGGGCACATTGCAGATGGCATGGAAATGGCAGGTGTAACCCTTTGTAGGCCATGGAGGCACATGGCCCAGGAGGCAGCTGGGAAGGAACAGAGGTCTTTTCCTTTCCCATGTGAGGCAAATGTAGCCAACTAGCCCTTAGAGTGACATCCTGCACCAGGGGGACTCCTGGTTACTCTTTCCCTGTGGACATTTAATATTGCTCCGATTCTCCTTCACAGGCAGTACCTTTGTTTCTGTGTTGTGTGCTCCTGCAATAGCATCTGTTTCTTTCTGGCCGCAGGGTTGGGCTTTGGCCCAACGGCCCTGGCTGCTGGTGGTTCAGAAGCCTATGTGGAGCCACTTCCAGGGGGGTGGTATTGGGTGCTCACTGGGCACTTCGAGAGCAAACACAAAAGCCAAGTTCTTATCTCCAGTGTGAGCCTGAAGGAGCTACTGTAGTTTTAAAGACACTTGCTCCCTGTCTTTCCCCTCTTAACATGTGATCAGTGTAGGAGCACTTTTCTCCCTACTGTGTCCTATGGCTGGAGATGAAGACTGGCTTTCATCTCATGTCTCTGGGAAGGGGTGCTCAGAAGCCAAGGCATGGGGCTGTGGTGCAGTTGTAGTTGAGGGGGATCTGTGTGATCCACATTATTCCCTGTTTTCAGAAGTTTGCAGGAGATTGGCTGTGTCTCAGAGAAGATAAAAATATATACCCTACACTCTCTTTCCAGGATAGGATCTGTGCTTTCTTTAGTGCCCCCCCACCCGTCCCATTCTCCCATGACTCCAGGGAGGGAAGTTGAGGTCTGAGGACCTGATGTCCCAGGCCTGGCGCTTCACATCCCGGGGGCGAGTTTGAGCAGCCTGGTGAACTGTCAGCAGGCCGGCCTCGTGACTGTCTATTTTCTGGAGATGACTTGTCCTGAACCCTGCTTTTTTCCCACACACTGTGCTGGAGTGAACTACTACGAGTGCTGTGTTCTTTACTGTGCAGTCTGTGTGGGATTTGTGTTTAGGAATCTGAGGACCATTAAGGTTTTGTCTTTAAAATGTTGATGGTCAGACACCTTGGTGGCTCAGTTGGTTAAGTGGTGGCCTTAGGCTCTGGTCATGATCCCAAGGTTCCTGGGATCAGGTCTCATATGGCGCTCCCTGCTCAGTGGGAGGCCTGCTCCCTTTCCCTCTCCCCCTCCCGGTGCTTGTGCTCTCTCACTCTCTGTGTCAAATAAATAAAATCTTCAAAAAAAAAATGTTGGGGGCGCCTGGGTGGCTCAGTCGTTAAGCGTCTGCCTTCGGCTCAGGTCATGATCCCAGGGTCCTGGGATCGAGCCCCACATCGGGCTCCCTGCTCAGCGGGAAGCCTGCTTCTCCCTCTCCCACTCCCCCTGCTTGTGTTCCCTCTCTAGCTGTGTCTCTTCTGTCAAATAAATAAATAAAATCTTTAAAAATAAATAAAAAATATATATATATACATATGTATGTTGATGGTCACCACTTAAGTGTGTTAAAGTTCCTCCTGTCCAGCTTAACTTTGTTAAATATATCCCTCAAAAGCATTAATTCAAAGACATCATTTACAAGTCCTCCACTTTAACAAAATCATATTGTAAATGTGTGTTTATTTGTAAATGTGAAAACCAGAGGTGCCAGTTCTTTTTACGCTTTTCAGTCTTAATAACCTGTTTCTCTGGGTGGTTCTTGAACCAAGGGCTGGAGGTGACTAGATAGATGATGTTGTGGCCTGTCTTGGATGACCCCCACCCTTTGGTGGTAACAGTCTTATATATTTGATGGGTTATTAGCATTTCAGACGGAGTGCAGTGTGCAGGCACACCTGGAATATTTGAAGTGCTCTGTAAGGAGGAGCCTGAGTTGCTCCTGAACTTAACCTTCCTTTTTGGTTCCTGGTCCAAGCTGAGCACTGCATTTACAAATGGTGTTTTTTCCCAGGAGGGTTAGGTAGAGAGCCTTGTAGGGGCTGGGAGCAGAGAGGTCATCCCCTGAAGAGAGTGCCAGTG
Organism: Neomonachus schauinslandi; assembly: GCF_002201575.2. Taxonomy (NCBI): domain Eukaryota; kingdom Metazoa; phylum Chordata; class Mammalia; order Carnivora; family Phocidae; genus Neomonachus; species Neomonachus schauinslandi. The sequence continues at coordinate 200,630,439 of NC_058403.1, read as the reverse complement.
CTCACATTGGTTTGTTTGTTGGAGTGACTGGAGGCACTTGATTTAAGTTGTGTATATTTGTCTTTGGAGCATACTCTTCCATTTCACAGCTCTTAGGGCTTCCTCCCACCCTGTCCTTTAGGACCCAGTTACAGGTTCTAGCCCTTCTCACTCTCACAGGCTGATGGCTGGTCCTGACCTCCACCCCTCCCCCAGTCCCTGAACTCCTGAAGGGTACCTGGTGCCCAGGGAAGTCCATGGGAGGCCCTGCCATCACTGAGAGCCTCTCACACTGAATGTAAGTGGTCCAAGGATTCCTTTTTCTTCTACACAGTTTCATCCCATTTAAAAAACAACTGTTTAAAAGTTTTGATCTCTTTATTTGGTTTCGTTTCCCTTTTTTGGAGATGGGTTTTCACACGCCTGTATATTTTGCCACTTCATCTTTTCTATCATTTTTTCCTCCCTCTATCTTTACAAGTCCAGATTTTGCCCTTGGGGCCCAGCTCAAATGAAGCATTTCTCAATTCTTCCCTTCCACCAGCAGAGTGAACTTCTTTTCTGGTGTTGAGTTGTAATAAAATGGTGATTAGCACATGCATTTCACAGCCTTTATTAGGTCTGTGCTCCCATGAAGGTGGGGGCCCTGAGCTTCTCTTCCTCCTACCCTCCACAGAGCAGGCACCGCTGGGTCACTGGTCCCTTGGAGAGGTCACTGTCTGGTGTGGTATCAGCATTTGTTAGGAGCCTGTCAGCATCCACATCCTGCTGGGCCAGACAGGCTGTGAACTAGGAGATGATGGAGTGTCCTAGGTAGTTAGTAACTGACCAGGCTTCTTGTGCTGCAGAAGTTCCCTTCTGGGTTTAGGCATTACTCAGATAAACAACAGTAAAGAGTGGTTAGGTCTTTGCCTTCTCTGGAATCCTAACTTACTGTATGCACAAAGTAGTAGAAATGAACATGGTTGCAGTGCTGGTGATTTGAAAATGCTCTGCTGATCCAGCCAGGTATGAAATCATTTGTCTTGGGCAGGGGTTGGGGAAGTGTGGGCTAAAGTGGCTGAGGTGCATGGGGATTCATGTGAGGCCCTGTAGGGCTCTGGATTTCTTCATGTGCTTTAGAAGTTGGTGATTCTGGCCCCTGTGTCTAATCTCATTTTCATACTTCAGGGTTTTGCTTTTTGAGACAGGTGGATCAGAAGTTGAGTGGACACTGATCACCCATAAGAAATGTTGATCTTTTGCTCAGAATTGAACAGAGAAAGACCTTTTCTGAGATAATTGGGCAAGATTTGGAAGTGGGAGGAGGGGATAAAAACTCTGTGCACGTGTGGGGGTGCATGTGTCTATGAGTATGCATAAGTGTGGGTGCACATATATGTATATTTGTAGTGCAAAGTTGCCTACAAACTTGGGGAGTTGGGAGGTATCTGTCAGTGCCCCAGTTTCCATGTCCTCCTACCAATAAGGTGTCCATTGAGTGGGGTCAAATGATCCCAAGTCTGGGGCGTTATGTGTTCCTTGTCCCTTTCCCTCTCTTCTCACTGACCTCAGCCTCCCTAGAATCCAGAGCCCAGGCACTATGGCCATCGGAGGTTGATAGATTGTCCAACTTGGGGGAAGCCTTTGAAAGAGTGACTAAGCCCCTTAAACAGGACAGAAGAATTTGGTGGTCATGTGTCTCATTTTTATAAAGTGGTTGTCCACCTGGTGAGCTGTGTTCACTTCTTTTAACACAAAGCAAAAGGCTCAGAAAACCTGCATTGAGACCCCAGGCCCAGGCAGTCCCAGTGTGGGATTGATAGGACACTACCAGGTTGGGGGTGAAGTGATATGCCCACCAGTCAGGCCCAGTGTTCACATAAAGGTCAGCAGAATTGGGTGCCTGGGTGGCTCAGTTGGCTAAGCGACTGCCTTCGGCTCAGGTCATGATCCCGGAGTCCCGGGATCGAGTCCCGCATCGGGGAGCCTGCTTCTCCCTCTGACCCTCTCCCCTCTCATGCTGTTTCTCTCTCACTTGCTCTCTAATAAATAAATAAATAAAATCTTAAAAAAAAAAAAAAAGTCAGAATTGAAGGACCAAAGTGGTGACTGGGTGGAGTCTGAGCCCCTGACAGGTCCCCAGGAAGGTTCCTGGGGTTCTCTTGCAGCTGCAGGCAGAATGTACCAAGTGAAGATCATGATTGCAAAGAGATCTCTATCCATTCTTTGGGGCAGGACAGGGTGCAAGGCTATAACAGTGCTGCCTGTCTGCCCAGGACCTGCCCTAGAGTGGGGCAGTTGGAGGCACTGTGGTATGGATCTGCATCCTCCTGGTCCCCAGAAGGGGTGCTCCCCACCCCCCTTCGTGAAGTTTCCCTGGCACGGATGACCCCTTTCTTCCTAGCCCTCAAGGGTGAAGGAAAGTCCGGGTTACCTGGAGAAGTTGGGCCCTGCAGCTCCCTTCCTACTGCAGGACATCCCCAAGGACCCCCTGGTCCTCTAGCAGATCAGCCCCAGTGTGCTCAAGTCACTTTGTGTCCCAGCTCAAACATCCCTATTTGTTTTCTTTTCTTTTCTTTTTAAGATTTTATTTATTTGACAGAGAGACACAGCTAGAGAGGGAACACAAGCAGGGGGAGTGGGAGAGGGAGAAGCAGGCTTCCTGCCAAGCAGGGAGCCTGGTGAGGGGCTTGATCCCGGGACCCTGGGATTATGACCTGAGCCAAAGGCAGACGCCTAATGACTGAGCCACCCAGGCGCCCCAAACATCCCTATTTCAAGAAGGACTCACCCCAGCCCATCCCCTCCCAGCCCTGTGCCCCTCAAGGTCCTTCACATGCCTGTGCTTTTCCTTAGAGCTTTGGTCTGATGCTCAGGCATGAGTGCTGAGGAACCGCTTGCTTCTCTAAGTGGGTTCAAGTTTCAGCCACTGCAGTAATTGAGTTTATAGCACATAATTTCCTTATACGATGGACCTATTTATCTTGAGAGTGTGTAGGGCTTTTAGGATGGTATAAAATTGACCCGTGTAGTGAGACAGGCTGACCCTTTGGTGAGCTCTCTGCACTCAGCACTTTTTGAAACTAAATTTCTTCTGACTTGTCAAAAGGGGTAACCTTGAGTCCTGGACTCAGATTGAATTTACATGTTCAAGTCCCTTTTTTGAAACCTGTTTTCCTCTGTAGTTAATTCTCTGATAATACTTATTTTGGAAAAGCAGATTTGTTCCAACACTATTGATATATTAGGGCACAGTTGAAAGCATGACACATATTGTGTGTGGTTACGTACAATTTTGTCTAGGAGAAGTGCCAGGTTCGGGTTAGGGGTTGGGAAGCTATGGCCCACAGGCTGGTGGTCTGTTTTGGTAAATAAAGTTTGGTTGGGACACAGCTGTGCCCATTTGAGGATGTACTATTACAACTGCAGAGCTGAGTAATCAGGACAGAAACAGAATGACCCACAGAGCTGAAAATGTTTACTGTGTTGTGTCCCTTTAAGAAAAAGTTTGCCAACTCCTGCACTAGGTGAATCCAGAAAATTGCTCCCAGCTAAAAGAGCACCTGACAGTACACAAAATGGAAATGCACACACCTCAGATATGCGCCAGGCCCCCTCTAGGCCACACCATTTTCTCTTGGGGTCACACAGCCTCATTCCAGCATGTCACAGAAAACACTCAGAAAACAGCCACAGCAAATGCCAGGTCTTCCCTCAGGTGAGGGGTCAAGCTTCAGGTAGCATTTGTGTATTTCTTGGCTACCATTTAAAAATCAGGTTCCTGTCTTTCTTTATGTCATGATGAAGTTTTGGGGTGTTGTGTACCTAACCCTATTGTTCCCGTAGCCCTGTGTTTTTATTGCACAATTTTGCAGTATGCCGTGGTTTTTTAGAAATGCATATATGTTGTGCTCCAGCAGAACTTTTACTGTACTTAGAAAGCAAACATCAAAAAGTATGATCTCACTCAACATAAAGTTGCAATCATTAATATCTCATCTGGACCTTGTGGGTGAGAGGTCAAGCCCAATTTTGTACTTATGAGGAGCTCCCAGTATCCTTTGGAAACCTCACATGTGATTCTGGGTGGTTAATGGAGTCTTTCAATTGGGACTGCCTGGAGCATGGGCTTCAGTTCCCAGCACTTCTCACCCATTTGCTGTGTGACTGCCACCTGCCTCAGTTTCTCCACCTGTAAGGTGGGGGCAGATGATGGCACTTACCTCACAGGTGGTTATGAGGATCATCTGAGGTGATCCATGTGACCTAAAAGCTCAGTGTTAGGTGTTTTGCCCTTAAAAGTAAGAAGACCCCACATTTCTATTAACAACAGGGGAGCAATAAACTTGGGTCATGATCTGAGGATCTCAGTGTTGAAACGGGGTTGAGCTGTCTGGACCAGCCCCCTTTCCCCTACTGGGAGCTCCTCTCCATAAAACTTAATTTGTTTATTCATTAGGTACCTGTTTTCTATCTGCTGTGTGGCAGGCACTCTTCTCTTCCAGGGCTAGGGACATACAGGAACATTGACACCGAGGCCCAGCTGTCATGTAGCCTGTAACCTGGTGGGTGGTGGTGACATCTGACTGTGGGGTGTTCCTTTAGCTTCTGGCTGCAGGGTCTTCCCTGTCCTGGCCCTGGGCAGGGCAAATCTTAATTCCCTCAGGCTCAGTTCCCTCTCCTTTGAGGATGGCTGTTTTATCTTCCTCCTCACTAGCCCATGCATCATTTTAGCCCCACCATGTGCTTGTCACTCTAGATGAAAACAAACTGTTTAAACATGAGTTAACAAAAGGCCTTTTGACTATGTAGTGGAATGTTCACAGTGGGCAGCTTGTGAGAGTGCCAGGTAGAAAGGAATGGTGGACCTGGGTTTCAGGCCCAGACTCTTCGCCTACCTAGACTTGGATTTCCCCACCTTGGGTGACATGCTCATCTTCAACAAGCAGAGGCTTGTTGAGTGAGTGGTGAGTGTCAGCTATCACCCCCCAGCATGTGTGGGTGTACCCCCAACCTGGTCACAGGAATGCTGCGGGGAGGGTCTCCCTAGCATCCTCTTAGTCCAGGTCTTTGAAGGCCCAAGGAGCTCCTAGCCAGGCAGCTGGGCCTAGTGCCTTCTTGATGGTGTACAAGAGAGAAAACACCTGTATTTTTGGAATATCTTAGGTTTTCAGATCCCTGAGGGTTAAGAATCCAGCTTCAGTCAGTGAGTAGTAAGACTTAGTTCTCCTTTTGAGCAAACCTGTAGCACAGGATTCATGTGGCTCCCTTCCTCTGCCTGAGACCCTCCCTCAGTGGCTTGGCCCTCTCCTGCCTAGACCATCTCCCCAGATTCCTGTTTCTCAGCCTCAGTCTGTGAGACTCTATCTCTGTACACTCAGCTTTCAGAAAGTCCAAACGCAGAGGTTTGTGTTTTTGTTTGTTTGTTTGTTCAAGATTTTGTTTATTTGAGGGCACCTGCGTGGCTTAGATGGTTAAGCGTCTGCCTTCAGCTCAGGGCAGGATCCCAGGGTCCTGGGATTGAGTCCCACATCGGGCTCCTGGCTCAGCGGGGAGCCTGCTTCTCCCTCTCCCTCTGTCCCTCTCCCTTCTCATGCTCTCTCTGTATCTGTCTCAAATGAATAAATTAAAAAAAAATCTTTAAAGATTTTATTTATTTGAGAGAGAGCATGAGCGGGGGGGGGAGGGGCAGAGGGAGAGAGAGAGACAAGAGAAGCAGACTCCTGTGGAGCAGGGAGCCCAACGTGGGGCTCGATCCCAGGACCCAGAGATCACGACTGAGCCACCTAGGCGCCCCTGAACAGAGAGTATTTAATGAAAGTACTTGTTCGCTTCATTTTGACCTATAGGGCAAACCCCAGGAATTATACATTTCATGAGGCTAATTTACAGAAATGTAAGTTTAACTCAATAGCATGTACTGAACCCATATTGTTCTGCTCCACACTGAATATGAAGGTGAATGGGAAAATGAAGTTTCTTCCATGGAAGAGTTTAGCAACAAGCTTGGAAAAGAGATGAAGCTTCTGAGTAGTATAAGGATTGTTGCTGTGGGCAGTCTTCATGAGGAACTCCCTCAGAGTGAGCCCACACTAATGCCGTGGCCTGGCAGCCAATTCACAACTGGCAGCCCAGGTAGAAGGTGGGCTGTGGGGATGAGCTGAAGGGTTTGGGTTTACTGCTTAGAGCTTGAAAGTTTCTTCAGTGATGCAGAGGGTGAACTCTTAAGCTGCATAGACACTTGCTAATAATGGATGTTAAGGTCTCAGCAGCATCCCCTCTCAGTCCAGTGAAGGTTGTCTTATGTTCTTGGTTCTGCCTATTGGAGGAGCCAGCCTTGTGATTTTCCTGTATTACAGAACACCCTCCCTCTGGCCTGGGAGCACTTCCCTCCAAAGGGCCATCTTCCCCTGTCTCACTCCCACTACACTTGTCCTTTCAGTTTTCAGTCTCTGCATGTTGGAGTGTTACTTTATCTAGCTCTCCATTTTATCTTTGTGTTCTTTGAATATAAGACTGATATGAAGTCATCATTAGGAGAAATAATTTCATACAGAAATGTTTAATACAGAAAGTGAAAGTTTCTTAATTTATTCCTCAGAAATGAGTGCTGTGGCTTTTAGCCCAATTTCTTTCACTTTTGATTTTAATAAGCTTTTTCAGTATTTTTTTTCTGAAGAAAGCCTTTTTAAGCCATGTGAATGGTATTATACTATTCTGCAATTTGATTTTCTCATGTTATTTCTGACATCACTGTGTGTCTCTTCACATAGTATGTCTGTGAGGTATGCGTAGGGAAACTGAGGCTCAAAGAGTAACAAGCTCCCTCAGCCAGTTCCCTGAGATCTGGCTTCTGTTCTCTGTTGTGTCTGATAGTAGAGGCTGGCTGTTGTAATCATCCTTCTCTTTCCCAAGTTAAATTGCATCCCTTATACTCGGCCTTAACAGGGTTTGACGTTTAAAACTTGAGAACTGGCGTCTTTAGTATGAGTTCCTTCCAGAACACAGCCACTGCATCCCTGCTACTGTCGCTCAGAGAGATGCATCAGGGAGTGGCTCAGGACTTGAACAGAGTGAGGTCTCTGTTCTGGAAGGGGAGACATGTGCCTGTTAGCCAGAGGCTGCTGGCACCAAAGTACAGCTTAGCTGTTCTCTTCCCTGGCCCCTTCTCAGGTGCCTGGGTTTGACTCTCAAGAATGTGGGGAGCCTCCAGAGGGTGGGTAGAGGGTGTACAGGTCTGGGACTCATCTTTCTGAGCTTCCTCAGGCTGTTGGGGAGGGTGGATAGGATTCCTGGGTTCAGGCAGGAGACAAGGGGGAGGCCATGCAGGGGGGCAGCACAGCCCCAGCCTCAGGACCACCACAACACAAACATCCACGTGCACTGTGCATCTGCTCTGGGGCACTCTGGTGGTGGGTGCCCAGCGGAGTCCTGATGGAACTGCCCACCCAGCAGAGCCTGTGTGTTGAGTGTGGAGATTGGCTAGTGCCAAGTGAGGCCAGTGTCTGGATCTCGTTGTCACCCAGCTTGGCATTGGATGCATCACAGGCCCTTCTTCCTTCCTGACAGGAAGGGGTGCCCTATGCTACTGAAGACAGTGGCTGCACCATGTGCAGGCCTCTACCTGTCAGCAGACACTCCTCAGTCTCCCTGCGTGGGTCTGGTAGACTCATGCTCAGCATGTCCAAACTACCCCACTCCCAGCCTTTCTCAGATCTGCCCTTTCCCCATCTCAGAAAATCAGTTCCATCATTCCAGTTGCTCAGGCAAAAACAGACAAAACAAAGCGATTTTTTTTGCCTCCCATCCAGCTGTTGGCATGTTGTGTTGTCCGTATCCTCTAAAGTATACTTAGTATTTGGTCATGTCTCCTTCACTGCTCAGTCTCCTTCCCATCCTGATCCACAAGATACAGAAGCCTCCCAAGACTGCTCCCCCCACCACCCAGTTCTAGTCTATTGCCAGATCAGCCAGATGATTCTTTAGAACAAATTGGATCTCCCCCCCCACCCATCCATGCTCCCCCTGAGGGCAGGCCACACTTAGTACCCTCTTTCCCCACCTCCTCATGCTTACTCTTCTCTGAGCTCTGGAAAGAGCACCCCAGGTCCACTTTTCAGAGCATCGGCCTGGTCACTGCTCCCAAGCACATATCGCTAAGCACTTTTCTCATGCCTGGAACAGGAATGTTACTGGTAGTATTCCTGCTGGTGTGTTAGTAACAGCGTAGTATAAATAACACTCCAAGTACAGATAGTAGTAATGATAATGCCTTAGGGTTATGGCTCCATGACTTGTGTTTATTTACCTTTTTTTTTTTTTTAATCATCAAGAGACGTTTACTGGTGTTGTGTGCTCAACTTGTGCCAGGTACTTTCCGTTGGTCTCCTGAGTCTTGTTTAAAAATTCTGGTTTCTATATCATTCACCCCTTTGGAGTTGTTTTAGACAGGTTTTTCTCCTGAGGTTCTCAGATCAGTTAGACAGTGGCATTTTACTAAAATAAAGTAGGGGCACCTGGGTGGCTCAGTTGGTTAGGCGGCTCTTGATTTTGGCTCAGGTCGTGATCTTGGGGTGGGTTGTGGGTTCAAGCCTCATGTCAGGCTCCATGCTCAGTGTGGAGTCTGCTTGGGATTCTCCACTTCCCCTTGCATATGTGTGTTCTCTCTCTCTCAAATAAATAAAATCTTTAAAATAAAGTAGCTTTTGGTAGAGGCAATTACAATTTGCACTGACCCAAAGCCCCATGTCGTCATTCCACCTATGATTTGGTGGCCCCTTTGTTCTGGGGTTGCTCTGTGCTGTGCCTGTGTAGCCTCTAGTGTGGTTGCAACCTCTCTTCTTGGAGTGAGGAAGGGCTTCATCCTGCCCACCTCTCTGCTTTCCCAGCCCTGTCTGAGGATGTATTAAAGCAGGCTCTGCTTGGCTTGGTTGTGTTTGCAGAGAGTGAGGAGGGGCTGAGGCCACCTGGGTTCTAGCCCTGCTTCCTGGGTAGCATCCTGTGCCTTAGGCTGCCTTGCAGTCCTGGGAGCCTCATCTTTACAGTGGGCATGCTGCTATCAGGATCTGCCCCTGCCTGCATGTAGCGCCAGCACAGGATCCCCCTTCAGTAAGAAAGAGCTGCTCTTTGTGGGCTGGCCATTCCTGAATGGGCTTGTGGTAGAACCTCTCTTGTCTTTCCCTTCATTCTACCTTTACTGGCCAGGGATTTTGAAGCAGATCCTAATTTGCTATCACAGTAATCCAGCCTCGTCACCTGCTCTTTAGAAAGTATTCTGATGTACTTCCTTACTGCTTTTTTGCAGAGACTGTAGGTCATGCTTCATTCCTCAAGCTGGTTTCTTCCCTATAGGTTTGTGGCTGATCCTGGGTTCGTGCCTGCATGGTGGTGGCCGCTAGCCCTAAAGTGCGGGGGCTACTGGTCCTTCATGCTGAGAGGAGGGAGGAGCTGCTCTTTACCAGCACCTGCCCTCCCCAGGAGCAAATGCCCCATGTGGCTTCTAAGGCAACCACCTTGCTGTGGAGTAGGCTCCACCCAAGGCGGGGTGGGGGGTGGGGTGCAGAGCTGGAGGCACCCTCTGCCATGGTCAGCCCCGTGCCCCCTCCAGCTATGCTGGTCCTTTCTGTGGTGGGGGAGGGTTGTAGCCGCCCCCCCCCCCCCTCGCCCCAAGAATCCCCCACCAGAGCTGGAGGGACACGGAGCTGGAGGGGCAGGGCATTTATGCGCTGCCAGGATGGCTGTTAGTTCTGGGCCTAGGGTTGGCAGGGTTCCAGCCCCTCAGCTTCAGAGTGAGCTACCTTGACAATGTACACAGAGCATAAACAGGCTATGTTCCGTGCCCTCTGCTGGGTACCCTGATCAGCTACCCAAACCGGGGTGCTGTGGGGGGCCCTATGACCCAGGGTGGTCACTGGGGCTGGAAGGAGCAGCCCTGTGGGTGTGAGGCTCTGCTCTGGCCCTTTGCCATTTCTTGTTTGACACCAGTGACAATGAAGTGAGGTCACGTGGGCACTACCTTGCCGGTCTGATGACCTGGCACACAGCAATCTGGTTGTTGGTTCTCCCCCTTCTCCTTATCTTTGTGGGCAGTTGAGAGGAAGGACTTCATGTAGGGTCTGGGTTTGGATGAGTTTCATGGATTGGAAACTCAGGCAGGGCATCTGGCACCTCAGTTTGGAGCCTGGAGCTTACAAGGCCAGAGAGTGCTGGCTGGCAGGGTGGGTGGGTGGGTCTGTGGGTGAGGGTGCCAAGCTGGAGCAGAGGCAGAGTGGGGAAGCATGGGGGAGTTTGAGTACAGGATTGGGGAGGGCATCCTCCGCATCCACCTCATTCCCTCTTCTCCAGTGGGTACCAGGCCAGACTGGGAGCTTTTCCCTTAGGGACAGAATTTCTTCTGACTCTAGTGGGGGCCCTCTTTCCCTCTTTTTCTGGTTTCGTCTCCTCTCCTCTTTGATCTTGACAAGCTCCTTTCTGGTCCTGGGAGCACAGCTACCTGCTGTCCAAGGCAGCTACTGAAATTGTTCCTCTTGTCTAATTCCCAAATGTTCAAGGAGCTCCTGTTTTAGGAGTCCCCAAGGAAAGATGACCCATGTGTCCACAGTGAGGGAGGGAAGGGTGACTGACACTCAGGGCAATGACTTGTCTGCAGTCTCACAGAGACAGGACTGATAGACTCAGTGAGCAGGCTGACAGGGTTTGTTGTGAAGGCATAGGAAAGGACAGAAGCCATAGAGCTTTAGGCTAAGAGGGACATGGGGGCATTCCTTGCTTTTTCTGAGCCAGTTAGGAGACCATATCCACATAGAGAATGGGAAGCAGGGATGGGGGGTTTTTTGAGGGGTGACTGGGACGGAGCAGTTGGTACAGGGTGGGAGGCAGGCACAGGCTAGGATGCCAGGAAGGGTTGGGGGCAGATGGAGGTCTTGTTGATATCCTATGCCCTTGAGTTTCAGAGTTCTCCAGCCCCACCCTCCTTTAGCATGGGTGGGGAGCACTCTGGGGGTGACATGACCACCAGGAGACTTGCTCATTTCGACCCATTTGGACTGCCTGTAGGAGCAGATACCTGAGTGCCCTGGCCAGGCCACACTGGCCTAACGAGTGTATATGGGACACTGCCTTCTGAGCCAGGAGCGTGAAGCAGCTGTCCGTTTCCTTCCTTTCACTTTAAGTCCACCAAAGGGGCCACTTGGGCAAGGCCCTGCACTATTGCTCATTTGTGGAATTGGCTCCTAAAGAAGATTGTGAGTGAGTCATCTCAGGAGTGTATCCCATATATGATGATGTGGCCCCTTCATTGCCCCGTGTTGCCCCCAGCCTCCCAGAAGGTGGGCTCCAGGACTGGGGATGACTGGCCCTGTCCAGGACAGGCCTCCCAGGGTATTCACTGGTGGGGAAACTGAGGTGCCAGATGCCCTGCCTGTGGACACAGGTGCCTTCAGCGTAGACACACCACAGGTATGAATTGCGATTGTCTGAGGGGCCCATGTTGGTAGGTGTGAATGCCTATTATCCTGTGTAGAACTGGCACTTTGGGAATTCTGCTAGAGCCTGGCAGCTAAATTCTCTTTTGTCCCCTCATGAACTCTGGCTTGGCTTTTTAGACCCTGACTCTTACAGTCTTGTTTCCTGTGTCCTGCCTTGTTGGGACATCAAGGCTGGGCTTGGAGTGGCTCCTTTAAGAGCGAGTGCCTGTGTCCCAGACTCTGTTGTGGAATGCCAGCAGCCTCCCTGCAGACAGACATCACTGCGCTGTCCTCCGTCCTGTCTCCGTGAGGGTTAACAACACTTCAGCTTGTTGTCTGGAACCGGTTCAGACTGGTTTTCTGGAAAGTGCTTTGTCTCTCAGACTGAATCCTGGGAAGGGTCATGTGGAGCCCAGTGATGTCATGGGATCAAAACCTGACTCAGCTGTTTTTTTTCTTCTTTTCTTTCTTTAAATCAAGATATGTGTGTGCTGCAGGTACAGGGTGCTGGCTCGGTGACAGGCCAGCTCTCACCCCACTCAAAGTTTACCTTACTGGCAGTCAGAGGGTTAAACGTGACCCCCACCTCTCACCCCCCAGAGGTGAGCAGGGAGTGAGGAGGCTGTCCCTCACTAAAGGGGAAAAGAAGGGTCAACCTGAGTCAGTGCAGTGCGGGGCTGGACCTGGGCAGTGACCCTGCTCCTGGGACAGCGTGGTCTCCCTTTGCCGGATTCCGGACACCTCCAATCCGGGGCAGGTACTCAGAATCCCATAGGCAGGGAGTTCAGATCTAGAACAGTTTTCCTCTATTTGCTTTTGAGTCTGGAGCACAGAAAATTCCTTTTCCTTCTGATAAGCAGCCACTTTCCATTGTTTCTGTCCAGGTCCCCACATGTCTCAGCTCCCCAGATGCTCCACTGATCCTGCCCAGCCTTCCCCAGGCAGTGAAGAAAGGTCCTGGGCACACTTTGTGGGTCCTGCATTTGTTATGCCTACTTCCGCTAACAGCATGTGGCAAGGAAAACTCTCCAAGCTGACACTCTGAGACGTTTCTAAAAGGTAGCAACTTGGTTGTGCCAAGTTTAAATGTCATGTTTTCTCCTTCTCCCAAAGTTCAGAATGACTGAAGAAGCATGCCGAACACGAAGTCAGAAACGAGCGCTTGAACGGGACCCAGCAGAGGATGATGTGGAAAGCAAGAAAATAAAAATGGAGAGAGGATTGTTGTCTTCAGATTTAAACACTGACGGAGACATGAGAGTGACGCCTGAGCCAGGAGCAGGCCCAGCCCAAGGGTTGCTGAGGGGGGCAGAGGTGACGACCATGGGCAGATGCGAAGGGCAGGCGGGTGACGGGCCCGTGGACATGCGTACCTCATACAGGTGAGCAGGAGGAACCTGGAACCAGGTCTCCTGGGTGTGAAGAGGTGGTGAGGATATGGGGATGAGGCTTCCCTTCAGGCCTGCAGGAAGCAGCTTTGGGTGAGTTATGGTGGAGATGGCTGTGGGTTCCAGTCCTGGCATCGCTGTGCTGTCCTGGACAGACCTCCCCACTGGGGCCTGGATGTCAGTGGCAGAGGGTGTGATTCTTGCAAGAGGAGAGGTAGTATTCTCCATCAGCTCTCCTGTAAGGCAGCAAGTCTTCACTAAATTCATACCTGTTGTCTGTTCAACTGGTGCTTTTGGTTTGTAGGAAAACTTGGGAGTTTTTAATTTGAATATATCTCCTTGCTTTGTAGATCTGGGGTTCAGGAGGGCAGGGGTTCTACACTTTTTCTGGGTCACTGGCCTGGGGGCAGAGTCTGGAGGCCAGCTCAGGGATACCTCGCACATGTGCCACCACTCTTCATAGGCAGCACGTTATGAAGGAGGAGGTCACTCTGTTCACGTCTTCTGCGGTGTGGTGTTTTGGTTTCTCCTTAGTACTGATTACTTTCAAGAGTAACTTTCCTGATCCTCAGCTTTGTGAGGTTCTTAAGGAAAAAACTTGAAAGAATTAAGACTCAGTGTCGTTCCTGTTGTACCCCCCCCCTTCCCCCCAATTTCTTCACTCAGAAACATTCTTTTCTTGTAAAGAGAAATCTGGGCCTAGCATCTGCTGTCACTGTTCCCCTTGGAGCTCTGGTGAGAGAACCAGAGTTCTCTGTGGTGAGAGAACATTTTCCAGAATGTTCACACCTAGATGTCTTATGAGCCAGATATGCCACAATGGGTGTGGGTATAGGCCTGGCCTCCTGGCCCTCCCTCACTAACCCCCTAGTTACAGACTCCTTTCCATGTCTGTTTCCCTGGAGTGGGGGGGTGAGGGTGAGGGTAGCAGGTGCAGAGCCAGGGAAGTTGGGAGCACCTTCCCTTCTCGTGAGTGTTGACTAACCCACACAGGGATGACTCCACCCTGCAGTCTTCATGTTAAATTCATTTTGGAGCCCAGATTTTCGGAATCCTAAGGATTTCAGAGGTCATCTGGCCTAACATTTCTCAGCTTTTACAATTCTTAACCTCCTTGAGATAAATGGGAAAATCCAACCCCTTCTATTAGGGAAGCATTCAAAGTGGGGTGGGGGTACTTTCTGTTTCTACTACCCCAAAAGGCCTTTTTCTGTCTGGCTCTGCTTTTTGCTGTCCCTGTTCTAAAACCAGAGGCCTCTTTGAAAGTTTCAGAAATAAAATTGTAAGTCTGGGCCTCCTTTTCCTCCATCTGACTTGGTCCTCAGTAGTGTTTCAGGTGCTGTCTCAGGTAGCTGAGGGAGGAGGAAGAGCCCATGTTTGTGAAGATCTGCTGGGTTCTTGTGTTCCTGGGCTCCTGGTGTGCATTTTCTTCTGTAATCACCTTTCTCCTCTGCAGGGCAGCCCAGTGGATTGTGAGGGAGAGATTACCAGATCTTTCTGTTGATACAGCCTGGGGCTACATTTGGCCTCTGGGCCTCTTGCTTCCAGACTTTTTCCATTATACCTATTGGCTTCCAACCCAAGGTCACTTGGACAATGTGATGTTTTCTGAGGTTGATGGGGATGATATCCTTATGACACAAAGAATGCAGGGAGCAGGGATTAGAGATTAACCCAGGCACACAGGGCAGGGGTGATCCTACAGGACTAGAGACGCCCCAGCGCACTCATGGAGCAGTATGAGAGTGTGGAAAGAGTTTGGCTTTGGTGGCCGGCAGTCAGAGTTGGGGTCACATCATATTCCCTGACTGATCTTGAGCAGATGATCTTAGTCTTTGTTTCTTCATCGGTAAAATGGGTGATAATCTCTGCCTTGCAGGTTATTGGGTGACAGATGTGTACCCAGAATTGGTCCTAGTGTGGGGAGGAAGTGTTGGTGGCAACTGTCCTTCAGTCTTCACTCAAAATAAAATGTCCACATGTAGAGCTGGTATGTCCCTGAGTTCCCACATAGAATATTCTGTTTAATTTGAGAAGTACAGTTTTGAATTTTGGCAAAAATCGTAGGATCAGGTATACCCCACAGCCATTCTAAAACTGTAATCTGTTCTGGAGTACGTGGCCCCAGTTTCTGTGTTAAAAATAGGCAGTCTTTGAATCCTTGTTGAGAGCATCTGGCTTGAGAACATCCCTTTAGGAACCTCCCTGTATCACGGTGTGGTTGTTCCATTGGTTCCCAGGTTAGTGTGAAATCCCACATTGGGCAGATCAAAAGGCACAGCTGTACTAACCGTAGTTTAGTTGGGTTGAAGCTCTTTTGCTTCAGGTTCACTGAATCTTATAAGACCAACATGCCAATTTTAGATTGTTCTGAGAGAATTTCATTTTTGTTTTTTTAATTGAGGTATAGGACACATACTGAAAAGTACAGAATGGTGCCACTTGATACATTTTCACAAACTTGAGCACATCCCTGTAGCTAGAATCAAGAAACAACCTTGGAGCCCCCTTATGCCTGCTTATTGTCAGTCACTACCCCAAGGGTAACCAGTTTCTTGGCTTCTAACAGCATAGATTAGTTTTCCCTGGTTTTGTACTTTATTTTTTTTTTTAAAGATTTATTTATTTATTTGACAGAGAGAGACACAGCAAGAGAGGGAACACAAGCAAGGGGAGTGGGAGAGGGCTTCCCGCTGGAGGAGCAGGCTTCCCGCTGAGCAGGGAGCCCGATGGCAGGGCTCGATCCCAGGACCCTGAGATCATGACCTGAGCCGAAAGCAGACACTTAATGACTGAGCCACCCAGGCGCCCCTGGTTTTGTACTTTAAATAAATGGTATTATGCAGTCTGTACCCTTTACTTGCTTTCATTCAACATTGTGTTTGTGAGAGTAACCCATGTTGTTGAGTTTAGCAGTAGTTAGTTCATTTTCATTGCTGCACAGTATTCTGTGTCTGGAATTTCTGTTTGGCCCTGTTTTACAACTGCCTCGTTTTCTTTCACGCTGTCTTTTTTAAGATTTTTTTTACTCATCTTGCACAAGTTAAAGCATGAGCGGGGGGAAGGTCAGAGGGAGAGGGAGAAGCAGACTCGGGACTTGATCCCAGGACCCCAGGATCATGACCTGTGCTGAAGGCAAACATTTAATCCAGATGCCCCTTATGCTGTTTTATGACTCAAATTGGGCTTTTTGAAGATCAAAGGGAGTTTCTGGTGGCTTCTAGGAGAGATAATTTTCTTTAAGGAAGTGGCTGGTAAATTAAAATCACCAAGATAAAACTTTTTTTAAAAACTACATTGGGGTGATGTGTAGCATACATAGACAGACAAAAGAGTAAAAGTCAGTTCTTCGCCTCTCTACAGTTCGCCTCTCCATCTCTGGCGGCTTTTCTGACCTAGGCTCCCACTTTGTGTGTATTTTATTTTCAAAATAAATCAAAGCTGGAGGGTAATTTCCAGCAGTGATTGAGTGAGGAGAGATTTTCAAACCCCCCCCCCCCAACTATAAAACAGGACAAAATTGGCCAAAAAATGTCAGTCATTTCAGCACTGTGGAAATTGATCAGAGGCATACAATAATCTGAGAAGTGTTTGTGCTTAAGGAACTACTGAACTTTGGGTAAGAATAGTGAGAATCTGTGGCATTTAGCCTGGTGCTCCTTCCATGCCCTCTCCCCAGTTCTACTGCTAGGGAACCTCTGCCTGGCAGGTATAGGCTGTGAAGACCAGCCCCTTCTCTGCAGGAGTGAGATGAGGCTCATTCAATTTAAGAGAGTTCTGGGCAGCAGCCCTGGGCCCGTGGCCTTATTGGTTGAAGTGACAGTCTTAAGAGATGGGCAAATGGGGAAGGAAGGACAATGGCTCTGTTAGCCCAAGGTTGCAGTCATGGTTGGGGCAAGACAGAAAAACTATTTGAAGAAATAATGGGCAAAAACATGTGAGGAGAATTCTCACTCATCCAAGAAGCTCAACAAACCTTAAGTAGCAGAAATACAAAGTGATCTATACCTGGACACATCATAGTCAAGTTGTTAAAAGCCAAAGAAAAAGAAAATCTTAAAAGCAGCAAGAGAAAAAGGGCTCATCAGATACAGGGGAGCATTAATATGATTAACAGCCAGCTTCTCACCCAAGATCATGGAAACCAAAAGGAGTTGAATGATAGAGTACTCAAAGAAGAAAACTGTCAACCTGGAATTCTCTGTCCAGCAGAACTCCTTCAAAAATGAAGGCAAAAAAGACATTTTCAGATACAGACCAAAAGAATCCGTCACTGGCAGACCTGCCAGTCTTCAGGCTGAAAGAAAATGACATGTTGGTAACTTAGGTTCCCAGGAAGAAAAGAGCACTGGAAATGGTAAATATGTGGGCTAATATAAAAGACTTTATTCTCATTTCTTCTTAAAACAGTGTAAAGTGTAAAGTGTTAACTGCAACTAACATTGGTCATAATAGACAAAAATAACCATTTCAGCTCTCTGGAAATTGACCAAAGGCATACAAAAATCTGTTGTGTTTATAATGGTGACAGATATGTCACACAATAATATTACAAAACAGGAGGAATGAAATGGAGCTCCATTGGGGTAAAGTTTTTCTACATTTTACCGGAATCAAATTAGTAATTTGAAGCAGATTGTGGTAAATTAATAAGATGATTATTATAATCTCTAGAGCAACTATTAAGAAAAATAACTTTATAGTAAAAAAAATCAGGGGGTGCCTGGGTGGCTCAGTTGGTTAAGCGGCTGCCTTCGGCTCGGGTCGTGATCCCAGGGTCCTGGGATTGAGCCCCGCATCAGGCTCCCTGCTCAGCAGAGAGCCTGCTTCTCCATCTCCCTCTGCTTGCCTCTCTGCCTACTTGTACTCTATTTCTCTGTCAAATAAATAAATAAATAAAATTAAAATATATATATTCAAAAAAAAGAAATCAGAAAAATTTAGTGGTACACTAAGAAATGTTTAACACAAAAGAAGACTGTCAATGAGGAACAGAGGAACCAAAAAAAAAAAAGGAATGTGTGTAGAATACAACTAGCAAAATGGCATGTGTAAATACAGTCATATCAATTATTGTGTTAAATGTGAGTGGTCTAAACACCCCAATTATAAAGGCAGAGATTGTCAGACTAGATAAAAAAAGCAAGATCCAGCTTAATTATATATTGTCTATAAAAGACACTCCTTAGATTTAAGGGTGCTTTATCCTTTGGTAAAATGATGGGAAAAGCTATACCATAAGTAACCATAGGAAAGCTAGAGTGACTATTATCAATGTTAGATAAAATTGACTTTTTTTTTTTAAAGATTTTATTTATTTATTTGAGAGAGAGAGAATGAGAGAGAACACATGAGAGGGGGGAGGGTCAGAGGGAGAAGCAGACTCCCTGCCGAGCAGGGAGCCCGATGTGGGACTCGATCCAGGGACTCCAGGATCGTGACCTGAGCCGAAGGCAGTCGCTTAACCAACTGAGCCACCCAGGCGCCCAGATAAAATTGACTTTAAGACAAAAAAAATAGTACTAGAGCCAAAGAGCGACATTTTATAATAATATATCAGGGAGACATACCAGTCATAAATGTATATGCACCTAAGAATAGAGCCCCAAAATCTGAGGCATAAACTGATAGGATAGTAGAAATAGACAATTTATCAGTTCTAGTTAGAGAATTCAGTATTCCACTCTTAATAATTGGTAGAGCAACTAAAAATTGGTATAAGGTTCTAGAAGACTTGAAGAGCATTGTTAACCCATTTGGCCTAATAATTTATAGAGTACCTGGTGACTACAGAAAACGTCTTTATACATGCTCATGGAACATTCTCCAGGGTAGACCAAATGCTGGGCCATAAAACAAGTCTCAAGGATGGTTGATTTAAAAATAAAAAAAAAAGTAACAAGTGTTGGTGAGGATGTGGAGAAGGTGGAACCCTCATACTTTGCTAGTGGGAATGTAAAATGGCATAACATTCCGCAATTTCTTACAAAGTTACAAATGAACTTACCACATGACCCTGCATTCTATCCAAGGAACATACTCAAGAGAAATGAAAACATGTCCACACAAAGACAGGTACATGGGTGTTCATAGCAGCATAATTCTAATAACTAAAAAATGGAAACAGTCCAGATAGCCAAGCAAGAATAAATAAAACATGCTATATCCATGCAGTCGATTACTTTCCAGAAATTAAAAAATGAACTCCCGATTCATGCTGCAGCATGGATAAACCTCAGACTCGCCATGCTGGTGGGAAGACAACAGACCCAGAGACTGCATGTTGTATAATTTCATCTACAGGGAATGTCCAAAACAGACTTACTATAGCGACAGTGATCAGTGGTTGCTGAGGCCGGGGGTGGGGGCGGCTGGGAGCAGTGATTAACATCTCATGGGCACAAGGGAACTTTTTGGGGGTGGTGGAAGTATTCTAAAATTGGATTGTGGTAGTGGTTATACAACTCTAAGTTTATTAAAAATCATCGAATTGTACTACAGTGAATGAATTTTAGTGGTATGTAAATTATACCTCAATATGGACATTTAAAAAAATTAATGAGTTTAAAATAGTTTGGTTTCTGTTCTGGCATCTATAAACGTGCTCATAGAAAAACAAAAATCCACAGAGGTGGATGTTGAGTCTGCTCATCTTGTGAGACCAACCCAAAGTCATGGGCACATGCCTTCCCTCCCCCTCCCCCACCCTAAGTCAGGACTGTTGGAAGAGGCTAGAGTTGGGGCAGGCAGAGAAAGCTATGTTGGGTTCTCTGTTTTGTTTCTGTGATAAGTAGATTCTACTCCTGTACTTTCCTATAGAGAGTCACTTTGTTTCACAAGTCATTGATCTTTAGAAATAATCTGGGCCGCGCACAGGTGAGAACAACCTTTTTCCCCCCTCCTTTTGGGTGGAGGAGCATTTAATTCAATAAAACATGAACCTCTTCTTTAGAGGTTTTGCACCTGAAAGGTAAGGACTGGGTGTCTTATCACTCTGGGCCTTTGTGGGATGGGGGCTTCATGAACAGCCACCCCCATGTTTTACTGAAAACGTGTTGGTATATGCCTTTTTCTGGGACGTTAGCCCTCCCTGGGTGGTTAACAGGCCAGGACCAGGCTGACTCTGTGGCCTGCACGGTGGTGGTCCCTGGGGATAGAAAGGATAGGACAAGATCTGATCACAGCTACTTTCTGGTGTACTGTAATATGAAACAGTGTGCAGAGGTCTTGGGGGAAAGACTAGAGGTTAAGGGGTATGGCTCACTGGGGATGGAAGTCCATAGACACCAAAGCAGACTCATCTTTACTTCCTCATTTTACCTGGGAGGAAACATAGCTGAGGCTCCCTGGGTCCCATGGGTGAGGCAGGGGCAGACAAGTAGGCCAGCTTCCACTTCTCAATAGCCTGCTACGTGGGCCTCAGTGGATGTGGGGCAGATGTTCTGATGACTTCCCATCCTGGGTTCTATTGGGGTGTGTGGCCTGTGGGTAGCTACATGTCTCCCTCCTCTCTCCCCATCCCTCTTTGCATCATGCATCTCATTTGCTACAGGTCAGAGCTTCACTCGGACCAAGGGCCTGCCCTCTGGGTAGAAGGGGCTCCTATCTGCCACTGAGGGGTCCATGGCCTACTGGCAGTAACATCTGAGCCATTAGAGCTGTTCTTGGCTTTAGTTTTTCTGGCTTTCCACCTCCCTCAGTCAAGCACTTGCAAACTTAAATAGACTAAAAATGCACTAAAAGCACCCCCTGTTTACCAGGCCTGCAAAGCAGGGCCCTTTTGTTAAAGCTGGTGTTCTTGATGACAGAATCACTGTCCCATCTTTCTTTAGAGACTTTGGCATTCACCAAGGGTGTCATGGGGGTGACACATCTTTAAACTAGTCACCTCTTCTGTGCCCACAGACATCACTACTCCTCATTTGGTATTAAAACAGGGCTTGGTTGTCCTGCAGTGGTGTGTTGTGTTTGGGCACATCATCCCACACTCATGTTAATGCCTGAGTTCTCTTACAAAGCGAAAATGAATCTGAAAGTAACATGATGGTGCAGCCACCTATTGTCTATAATGTGGGAATATGTGGACGGCCTTGTTCTGTTCTATGTAGAAATGGGGCCTGCAGGTAGAGGGCTGTATCCCTTAACTTATCCAAGATGACTCCCTAGGTCATAGGTTGAGTTCTTGTTGTTTGGCAGATGCTCTTTTACAAGCAGCCTTTTGTGAGAGGAAGAATAAAAATTGGGGTTCCCTGCCCTGTGAGGAGGTAAAGCCCAGCGAGCATCTCCTGGTGTGTTTTTCACCTGTGTGGTCCAAAGCCTTATCAGGATACAGAACCTAGTAGTCACCATTAAAAGGAGCCATTTATACATTTCCTGTCCTTCTTGATCGGGTATACTCTCTCACCCTAGACTAATCTTGCCTCTTCTCAGAAATGGATTCTAGAAATGGAATCATGCATGTGCTCAGTGGGGTCTGGCTTCTCTCACTCCATGTGCTTTGGGATTCATCCCTGTTGTATGTAGCATTTTGCTGAATGTCTCCTGTGTGGTTATGCAGACTGTACCCACTTGCCTATCCACAGACACCAGGCAGTCTGCAGTTTGGGGCTGGTGTGAGTGCAGCTACTATGATCATTCCTACAGGTCTTTGCGTGGGTATCAATCCTTCATTTATCTTGCTAAATACTTAGGGGTTGAATTGCAGGGTCACAGAATACGTGCATGTTCAATTATTTCAAAGAAACTGCCAGGCCTTCCCCCCACAAAATGTCTGGACTGTTTTACTCATAGGTATGGGGATTCAGTTGCTTCATTCTCAATTTGGTATCATCATTCTTTTTTTTTAAAGATTTATTATTTTTGAGAGAACGAGAATGAGAGAGAGAGAGTACATGAGAGGGGAGAGGGTCAGAGGGAGAAGCAGGCTCCTTGCCGAGCAGGGAGCCCGATGCGGGACTCGATCCCAGGACTCCGGGATCATGACCTGAGCCGAAGGCAGTCGCTTAACCAACTGAGCCACCCAGGCGCCGGGTATCATCATTCTTTACAAATTTAGCCATGGGGTCTATAGAGAGGTCTGGGTCCAGGTCCTGGCTTGCTTGTGTGACTGTTACCTCTTTCCCACGGTGATAGAAGGGTGATCATTGCTGCCCTGGCTGCCCATGTGGGGATGGAAATGGGGTCCTTGCCAGCCATGTACTGATCTGAGCCCCCACCTACTCTGTTCTCAGGACCATGCTCCATCACAGCTGTGCCTGGCTTGGCCAGCTGTCTGCTGGAATGTGTGTTCTTGAGTGAGTTGGGTGAATGTGACACAGCTGTGGGTGTGATGGCTTGGGTTCTTGCACAGCCTGGGTAGGTGTGGTTGTGGCCCTCACCCTGGCTCTCTGACAATCTTCCTCATAGGGATTGGACCCCCGCAACGCCCCCCCCCTTACATGTGAGAGCTTTGGAAGTCCCTTAGCCAAAAGCCTATTTCTTTCTGTTGTGACCACCACTTTCCAGAGTCTAGGGGCTCCTGCACTCTTGTGGAAGGCTCCCTGGAGCCCAGCCCCTCCCCAGCACCTGTTGTGGCCTGGCTCCTGCTTTTACTTGCTAATTCTTTGTCTTTACTGCTGGGTGACTCCCAGGAGAGGCTGGGCAGTCTCAGGGAGCAGCTCCAACTAGAAATCTCCATGGCCTGCATGCTTTTCTTACCGTGTTTAGTGTATGGGAACCAAGAGGTATGTTCTTTCTGAAATCTGTTCCTGGTTCTGTGCCTCCTTCCTGTCTTAGCTGTGGCCTCTCTTGTGTCATTCTCTGCTTTATCCCTTCCCTGTAGGCTCCTCATCCCAATTCTATCTGTCCACCTGCCTCTATTCTGAACCATATCTTTATCCCAGATTTGAAATTGAAATATGCAGGGTTCACCTATACTTCTAAAACTCATTAGGTAATGCTGGGCTATCAGAGTGACAGACTCTGAGAGAGACCCAGCTCACATGGGGCCTGGTGTAAGCCAGCCTGATGACAGGTGAGAAGCCACCTGCCCATTGCCTTTATAACACTTTCCTCTGGCCATGAAGGGGCTGTCTGTCTCTTTCTCACTGGGTGGTGTCTGTCTCTTTCTCACTGGGTAGTGCCTGCCTTCTTGGGGATGTGGTGGCCCCGACAGGAATCAGAAAGCCACTATGTACAGTCAGTGAAGTAAGCACCTGTAAACACTCATCCTTTAGCAGTCATGAACTCTTTACACATGTGTGAATTGGGCAGATTTGTAGATTAAGCAGATCATTTTCTTATTTTGAAATTATTTGGTTTAAATCAGCAGTTGAAGTTTTTTTTCTTTTTTCTTTTTTTTTTTTAATGTTTTATTTATTCATGAGAGTCAGAGAGAGAGAGAGAAGCAGAGGCAGAGGGAGAAGCGCTCCCCGCCTAGCAGGGAGCCCGATGTGGGACTCGGTCCCAGGACCCTGGGATCACAACCTGAGCCGAAGACACTTAACCATCTGAGCCACCCAGGCGCCCCTGCAGTTGGAAGTTTCTGATACCTCTTCAGTACATCTTCCTGCTAGGGCTTTGTCACATGATGACAGACTCCTCATCCTGTGACTGGTGCCTTGGCTGCTGTAGCAGGTCATTTAAGTGTTTTGCCTGCGAAGTACGTGAGGGCAGCCTAGATGTCAGTGAGAGGGGCCTGCCTGGGGGTGGGGTGGGAGAGGAGGGTGGGGAGTGTCTGATGGGTGGAGATGGGAGACATACCAGACGTTATTAATCCCCTTCCCTGGGTCCCAAGCCGTAAGACTGCTTATTTTTAGAGCTTAAATCTTAAAAATAGTTGGGATGTAAATAACCACTTTGAAAAGCTTTGTTCCGGTCTTAGTACGATGCAGGGTTCCTCAGTGCAGGGCCTTGATAGCTTTCAGAAGCAACTTTTAACACAACCACACTCTAAAGAAAACAACCAGTCCAGGCACACAGCATTACCTTCCTTCAAGAGGACTTGGCAGTGTCCATGGGCAGCGTGGGAAAGAGTGATTTGGGTAGCATATTTTAGGGAGCTCACATCCCAGAAATTGGGATGCTCAGGGGCTCCAGGTCCCTGAGCCATTGGGTTTGGTGAGAGGGTCTGAGAAGGCCCACAGTGGTGGTCAGAGCAGGGCCATAGAGCACCTTCTGGAGCGGGTGGGAAGGGCGGGCCATGTGGCGCCCTCTGGAGAGGAGAGAGTTAATGCTCTGGGCCTGGGTGGAGCCCAGAAGCTTGTGGGACACCTGAACGATAGGGTGGAGGTGGACATGTTGGGAGGAGGGAGAGATGCCTTTGCCTGCAGAATGGAGGTATGGGGGGAATGGGGTGTGAGATGGACAGGATAGTGTCCTGGCATTGGGAACCTGGGGCACCCAGCTGACTTCCAAGGGAAGTCTATGGTTGGCCTCCCCATCTGCAGATGCAGGGTGTCTAGGCTCCCCTGGGTGGTGCCATATTCTCTGTGAATTGGGTAACTGCAGAGCCTGTCCAGTTGCTGCTTTTACGGCCACAAGAACAGGGTTACCGAATTTTGTCGGCTTATAATTGAATAGATCTTATAGGGAAATTATGGGGTATCTGTGGGGTGAGTCCTATGAAATTTTTAGCATGTCTCACTTTTAAAAACACAACTTTGGCAGCAAGAGAAAGCCATGTGGGCCATGATGTGTCAGGAGGACTCCATTCAGGAGCCTTTGCTCAGACTAGCACTTGCCATGGGAAACCCTTTGCTGAAAACATTGGTGTGACCCCCTTTCCATCTTGGCCATGTGAAAAATATCTGTTGTCTATTTGCTATGTTAGAAATTTGAAAATAGGGCGCCTGGGTGGCTCGGTCGTTAAGCGTCTGCCTTCGGCTCAGGTCATGATCCCAGGGTCCTGGGATCGAGTCCCACATCGGGCTCCCTGCTCGGCAGGAAGCCTGCTTCTCCCTCTCCCATTCCCCCTGCTTGTGTTCCTGCTCTCGCTGTCTCTCTCTCTGTCAAATAAATAAATAAAATCTTAAAAAAAAAAAAAGAAAAAGAAATTGGAAAATATTTATTAATTCTGTCCTGGGTTTAGTCATCCTATCTCCTTAGACACCTCTGGGCTGAGAGAGTTCCTCGGACTTTTTTGTTTTTGGTGACCTCAACAGTTTTGAGAACTGGTCATGAGTGTTGTGGGAAATCCCTTAGTTGTGATTTATCTGGAGTTTTTTCATGGTTGGCCTGGGACAATGGGTTTGAGGAGGACCACAGATGTAAGGTACCCTTCTTACCACACCATATCAACAGCACATGCCATCAGTTTACTTTTCACTGTGATGTTGACCTTAATCACCTGGTTGAGGTAGCATCTGTCTGATGTCTCCACTGTAAAGTTAGTCTCTCACCCCTTTCTATGCTGGACTCCTTGGAAGGAAGTCACCACATGCAGCCCACACCCCCTCCTTAAGAGCAAAGCAGCTACACAAATTATTTGGGATTCTTCTGCCTGGGTAATTTGTGTCTTCACCCCCTGGATGATCTTTTACTCATGTTTGAGTTTGTAATGCCATTGAACATTAGAAAATGGTAGTTTACAGAGTTACAGAAACCTTTGAAATACTGACACATTGCATTATTCAATATGACAAAATCAGATTAGTTAATGTCTGACCTCTTGGGCTCATGGCTACAAACTACAAATTTTCCAAAGTTTTATATTTTGTTTGTTGGAAGCTTGGACTTTATCATTGGCAACAAATACTGGTAGTTGTTCCCGAAGAAACAGGCTTTCCTTTAACCATTTTGAGGAAAATGTCTGCCAAAGTCTGAATAACCACAGCGTGTCTGTCAGTCCTTCCTTCAAGCCTTGTGAATGCTCACGCACATGCTTTTCTTCTGGATGGCTGTCCTGCTTTGGTACGCAGGAGAAGTGTTTTATCTTGTCACAGAATATTAAAAAGACATGTGCTCAAGGGTTGAAGTTTAATAAAGTCAGTAGCTTGTACTTTATCCAGGGCTTTGCCTACAGCATGGTGTCACCCCGTACTGGCAGTTTAGTACTACTGTCCTAACTTGGTGTAAAAGACAGTTGTCTCAGTGTTACAACAATGACCTGGCAGAGCCCAGGGCAATGCAGAGGAGCTTAGGTGGGCTGGGAATAGGCTTTCTAGAGTGGGCAGAGACAAGGACGTCCATCAGGGCTGTGTGCTCACGTCTCAGGCAGCAGTGGTTAATGGCCTGCTGGAGGCAGATAATAGAAGGAAGAGAAGCCTTCAGTGTGAGACCTTGTCCCCAGGGACCTCTGACTGCAGGGCGGGTGGCCAGATGAGTCAATTCAGAGCTAAATTATAGCTGCAAAGGTGATGGGGGCTGTTCTGATTGTGCATCATATTCCGTGAGAATGGGGGAAAGAGCTGGGGCTGTTGTCTGTGAACTAGGTGCACGTTTTATGCCTTTACGTTTTACAACATCCCCTGGAGGTCAGTGGAATCCCATTCTGCAGATGAAGGAACTGAGGTTCATTGAGGTTTGGTGACTGGGTGGAGTCCTCACACCTGCAGAGGTACGACTAGCCTCCCATGGTCCTACTGTACCCAGAGCAGCTGGAGCAAATCTGGTGGGGGTGGGGGACACTGGTGCTGTGCTGGGAGGGCAAGTTGGGATTTGTCAGGGGAAGGTGGGGGAGGATCCAGCAGTTTGAAACACAGATTTTTAGAAGGGGGCAGTAAATTTTCAGGCAAAGCAAGTACTTTCCATTTATCACAGAAGTATGTAGTTGTTGCAAGCTGGAAAGTAGTGTTTGTTTCTGGTGTGTAGTTTTCATCTGCACACAGGTGACTTTCTCTTGCTGTGAGTTGGTGAGGGAGCTGGCATCCCAGGAAGTGTGTTTGGGTTCATGTGATGTAGGGAGTCCCTTCATGCCACAGAGTGCTCCTGGGTTCTCTTTGTGTTCCTCCCTGGAGGAAGGTTGGTCTGGCATGTGGGTATGGTGACCAGGTGAAGGAGGGATCACTAGCGTTGGTGCTATGGCATTTGGGGTCCCATGCTCCTTTTTCTTACACTCTCCCAGGCCCCGGGCCCTTTCGGAGTCTGGATTCCAGAGTGCTGAAACCCCACCTAGCTTTCTTGGGCAGGCGGCAGTCCATATGTAGTTGTTTCCCAGTCAAGTCCAAGAACCACATCCATGTTTTCACACTGTCATCTCTTTCTCACCTCGGGGACTCGGCATGTGGATGCTGCTGGCTGTCCAGGATCCTAAGAATAAATAAAAACATTTTCCTCTTTAATCTAGTCCAAAAATGGTATTTGATAACCTAAGTTAGAGGTGTCAGAGTTGACAGTCATGTGGAACGCATTCTCTCCCACCCTCTCTGACTGCTGCTTTTTCTGGGGTGCCATTGAGCCCTCTGTAGGCCACGGGCACCCAGCTGATCTGACCCATGTTGGGGGCCTGGGTCCCAGTGCAGTGCAGGGTACACATGGCAGCCCTTGGTGTCCCAGAGTTGGGCAGGATTGCCAAGGGTCCACAGAAGCCTGGGCCTAGTGTGAGCCCAGATTATCTGCAGGCCATAGGTGTGTGACCTCAAGAAGTCATGCCTTTCCGATTGTTTCCTCACCTGTAGAGTGAAGTGATGATCAGGCAATTGGGGGGATTACACAGAAGTGTGCATCCTGGTGGTTTTTTGGTGATTTATCTTGGGTGATTTTTTCCAAACCCAAGGTACATCAGCCTTTCAGTTCTATGATTGTGGTCATTTGTAACAAGTGCCCCTTTCCAAATTTCTAAGCAGAGCATACTGAATTGGATTTAGCCTTTCTGGTGTTATTGGATCCTAGCTGGACATGTTGGCTGCTGGCAGGGTTAAGCTGCTGTGACCTCTTTGGGTGGATACTGGCCCTAAAGGCTGCCCCATTGCCATTTGGTGTTGGGGCCTTTATGTGGGGTCACAGCTAATTTCTCTGGCCGAGGGAGTGCTCTTATTTCACCCATCCTCACCTTGTCTCTACAGCCTTTGGTGACTCTGCATGCTTCTGAAACTGGCCTCTGTTGTTCGAGTTGGAGTGAAGTCCTCTGGGCCTCCCTGGACAGGCTGTGACTTCGAGGGGGCTCCTGTGTTCCTAGAAGGAGCCCCAGCAGGACAGGCTGAATGCTTCTTGGCCTTGCTGACAGCACAGCGCTCTTCTGCTCTGGCCATGTGCCTTGGGACTGCCCTCTTCTGTGCTGGGGGCCCTGGAGGGGGGATGGGCTCTCAGGGCCAGAGTCTGGCCACAGGAGCTCCTTCTCGTCTGAGATGTTCAGTGGTAGCTGTGGCAGGGTATGCCATAATGGATTTCCAGAGTGATAGTTGGACCTGAGGTCTCCATGAAGAATGATGGCTGGGTTTCAAAAATCTCATCCCCAGCTGCTCACCTCCATGGCCTCTGTGGCCAAGAAGCAAAATGTGTTCTGACTTCCCAGCCCCTACAAAGCAGGCTCTGGGCTTTTCTCTTGACATCCCAGCCAACAGAGTGTCAAGTTACAGGGCTGGGAGAGGTGGTAATGGATGCCAAGAAGGGAGTCCAGGGAGTTGAAGAGGGGCTGAAGCAGGCAGGAAGCAGGTGGGCTCCAGGGCCCTGGAGGTTTGGGGAGGGGACCAGGCACCCGTCCGTGCCTACCGTCCCCTTGGGCAGGCAAGTCTTCAGCTTTGGGGCACAGCCTGTGTCTGTGTGCAGCAGAGCTCCCTTTCTAATAACACCAAGTGTCTCTTAGTGACGGCTCCCCTTGGGAAAGGAGGGGGTGGTAGTGAGGGGTCCTTGTGAGCAGCTCTCATGTCCAGATGGCCATGAAAGATCCCAGAGGTATGTGCGGGGGCCAGTGAGATGTTCCCAGGTGGTAGAACTAACCTGGGAAGTTGTGGTAATCATCTTTCTCTCTTGTAGGGCTTTTCTGGAAGTGTTTCTGGAATGGGGATGCTCATTAGATTAAAAGCATGCGGAATTGCTTTCTGGCTTTGATTCACACCACTCAGTGTAATGCTTGAGGCTGTGGTGGCTCCCAGACACACAGATGGCCCCCTCCTCTCCTGTGGGACCCTCTGTTCACTTCCTTTCTTTTTTGAGCAGCTCTGGTCTCGGGCCTTTCTGGAACTGTGCTGCTATATCCTCTCAAGTCTGCATTTGCCATGGCCATCCCTCATGCACCGAGAACTGCTGGTCCTTTTGGGGGGCTACGAGGTTCAGCTGGGGTGGTTGCTTGGGTAAACTGTTTCTTTCCCACATTCTTTCTCTCTGCTTTGTCCCAGGGTAATTTCTAGAGTGGGTCTCCTTGCTGGGGACAGCCTGAGAGATACGGAGTTACAGTGGTGTAGGATAGTTCCCTGGGGGCAGAGCTGGGCTGTCAGCCCTGCTAGCTTAGTGGTTTAAAGTGATGATGTATTGGTGTAGCATTGTCTGTCCTGTCTGCTGGTCGGATGGTCCTAGCTGGGCGCTGCTTCTTAGACTCTGATCCTTGCAGTCCTTTTTCAGCCAGGCTGGATGTTCCCAGTGGCTTTGTCACTCATGTAGGATGGCTAGGCCCATCTCTGTGTGTCTTTGACCTTTTTTCCATACAGCTAACTTGACATCCTCAACACAGTGTGAGACCCCACCAGAGCATGTATTCTCAGGGCTCAAGCGGAAACTGCAAGGCTTCTGTGACCTTGCCTCAAAAGCTTGTAGCATTGCTTCCTCTGCATTCCTGTAGTTCACAGAGTGAGCCATAAAACCAGCCCAGGTTCTGAGGACAGGACTGAATGGATGTGTGAACATGGAGAGGTATGGCGGTCTCATCAGGGTGTAATGTGGTGGTCTTCTGTACATGATTTTGTCAACTGTATTAGGGCTCCTTCTTAACATCCACCAAAGTCCTGACTCACAGGTTAGGAGTTGCACTTCAAGGACCTATTGCTTGAAAAGACAGACGTAATGACACAGAATGTAGAAATCCCACCCCCCCTTTTTTAAAGATTTTATTTATTTGACAGACAGACACAGTGAGAGAGGGAACACAAGCAGGGGGAGTGGGAGAGGGAGAAGCAGGCTGCCCGCGGAGCAGGGACCCCAATGCAGGCTCGATCCCAGGACCCCGGGATCATGACCTGAGCCAAAGGCAGATGCTTAACGACTAAGCCACCCAAGGACCCCTAGCAATCCTTTTTTTTAAGAGAGAGAGAGTGCCCGAGCAAGCGGGGGTCAGAGAAGGGCAGAAGGAGAGAGAGAATTTTAAGCAGGCTCCATGCTCAGCAGAGCCCAACGCAGGGCTCAGTCTCATGATCCTGAAATCATGACCTGAGGTGAAATCAAGAGTCAGGTGCTTAACTGACTGAGCCACCCAGGTGCCCCTTCAGAAATCCTTTTAAGTGAATTTGTACATCCTTTAGCAATGTGGCATCTGTGCACGTGGAAAAAGCTGACCACATGTGCAAGGTGATCAGTCAGTCTCTACAGTCATCACTGGATTCCTCATGAACAGACCCCATCCTGGAACCAGGTGCTTAGGAAAAGGAAGAGGTGGGTATGTCCACCAGCCATGTTGCCTGAGCACCCACTGTGCCAGATCCTGCTTCAGCTGCTGGGACAGAGCAGTTCATAAAACAGATAAATTCCTGCCGTCCCTGGGTTTGAGAATATTAAAATATTAACCCACAGTGGCCAGTTCTCTGCTCTGTGCCAAGCTTGCATTCATGGCAAGCATCTCTTTACTGTTTTAGGAAAGATTGGGGCCTGAATCTCCCTGATGGTCTCCTAGGTTGTCCAAGCCTCCTCAGCACTGAGGTCATACCAGCAATCCTGAGGTGGCAGCAGGGCAGGAATTCCTATCCTGGTGTAGGAGGCACAAGGAGGAGAATGTCTTGCCGTGGGCTCTTCACTTACAAGAGACAGAACCAAGTGAATTTCAGATGGCTTTGTGGGGGAAGCTCCCAGTGTGCAGTCTTGGTTCATAGTGCCTATTTATGTGAGCTTTCGTGAGCATAGCCACAGGCTTTGGAGGGGGCCCTGTGGCCTGTCCCCCTTTCCCAGCCAGTGTGGCACCAGGGGAAAATTCCTGCCCATCTGGCTCTGGGGAGGTGGGTGGCATCATCCCCTTTCCTGGGGCTGTGGTGTCACATCAGTGCTGGGCCCCTCTTGTCCAGCCCCAGCTTGGGTGGGGGAACCTGCCTGACAAACAGGCAATGACAGTGTCACCCTGGGAGGCTGTGGGGTGGTGGGTTGACCCAATAGAAAGGTGAAGGTACTTTCCTCGGACTAGTTTGCTAGAGTGAGGGTGAATAAGCTGGTTGCTGGTAGGGAAGCCTCTGCTCATGCCTGTGCTGCCCTTCAGTGGAACCCCAGAATTCTGCCCTGAACTCCCACCCCCATGATGGACAGTACTGGGCACAGCTAAGAAGGCTTCCTCAGGCATGCATGCTGAGGGGGCTGTTCCCCATGAGTGCACTAGGGGAGTGCTGATCATGCTCACAGGGCCAGCATGTCAGGACTGGGCCAGCCAAGGACCTTTCTGAGGGCACATGGTTTTAAAGTTGTGTCTTGAAGTGTGAGTTGGGGCTCACATGGGGGCCTTGGGAGTGTGGTGGAGGGACATTCTATGGAGGGACCCGTAGTGAAGGCAGGAGGAACCCAGGCAGGATGTATCTGTGAGTAGGAGCCTGGGGTACAGGGGCTGGGAGCTGGAAAAGCCAGGTGATCGGCTTGGCCTGGGGGGTGTGAATGGGCTCCAGTGGAGGAACACACTGGGGGAGGGTCTGGTGGAGCCAAGGTGAGTGTTTGCAGGAATGGGTGAGGCTGGTGCTTGGTCTAGCAGTGTCCCCCACCCCACCCTTAAACACTGCTAGTAAGTAGTTACCTGTCTTTCCCCACCCAGCCAGGCCCAACAGATAAGGGGAAGAGAGAGGGTTCTGGCAGGGAATGGTTGTGGCTGGCCATACCAGTCTCCTCAGGCTGGCCCTGAGGTGGAATTTGTTGTCCTGAGGCCTCATTGGGCCTACAGTCCTCTTTAGCTTCCCTACCGTGTGTAAGAATCTTGGGGATTGGGTGCTGGGGTGGCTCGGTCGGTTGAACATCTGCCTTCGGCTTGGGTCGTGATCTCTCGGGATCCTGGGGTCAGGCCTCACATTGGGCTCCCTGTTCAGGGGAGAGTCTGCTTCTTCCTCTGCCCTTCCCCACTGCTTGTGCTCTTTCTCAAATAAATAAATAAAATCTTAAAACAAAAAAGAATCTTGGGGATCTTGTGAAATGCAGTGTTTGATGGAGCAGGTCTTTGGGGTAGCAAGATGCTGCATTTCTTCGAGCTCCAGTAAAATAAAGCTTTCCCTGCTGTTCAGTGAGCCAAGGCAAGTGGTGGTCCATTCCCACCTGTGGATATGCCCTTACTTGCCCCTCCCCTTCTGGTTTGGGGGGTCTGTCCCTCCTGATGGATCCTGAGAACAGAACTGCCTTTTATCCAGGGATTTATCCCTACTGCTTGGCACAGCACCTGCTTTCTTAGTAGGTTTTCAGCAAATACAAGTGAGTGAGTGAATGAACAAGTGTGGACGAAGTGTCCCTTTCCCATACATCAGGCAAGCCCTTTCAGAGAACAGCAAAGGTTACAGCTGCCAAGAACGACGGTTTCTCTGTTCTCTTGATGAGGCCGTTTCCCCTGGAATGGGCTGGGAGGACACTAAATTTTAACTTTGCACACACTGCTGGTTGGTGAGCAGTTGGGATGGTAGCCTGGTGCTGTGAACATGGGATCTGTCATTGAGTTAAGATTATATAATCTCTTCCTTCCCTCTAGGAAACTTGATGAAAGTTCCAAGCAAGTGACAGAACTTTTGTGTTTAGCCAGGGCTGGCATACAGGGGAGGAGGTGATGAGACCGTTTTTGTTGATAAAAGCATGGTCTGTTTCCAGGGATTTTCATAGGTCACATAAAATCTCTTTTGATCATAATATTTTATGCAAGAGTTCCCAAGATGGGCAGGATGGGCTTATTGGATTTGCCTTGAAATCATGTAGCTTCCAAATAAACTTGGTGCACACGTGCCCACCATGGACTGAAGCAGGAAAGCAGTGTACCTGACCACAGTGCCATCCCCCTGGCATGTTGGGCTAGATTTCCTCTGCTTTTGGCCTTCTGCCTAAATGGTTTTATAATTTAGAACAATTTTTTTTTTTAAAGAATGCCCATAGTAATTTCTAGCCTGTGTCACATGGGGTGTTCTTTCTCTTGAATTAAAAGAACTCCCCATGAAAGTACTGAGAAGACTTTTGAAGCACCTTTACTTTAAAAATTGAGCTTAGGAAAGTTTTCCATGTGGGTAACTAGAGGGGCTGGTGGCTTCTCTGTGTTTGGAAGAGGTGGCCCTGGCCCCTGTAATACACCAACAGTTCTTGTGGCTCTGGCGCCACATAGGAAGTGCCTGCAGCTGGGCAGCCCCAGGGTAAGCTGGGTGCCTCCATTTTCTGACAGCACCTGAACCCTACCTCACTTCTCAAAATGAAGGCTGTGTGTCACAAACCGGTTAGAACTGGCTGTTGCCATGGTTTTCGTGTTGGAAGGCACAGTTAAAGGGTCACATGACAAAGGAGGGAAATGCCTTTGTCACGTGACTTTTTGGTGGCTGATTAGCATACAGGAAGTTCACTCCCTGCTGGCTGCTGGGATGCTGAGTGATCATTGATGGGGGTGGGGTGACGTCATCTTTTGGATGAGTTATTGATTACTCTCAGGCCAAGATGAGACCTGGGAGTGCTGTGGTCAGAGTAGCCATCTCAGGAAGCTTCAGCCTCCAGATGGTCTCGGTCCTTCAGCTTGCCCTCTTCCCTCAGGCAGATTTGAGTTTTGTTAGACCTCTCAAACCTTCAGAAAAAGTGCATGCCCCTCAGTAAGATGACAAAAAGTGATCACCATTGTCTCCGCGCACTCTTGCTCAGGATATGCCTGCAGTCTGCAGTTCTAGACATGGTTCTGCCTGGGCTGCTGCTCTGTCTGCATGCAGCCACCTGGGAGCTCACCTGGGCTGGGACCAGTGGCTACAACTCGTGTGCTGGGGCCTTGCACTACCCCTCAATATCTGTGTCTGCATCCAGAGAACCTGGATAGTTGGAGCCCTGAGGTCACCTTGAAAGTTGATCTTGGGCAGAGTGGGCAGTTAGCAGGGAGACATACAGAATGAGTGGTGGTTCCCAAATTGCATTGGTCTTTGGTTTGGTGAGGCCTGAATGTGACATTCTGGGTTACTTTATAAATAGCCAGCTAGTTTCTGGACTTGAGAGGGTAAATTAATCACCCCAGTGAGGAGACTGTATATCTTGAAATGGCACCTTTTCGTCCACTCCCCTGATCTCTTGTGAGAGTTCGGCCAGCAGCTGCACTGGTTAAATCAAATCAAGGTTAGGAGTATTGAGGTGTAGCCACCATGTGGCTCTTTAGGAGGGATGGAAGAGCCCTGGTTGGGGGGAAAGTTCCAGGGGGCACACATGAACCCTCAGCATTTGGTCCTCTGTGCCCATCCTTCCCTAAAGACAGAGCTCATTCCAGGAATGGAAAAGGCAGTTGAGTGGGCTGTTAAAACTAGTTCTCCATCCATAACTCTGTCCTTGCTTTGCTGGGGTCTAGTAGGAGGAGTGGGACAACTAGAACTGTTTCTCCCAGTTAACTTTATTGAGTTTGTTCACTGGGTCACAGTGCCACCTAGTGGGTTTGTTTGGTCCTCTGCTGGTTTTCCTACTGATGAAAAGGATACTAATTCTTCAACACAAGTGGAGGCCAGGTCTTAAGGGAAAGTTTACATTGGGCCCTCAGCAAACAGCTGCTTGGCTGGGGGCAAAGCACTGTCTCTGGGACCTTGTATGTGGGGTCAGCGACATAGTAGCTCAGCATCACACTGTCACACCACAGGAGCCCTGACAAGGGGCCAAGAAAGACCCTGCCTCAGCCCCAGGATCCTGGTTGTTGTTGTTGTTGTTGTTGTTTTGAGATTTTGTTTATTTTGAGAGAGAGCGCACGCGCACACACATGTGTGCCTGTGCAATCGGTGAGGGGCAGAGGGAGAGGATCTCCAGCAGGCTCCGCACTGAGCGTGGAGCCCTACACAGGGCTTGATCTCATCACCCCGAGATCATGACCTGAGCTGAGGTCAAGAGTCGGCACTTAACCATCTGAGCCACCCAGGCGCCCCTCAAGCTGAGCATTTTTATTGGACACTGAGCCACATGGTAGAGAAGGGAGCTGCGGTGTTTTCCACAATGGCCATATCACACTTGAACACAGGTGTCCTCAGCCCTGGGTACACAGAGGTGGGCACCAAGAATAGTCCTGGCTAGGGGCCTAGCTGTGGGTTTGGGTGCCTCTTGGTGAGTACAGTGAGAGAAGTCAGTTTGGGTGTATGGTAGGGAGAACGCCCAAAGAGAGAGGCAGGGGAGAGTGAGTGGGGCAGCCATGCTCTCCACCTCCTTGCTGTGACTGTGTCTAAATCTGGGATCTGTGGTGTATGGGTGCCAGGCCCTGGGGCAGAGCGTCTGGCAGAGCGTCCAGGCACTCTGGTAACAACCTGCTTTCCCTGCTCCACAGTGACATGAAGTCTGAGAGAAGAGCTCCCTCTCCTGATGTGATTGTGCTCTCTGACAATGAGCAGCCTGCAAGCCCAAGAGTGAATGGGCTGACGAAGGAGGCCTTGAAGGAGACCAGTACTGAGGCCCTCATGGTGAGCCTTGTCCCCATGTTGGGGGATGACCCTGCCCGACAATATCCCCCAATGGCGTTGGTGATGGTGGGGCCTGTGCTCCCCGGCTGTGGCTCTCCCCTTCAACCCTTCTTCTCTTGCCCTTGCAGAAAAGCAGTCCTGAAGAACGAGAAAGGATGATTAAACAACTGAAAGAAGAGTTACGATTAGAAGAAGCAAAACTCGTTTTATTAAAAAAGTTGCGGCAGAGTCAAATACAAAAGGAAACTACCGCCCAGAAGGTGTGTGTGTGTCCATTCTCTCCTCAAGAGTCAGCAGGAGCCAGTTAAAACAGGACGGAAATCCAGTCTCAGTACCTTGGCCCACCTCAGTGCCAGGAATGGGAGCAGCTGGTCACAGGCAGACAAGTTTCCTCAGGGGCATAAGGGTCAAGGTCTGAAACGGAAATTTGAATTACAGATTTTGCGAAAAGGAAGTCAGAGTAAGGATATTACAGTGCGTTTGGTTTAGAATATTCTCGATCTGAGTATGTAAAACTCCTTGTAGGTTGGAAGCATCAAGAAAACAGAACAGATGTCTTAGAAGCTGCTGGAAGTTCTGGGTTAAGAGCTCTTTCCCAAACCCATTTACAGAGAGGCCTCCTATTCTGTGGGTGGGCCGTGCTTGCCATCAGGGGCTACCATGGTTTGTGGACAGATTCCCTAATGCTGCAGGGGCATGCCACAGTGCTGCCCAGGCCCCAGAGTCTCTGTCCTGGGGCTCCTCCCCCTATCTCCCCTGGTGTCTGAGGCTCCTTTTGCTGCTTCTAAATGCAGGTTACTGTGTAGGCCAAGGT
The DNA here is from genome assembly GCF_002201575.2 of Neomonachus schauinslandi. Taxonomy (NCBI): domain Eukaryota; kingdom Metazoa; phylum Chordata; class Mammalia; order Carnivora; family Phocidae; genus Neomonachus; species Neomonachus schauinslandi. The sequence continues at coordinate 200,594,135 of NC_058403.1, read as the reverse complement.
CTGGTTTGTTTTGTTGGGTTTTTTAAAGCTACCCTTCCTTTTACTTTAACCACTATTTCAGTAAACCAGAAAGTAAATGTGTCTTGGGCAGTATGAGCTGACAGAGTATATAGAACACAAGTCCCCTTAAGGGAGCAGGACAGGAGGATACTCATTGGTCTCACTTAGGGCTTTGCTCGAGCTTTCACTTGAACATATGTCAATAAGTGGACATGGCCTGGCATCTATTAATCTGCTAGTGGACAGAGTCTGCCTATTACTTGTTTCCTTTCCAGTTGTTTAAGACTCAGTGGAGTGAACCAAGTCTGTCCCTGTCCGTTACCTAGTGGAGTATATTACTTTAAGAAGTGCCTGGACTTGGTGTTTGTCACGAAGGTTGGGATTAATCTGTTCAGGCCTGGGGTCCTTTGCCTCAGTCATCATCCCTGGCTCTTCACATCCCCTGGAAGGCAAAACCTGCTCTTGAACCATAATGTGATGTCAAGCATCCCCAGGGGTGAGGGGTGCTGGAAAATCTCTCCTATGCCCCTTTCAAGCGAGTCAATTCCTGCTACAGACTTTAGCAGGCGGGAAGCAGAACCTTAGAGCCTGATGTCTTTGGAAGAGGAAGAAAACCAATCTTACTCTGTCTGGATTGTGTGTGAGGGGAGTGGGGCTGACGACTCCCTCATCTCTCACATGTCCTGCTCTCTTACAGCCCACAGGCTCTGCTGGGAGTGCCGTGACCACCCCTCCCCCGCTTGTGCGGGGCACCCAGAACATTCCTTCTGGCAAGCCATCCCTTCAGGTCAGTGTTCCCTCTGCGTTAGGCTCCTGAGCAGTCCTGATCCAGTTCCTGTGAAAGGCTGCCCATTCCATATGATTAGATTAGGCCACTGTTGACATCATGAACAAATCATGCCAGTGCTGAGAGGTCTCCTCCTATGACTGCTCCTAGCAAAATCGGAGAGAGGACCAAGATTTAGGCAGGCCAGGTTCCTTTCATTTCGACACTCCCAAGTTTGTGGGACCCAGCAGGACCTCCTACCCACAGGGTGAGATGGGCAGAGCTCCCACTCCCAGACACAAGACTAAGGTCTGAACAGGGGCCCACCTTCCCTCAAACAGGCCTGTGCCCTCAGCTCAGACCAGCAAGAAAGTGACACCCAGCCCGGGTTAGCTGGACTTCTGCTGTGGTGGGGGTCGTGTGGGTGAGAATGTCCTGCCTTGTTGGTGCAGTTCACTCCTGAGTGAGTCCAGTCTGCACGGCTGTGGTTGTTCTCCATGTTCTTTGTCCTTTTGTGCTTAGAGTAAATAGACATTTTAGTGCCCTCCCCCCCGCCAACAAGTGTGTACTTTACAAAACAGCAAACCTGTTTGTTTAAAAAAAAAAAAAAACCATATAAAATCTGGGGTTTGGTGCTGTTGACAGACCTCTTCAACAAGAATGCCTGGCAGTGTCATCCCACCACCCCTGGTCCGCGGCGGGCAGCAGGTGTCCTCAAAGCTGGGACCACAGGCGAGCTCACAGGTCGTCATGCCCCCACTCGTCAGGGGGGCTCAGGTGAGCAGGGTATGCTTGTGGGGTGTAAGAATGTGTCTAGGCTACTCCGACCAGCTACCTCACAAAGAACCCTTCCTGGTCATCAGGTTGGGGATTATGGGGCCCACCCCTTCCCTCCCTCCATTGTTCCTCTCATCATCTTTTTATTTATTTTATTTCATTTTTTAATAATTTTTTTTTTAAAGATTTTATTTATTTATTTGAGAGAGAGAATGAGAGAGAGCACATGAGAGGGGGGAGGGTCAGAGGGAGAAGCAGACTCCCTGCCGAGCAGGGAGCCCGATGTGGGACTCGATCCAGGGACTCCAGGATCACGACCTGAGCCCAAGGCAGTCGCTTAACCAACTGAGCCACCCAGGCGCCCTTTAATAATTTTTTTTTAGAAGGGAAGAGAGAGAGTGTGTGTGGGGAGGTATCCATACAGTGGAATGTTATTCAGCCTTAAAAAAGCTGTTCGTTTTTTGGGGTTTTGTTTTGTTTTTTTGTTTGTTTTTGAGAGAGAGTGCAGTGGGGGGACAGATGGAGAGAGAGAATCCTAAAGCTCCATGCCCAGGGTAAAGCCCAACGTGGTGGGGGGGCACCTGAGCCGAAATCAAGAGTTGGATGCTTAACCAACTGAGCCACCCAGGCGCCCCATCCCTCTCATCATCTTGTCCTCTGTCCCACCCCACAGCAAATCCACAACATCAGACAACATTCCAGCACGGGGCCGCCGCCGCTCCTCTTGGCCCCCCGGGCATCTGTGCCCAGTGTGCAAATTCAGGGACAGAGGATCATCCAGCAGGGCCTCATCCGCGTCGCCAACGTCCCCAACACCAGTCTGCTTGTCAACATCCCACAGGTGAGGGCTGTGCTGACCTAACCTAACCCCACCCCCTACCCACACACACATCAAGGGTGCCCAGTCCTACGGCATGGTCAGGTCTCCAGAGTGGTATGGTGTGACCTGCCTGCTCCCTGAGAGCCAGGCAAGGCCTTAGATGCTGCATGGGGGTTTGGACTGGAGCTCCTCCGGGCCTGTCGCGGTATAAAAGTCATGGGCTAGAGTCCACTATGTTAAGAACTATGGTCTAACAGAGGTGGATAGGTATTGAGAGGGGGAGAGGTGCAGACCTGAGCTGAAGGGTTGGGGGGGAGGCTTCAGGTGGCCTGTGGGACCCAGCATGTTTTGGGGGATGGATGAGGCCTGGAGATGGCTGGGATGGTGGAGGGGCACCAGAGCTTTCCCCACCCTCCTCCCTGTCTGCATGAGCACATGAGGGGAGCATGTCTGCACATGTCCTCACAGCACCAGCACATCTATTCTTAGCCACGAGTCCTTTCACCTCTGTACAGAGCCTCTGAGATGGGGTGGGTCTGTTCCCACCCAGCAAAGCCAGGAAGATGGGACCAGGGTGAGTGGGCAGGCTAGAAGCAAGAGCTTTATTGACAGATAAAATTATTGGGTCTGCAGGGGCTTTTGCTGATGGGTGTATTAGCTTCTCTTCCTCCTCTGGCGTGGTGCATCTTTGTCTGCCTCCCTCAGATAAGAGCCTGACCAGCAGAGTTCTGAGCAGCATCCCTGCCTTCTCTAAAGTCAGGCCAGGATGAGGTACTATGATGGCTGGTGTCCTCTATGTTGGGAGGCCTGTTCGGCTCTGCAGACCCTCTGTGAGGATGGGGGTCCTAGGAAACCATTCTGGGCTCCCTGAGTCCTATGATGTGTGCAAGTTGTCAGGTGTGTGTGTTTTCCCGGGGGTGGCGTATGCTGCTTTCCTTAGATTTTCAGAAGGGTCCTCAACCCCACAAAAGGGCACTGGTGTGATCAGCTCTGGGTTTGGGGAAAAGCACTTGACAGGGTTGGGCGCTGGGTGAGCTAGAACAAGGAGACAGCGGAGCATTGGCCACCGGGGTCCAGATGAAGACAAGAAAGTAGTATAGGAACACCAAAAATCAAGAGGGGGGAAGGGGCGGGACAGGAGTTGGTCCAAAAGCTCTTCTTCCCTATAACCCCAATGAGGACACATGAGGTAAGTTAAACGTTAGAGTCTCCAGACGACCACATACAAAGGTGCTCATGAAGGAAATGCCACCAGTGCTATAGTGATCCGCTGTCATACCCCTGTGAAGAAGGCAGCCGTCTAGACCTGTGCTGGGAGGAAGGCTGCTAGGCCATAGTGATGGGACAGTGGCCAGGTTGCCTGAGCGGGGTTGCCCATTGCCCTGGTCGTGGTAATGGCTGTGGCTTCGTAGGTGTCCTCATGTGGCAAAACACAGAATACAGATTGTAAATGTGTATACTTGTTGGATATCAGCTAAACCTCAACAAGTATGTTTTATAAGATTGGTCATTTCATACGGTGATGAGTTTAATGCTGCTTTGCCTGTTGGCTTGCTGATGTCCGGCATCTCGGAGTTACTACCTTCAAGACTCATTAGTGCAGCCAACAGTGCCATCCTGGGCTGTGGGATCAGGCACCCCCAGCACCCTAACCAGGTTGTTATTTCCCAAAAGCCTTCCCCAGCATCGCTGAAAGGGACAACAGCCACCTCTGCTCAGGCCAACTCCACCCCCACCAGCGTGGCCTCTGTGGTCACTTCTGCTGATTCTCCAGCCAGCCGTCAGGCAGCTGCCAAGCTTGCGCTGCGCAAACAGCTGGAGAAGACGCTGCTTGAAATCCCCCCTCCCAAGCCCCCTGCCCCGGAGATGAACTTCCTACCCAGCGCTGCCAACAACGAATTCATCTACCTGGTCGGCCTGGAGGAAGTGGTGCAGAACCTGCTAGAGACCCAAGGTGAGTGCCTTGGGGCCATTTTCATCTCTTGCCACTGAAGTTTCTCTTACATAGGTTATTTTCAATGCCTGCTGCATGCTGAGAGCTGTCTGGGGTGGAGCATCTTATGGATGACCTTTTGTTATTAGTCCTCCTGCTTTCTGTGAGGCTTAACTTTTTGCTTATTTGTTTTAGTTTTTACATTCATTCACTGAGAGCACAAGCTTTTGCGAGAAGTGGCGGGGGGCGGGGGGGGATGGGCAGGAGGGGGCAGATCTTAAGCAGACTTAATGCTCCAAGCATAGCCCAACACCGGGCTCAGTCTCATGATCCTGAGATCATGATCTGAACCAGAATCAAGAGTTGTACACTTAACACTTAAGCAACTGAGCCACCCAGGTGCCCCATTAGTTTTTACGTTTTTTAAAATACTTATTATTGAAGTATAGTTGCCATATATTGTTACATTAGTTTCAGGTGTATGATATAGTATCATTTATACATTTATTTAACAATTTTATAGGTTATTAAGTGTTCACCACAATAAATGTGGTCCCCATCTATCACCTTAGATAACTTCTTAAACATATCACAGTCACCTTTCTTCTCTTGTTGGGGCCTCTTCTGAGAGCTGGGCCCTGGGGAAGCCCAAGGCCCTGCACACATGATCTGAGGGGGGTGCTGTTCTATAACACTGGGGCAGGCAGAGAGGGATGAGAAGGAACGTTTGCAGGAGGCTGACAGGCTTTGCTTCCAGATGGGTCTCTCCAGCTAGAACTTCCCAGAGCCTTGAGTACTCTGAGCCCTGAAGGTAGGAAAGGGACACCCATGCCTGGGCCAGACTCACTTTATCCTCCTTGAAAACAGTTTGGAAAGCACCACTTGCATGTTAGGAGGTTTTAGGGATAAAAAGGGCATATATAGGGTTGCGATCAAAAGTAACATTGGAAATGGAGGTGGGAGGCCAGGTTGAGGGGCCTCCACCAGATGATTTGAAGATGTTTCTGCTCTGAGATTAAGTTTGTGGTGATACTATTTGGGCAGCCAGCCTGAATCCTCTCCCTGCATGATCTCAGCAGATGCTCAGAGCTGAGGAGGAGGTGGAGCTGTAACTGGTCCAGGGCAAGGGAGGGCCTGGTAGGCTTCAGACCACATACCTTGAATTGTCCCTTGGTACATGCCAACCCCTCCCAGGGCTGCTCTTACCAGCACAGACTTGGGAGTGACAGCAGTGGGGCCTGTACAGAGGAAAAGCACCCTCTGCCTGCTTGGTGTCAGGGTGTTGGCGGGAGTGCTCTCTTCCCCCTCTTCAGTCAGTATATCACAGAGTATATATCGTATCCTTGGATGTTGTATCCAATGCCTCTTAGAGGTAGAGCCCTCCATACCTGGTTGGGGGCCAGACCCAGGGCAGAGGATGCCCAGCTGGTCACCTCAACTTTACTTATAGCTTCCTTACTGTACCCCACCCACCCACCCACCCATCCAACCCCATTGCTCTTAAAATACTCCCCAACCACAGGGCCATATCAAGGACTGACCATGAGTCAGGCTGAGAGTGGGAGACCACATAGGGCCAACATTGGCCTCTGTAAAATTGGCCATGGTGGCTTCCACTTGTCAGGGGGCCAGGCCCAGGAGGGAAGGGTGCGAGCTCTCACATGGCTTGGATGTGTCTGGATCCTTTTGGTGTCATCTTTATGATGGAGTGATATTGGCAAAAGAGCTGCCATGAGGCCAGTGCAGGATGGGTGGGTGGTGGGAGGCCCAAGTCAGGACACAGTGCCCACCCATCTGTACCTGGGTGCCCTGGGCATCTGCTCTTCCCAATCAGCCTGTCTCTATCAGGAGTCAGTATCCCTCTCGTATTGCCCAGAACAGGATCTAACTGTGGGAGGAAGCTCTGAGCCCCTTTTGAGGTGTCCCTTGATACCTCCTAGAGCCCCGGGCTGGGTGACTAAGTCCAGCCTCGTACCAGTGTCTCCACTCTGATGTTGGTCATGCCTGCTACAGCTGCCTAGAAAGAGGTACTGTGTCTTCTAGGGTTGGACGTTTGGAAGGTGATGTGCTCTTTTCACCAGAGCATGTTAGCTGTAGGTGAGGGCCCGGAGCCGGGGGCCTGGGGTGAGGGGCTCCCCCAGTCTGATCCTGTACAACCAGCCTCTCAGCATTCAAGGGCAGCTTGGGCAGGCCCGGGGCTGGAGAGAGAGGCCAAGGGTCTCTTGGCAGCAGTGTCTCTGATATTTTTTTTTTTTTTAAAGATTTTATTAATTTATTCATGAGAGACAGAGAGGCAGAGGGAGAAGCAGGCTCCCAAGGAGCAGGGAGCCCGATGCGGGACTCGATCCCGGGACTCCAGGATCATGACCTGAGCCGAAGGCAGACGCTTAACCATCTGAGCCACCCAGGCGCCCAGCAGTGTCTCTGATATTAAGAGGAAGTTAAACCCTTGAGTACTCTAGACACAAAAAAGATAGTTACAAAGTGCAAAAAGTGCCCCTTACTTCACTTTCTTTTTTTTCTTTTTTTTTTTTAAAGATTTTATTTATTTATTTATTTTAGAGAAAGAGTGTGAGAATGAGCGAGCGGGAGGAGGAGTAGAGGGAGAGGGACAAGCAGACTCCGCCCTGAGTGTGGAGCCCAATGCAGGGCTCAATCTGACAACCCCGAGATCATGACCTGAGCTGAAATCAAGAGTCAGACCCTTAACTGACCAAGCCGCCCAGGCTCCCCCTCCTTACTTCACTTTCAGTGACAAAAAGAATATTGATCCCATGCCTGAGCATGTACTTTACTTGGCTTCCCCAGTCACCCTTCCTGTGGCCAACTGAGGGGATGTAGTGTTCCCATTTCTCAGACAAGGGGGCCAAGGACCCAGAGCAGTTGTGTGCCCTCATCTGGGCAGCACATGTGAGTCCTGGCCCTGCCACAACTGCCATGTGACTCTGCAAGTCACTTCATCTCCTCAGCCTTGGTTTCCTCCTCAAGATAACAGGGTGGGGTGCCCTGTTAGGAGGTTATTGTGATAATTGAACACCTTTGTATGCACAAGACACTGGGTATGACAGTTGTCAGCAGGAGCACTTGCTGGATAATTTAGTCCTTAGTTGACTCGCCCACTAGCAAGGATGCCTATCGCAGTGAGGTGGGACCTGGAGGGTTACCTCCTCTTCACTGTGAACAGGTGTGGGAGGGTAGGAAAGAGAGTCAGGAGGAGACAATCTGAAAGACTTTTGTTCTTTTTAAGATTTTATTTATTTATTTGAGAAAGAGCACAAAGGGGGCTGCAGAGGGAGAGGGAGAAGGAGACTCCCCTGCTCAGCAGGGAGGCCGACCTGGGCTTGTTCCCAGGACCCTGGGATCATGACCTGAGCTGAAGGCATACACCTAGCCAACTGAGAAGCCCAGGCTCGCTAGAGAGCACTAAGGTTCTTGAGAGTTGGGTACCCAGTGCACCTAATCCATGGCATTTTCCAGAGCTGCTTAACTTACCTTCTATCAGCAAACCTTCCCCAAAGCCCAAGGCTGGCCTAATGTCCACACACAGTTGGCGCCAATATGTGTGTGCCAAACAATGTCTTAGAATTTGGCTTCCTAATGCCAGCTGGGCCATATAGTCCAGGGCAGTGCTCCAGATCGGTCACATGTCCTCATCCTGTCCTGGGATGCTAGGGGCTCTGACTCGCATCCTGTTCCTGTGACGTGAGCCCACCTACCTCTCCCTGCAGCGGGCAGGATGTCGGCTGCTGCTGTTCTGTCCCGGGAGCCCTACATGTGTGCGCAGTGCAAGACGGACTTCACGTGCCGTTGGCGGGAGGAAAAGGGTGGTGCCATCATGTGCGAGAACTGCATGGCATCCAACCAGAAGAAGGCACTCAAGGTAGAGCACACGAGCCGGCTGAAGGCTGCTTTTGTGAAGGCTCTGCAGCAAGAGCAGGAGATTGAGCAGCGCCTCCTGCAACAGGGTGCCGCCCCCGCACAGGCCAAGGCTGAGCCTGCCGCCGCCCCACACCCCGCGCTAAAGCAGGTGAGAGTCCTTGGGGAGCCAAAGCTGCGGCCCTGCGGCCTGGGAGAGTGGGCTGGGCGGCCTCACCTTCTAGGAGAGGGGCCTTGTTCCCTTGGCAGGGAGTTGTGGCTAGCAAGCAAGATGTTCTGACGTTCTGTCCCACACTGGGCAGTCCTCTGCCTGGTTATTAACTGTGTGTCTAAATTGCATTTAATGGTGGCCTTTGGTGGTGAAAATACTAATTTGCAGTTTCTTTAGATTTTGTAGCTTTCACGTGCAGTGTTCCGGCTGACAAGTACTTCTTGTCTAAAAGGACTTTTCTGAAAGCCACATTGAGATGCAAAAGGGGCATTTGGAAGAAATGTTCTAGCTAAATTAAGGAGAGAAGCAAGTTTGAAATCAAGTTTTTTGGCTGCTTTTTTTTAATGCTTTGCTTTCCCACCCCCTGTAGACCCAAAGCACCCCGTTGGCAATTTTTTGTGTCCTCGGAAGTCATTTGTAATTCACTAATAAACACATCTTCTCAAGATCCTTATATAGTGGGGGGCTGTACTGCCCTCGGGAAACGGCCCGTCCCGTGGGGACTAGGCCTCGTGTGGCCACAGCTGCTGCCCTTTGGTCACTCTAGGTCACCCTAGGCCGGCTGTGGATGGTGCTGACCTCGATTTCAACCCCCCCCTCCCCCCCGTTTGTATAGGTCATAAAACCCCGGCGTAAGTTGGCGTTCCGCTCAGGAGAGGCCCGCGACTGGAGTAACGGGGCTGTGCTACAGGTCAGAACTGCGGTGCCGGGAGCCCCTGCACCGCGCCACCAACCAGCCCTCACGCCCCAGACCGTGACCACGTCAGTCGCCGACTGTCACGCTGCCTGTGTCTATCTGTCTCTCTCTCTCTCCCTCCCTCCTTCCCCTCCCCCCTTGGTGTAACTTACCTGGTCTCCTGATTTTGGACTTTAGGGACCCTGTGTGGGTGGGAAGAGGTCAGCCAGAACACGGAGAGGCTGCGCTGAGCGTCTCGCCCTCTGTCACCCCCTTCCCCTCATGAGCCATCACACCCTCTCTCCACTGTAGGCCTCCAGCCAGCTGTCCCGGGGCTCGGCCACAACGCCCCGTGGTGTCCTGCACACGTTCAGCCAGTCACCCAAACTGCAGAATGCAGCCTCAGCCACAGCCCTTGTCAGCAGGACCGGCAGACATTCCGAGAGAGCTGTGAGCGCCGGCAAGGGCAGCGCCTCCACCAACTGGAAGAAGGCACCCCTGAGTACAGGTGAGACACCCCCACACGGTGAGGTCCATCCCTTCCTTGCTTTTGTCTAGGACTTGCACACATACAAGTGAACAGAAATGGTGCATAGAGCCCTGAAACCCCAGACCTGTTCCCTGAGAGCAGCTGCTCTTGACTCTTCAGCTTGATCTCTGTTCACCAAATAGGATACTCCGAACAAGTGGTAGCCTTGGGTAGATACTCATTTCCATCCTTTGTACGCTCTATACCTATACTCTTAGCTCTTGACCCAAAATGTTGGGCAAACCCAGTTTAGGTGTAGTCTCTGTCTGTCTGTCTGTCTGTCTCTCTGTCTCTGTCTCTGTTTCTCTCTCTCTCTCTCTCTCTCTCACACACACACACACACGTACACACCATCCAGTGGACATCTGTCAGCACAGACACTTACCTTGCCAATTCTGGTCCCCCCACCCCTTCCTGCCATAGGGAACACCTGTTTTGCTGTTACGTTGTACCTTTTTCTGGTGCACTAACTTAATTTCTTGTTCAACCAGATCGTGTTCATTCCCTGCTCTGTGGGACACTTCCCACCCTCTGACTTAGGTCAGGTGGTGCAAAGTGTAAACCAGGGAACAAGACGGTGGGAAGGTAGATAGGGGAAAGATCCCTGAGGCAGGGGCTAAGATTTTAACTAGGGTGGGTGGCAGAGGATTCTGAGAAAACCACATTTGAGGAACAACTCGGGGGGATACCATCGGGTGAGCATTCCCTAGTCTGTCACAGTCCCATCATCCCTGGGTCGATGCCCACACCACTTTCCCTGTTTTTAATTATTTATGTGCCAGCATTAAGGTGATATTTAAATATTTGTTTCTATCAAAAACAGGAAAGTGAAAGGTAAGCACAAAGGGCTGAGAGAAGGAGACAGGTGAGCACTTTCACTATGGGAGCCAGTGCCCCTCCCTGCCCCCCACCCAAGTTTGCTGTATCCCTGTAGAAAAAAAGGAGGTGACATCATGAGAGTCCTCTCCCTAGGGAGAACTGGGAAAGCCAGACTGGCTCTGCAAACAAAACATGGGAGTCAGCTGTGTGTGCAGCTGACCATAGAGTTAGAAATGTGGCCAAGAATCAGAGCCTTCCACCGGGTGAAGCTCAGGAGAGGGAGTACATTTGTCTGGTTGCAAAAGAATCTGAGTAGCCTAGAGAGCATTTGTAAACATAAGCAGGCAGAGAGGCTTTTGTGCAGCATGTGTAAGATGCAGCTAAGAATTCATAGCTGTTTGAAAATTCCTTTTATGGGAAATTTGGAAGTATACAAAATCAGATACAGGTGTGTGCATGTGTACACAGTGGTAGCAGACATGTGAAAATCGCGCGTTTAAGGTAATCTTTGAAAGGGAATATGAAAAAAAAGGAATATGAAGGAATAAGTAGTTGCTATGTTCAGCAGTAGGACTAGAGGTAAATGTGTAGTAGCTTAAAAGCAGTATTTCCCAAAAGAGTTCTACCAGCACTCCAGGTTACGCTTGGTTTCTGGGCAGGACCCAGTCAGGTTTCTCTTTAGTATATAGAGAGGTTTCCCTATTGCATTTGACCTCAGAACACTTGTTCCACAAAATGTAGTAACCTCCACCAAATTACTCTTGGGGTAACACAGTGATGGGGGCAGGGGACAAGGCAGTCCTTACCCCCAGGCCAGCCAAATATCTGTGTGTGTTGGAGATTGGGGGGTCATTTGTTTATTTTCCACTTGTAAAAGAGATGCTGCTCATTGGGGAAATTTGGAGAATACAAAAAGAAGAGAATGGTGTTTCTATCCCAGGAGAACAAAAGCTATACTTCGAGGCTTTTTCCCCATTCTGCCTCTTCACTGCTGTGTTCCTTGTGTGTAACTGAGTGCCCTGCAGAGGCATCATGCTCTGTCACCAATCCCGTTCCCTCTTAATGTTTTCATGAGAGAATATTACCATACCATTAAAAACCCTGTCATTCTGTTCTTTTGCAGGCGGGGCCCTTGCGTTTGTCAGCCCGAGCTTGGCAGTGCACAAGACCTCCTCAGCTGTGGACCGCCAGCGGGAGTACCTCCTGGACATGATCCCGCCACGCTCCATCCCCCAGTCAGCCACGTGGAAATAGTGCGAGCCGGGCCCAGTGGAGAACAGGCTCCCTCCTCCCTCCCACCTGGCCCTGCCACCCTCCACTCGGGAAGACCTCATACTCCCTGAGAAACGAGTGAGCGAGTGCCGGCTGCGCTGCGGAAGCAAGAGCTCCGTTCTTGGCTGCAAAGTCTCGTCGCAGCTGAGGGGCTGCTTTACAGGTGGACGAGGATTATCACTGAGGGACCTTTCCCTTGGGCTTTTTTCCTTTCTTTGCCTTTAGTTTGCCCAACACCAGCAGAAAAGTGGACCTCGGGGGCTGGTTCTGCTTCCGGCCCTTCCTTTCAGCCCCCTCTCCCCCCATTCCACAACCCCCCCCCCCCCAGCAGGGTGCACGGACGGCTCACCCTGGACACTGTGACACGCTCGGCAAGACCGGCGCCCGGGGCTTCTGAAGTCGAGCGGAGCGTTCTGTTTTGTTTTTGCTTTTCCCCATCTTAGCCTCCCAATCTTTGACTGCCTTCCTTCATGGCAATCTTTAGGTTGACAGATTTTTTTTTAATCACCTCATGATGATGGAGTTTAAAGTAAACCGTGCAGACCCAGGGGTCCCTGCCGAGCACGGCCCCCACACCCCAGAGGGTGGGCCACTGACTGCCCAGCCCTCACTCTAGCGGAAGGCCTCTGCTGCTGCTCATCCTGGAGAGCCCGGACCTCCCACACTTAGCAGAAGAACAAACTGCGACCCAGACCCCAGCCAGAGAGCCTGGGATCCCAGAAGCCACGCACCGCCAGTAGAGGAGGGAGCAGAGAATTGGCAGCAACATCCAGAGCCTGAGTGGGAAGTTGGAGGGGCGGGCTATTGTGTTTTTTTGTTGTTGTGGTTTTATTTTATTAAATTTTTCCTTTTCTTTTCCTTCTTATTTTGATGGACACCATCCTAAGCTGCCCTGGCCTATACTCCTGTCAGGTGTGTCTGGTGGGGAGGTGCCCCTGCCCCTCCAAGACATCAGGGTTTCCGTTTGGGTCTAGTTTAGAACCTTCCCTTAAAACAGGGCCATGCTGCCAGGGTCGCCTTCAGACTGTTTTTTTGTTTTTGTTTTTAACCCTTTTTCGAGTCTACAGAAATGTCTTATACAAAGGATCAGGTCTGCTCTTAGTTGTGTTTCATTTTGGTTTCTCCCACTCCTTAAAAATCGGTTCCATGAGGATAGGCAGAAGCTGTCGTGAGTGTGCTGTGCACGGGGCCGTCTCCGTGCAGGTGCGAGGGCGTCCTGTGTGTGCACACACGTGTTTGTTGATGTGGAGATGGGGTACGCTGCTCCCCACTTCAGCCCCAGCCCTAGTTTTCCTATCCATGCAGTTAGGGACTTAATTTAAAATCCTTATTTTGTAGGGCCGCCTTCTTCAAAACACACTGCTACAACATTCTAATAAAGGCTCATTTAACCCCCTCTCTCATGTGTGAATATCCATGTTTAGCAACATTTTGACCCGCGGTAGAAGGCCTAGTTTTGCAACATTCTAATTTTTTGTTGTGTAAAACCCTGTATTTCTCATTGATTTTTGTTTTGAGTGCATAATTTAGACGGGCTGAAGGAGGGGAGGGCAGGGAAGGGTGGCTTTCATTCCAAGATCCAGGGATTTGGGGGAAAGGAGGGAAATTGACATGGGGGGTGTTTTTACACCAAAAAATCAAGAGTATGCAAACATTTCTATTTCTCACATTTTTCTGTGTGCCTGGCAAATAAATACTTGTCTTATACTACCCTGAGCTGTTAGCCCTCTCTGTTCAATGACATGGGCCAGATTTTCCAAATCCTTCAAGAAGGAGCACCTGGGCTGGCCACTTCCGTGGGCAAACAGACCTCAGTTCTATGCAGTAACTCGGGATCAGGTGTCCAGGCGAGAGTCACCTCTGCACTGGAGGGGTGTGCCAGGATTGTCACACCCCAGCTGGGGTTGAATGGATCTGTGACTCATGGGCCCAAGCTGAACTGTGCTGTGCAGGTTGGCCCTCAACCCCAGCCCATTAGAACCTCGCTCATCACTGTGCTCAGGAACCACCTCTACTCACCTTGCCTGGCTAGACTTCTACTGGCCTCTGAGCTGTTAAGTGGGCCTCATGAATTCAGTACAAACCCGACCGCCATGGGTGGAGGATGGGGCTACCGGCCCTGGCTCTGCCTCCTCCAGCCCAGGGTCCCTGAGGATAATCCCATCAGGGGCCACTTACTGTGACATGTAACTTTTTTTAAAGGAGACAACGTGAGATGCCTTAATCTTCTGTTCATTTCTACTGTATCAAAACTCTTACCCCCCTTTTTTTCTTTCGTTTCCCCCTTTGCAGTATAACTTCTCTGATAAGCCCCAAATGAGTAGTTCTTTGATGAGGTTTATGATGTTGCAGGAATGGCGTATTAAATACTTCTCTGCATGTGGGGTTTGGACATACTAGGAAAGGGTTAGTAATGTTAAGAGTGTTCTCCCAGCAGCAAAGCCTGCCAAAATTGGTCACAGTGCTGGGGTCCTCGTCTCCCCCACCCCCACCCCAGGAGCCTCAGGACTGAAAGGACCTGGTTCCTAGAAGCAGTGAGAATGTGTGAGCACCCAGTCCCAAATGATGATGATGGTCCCAAGTTATCTGTGACATGAACTCTGAACGGCAACTGGAAACTGTTCAAGATGCTAGCCACTAAAGGGTGAAGGGTTGCATGTTTGAAATGGCCATACGTGTATAAATGCATGTGCACATAGATACATGTGTGTCTACTTGGAGCCTCCCATTGCTCTGGCCATCCTACCCATGTCACTGGGTCCCCAGTGTCCCAACTGTGATGTTGGGACCCACACCTTTGATAAGGCCAACAGTTGCCCTCCTCCCAGGGGTAGCCTCTGCTCCTGTCTGTACCCTAAGACCTTCACAAAGCAAAACTTGGCCCCAGTGCAGAGGGAATGAAAGACACCTGAGTACAGCTCTGCTGTGTTGTGGTTCCTGTGTCCCACGAGTCATTTTCCTGTGGACGGAAAGACATGGGGAGGAGTTCTCTATATAAACATTCTCATCACAGGGGTGTAAATCATGGAAAAGGCCGGCGTTGCTGCTGCACCATAGAGTTTTTATTTGATGCCGAGTTATGCTGCACATTATGGTTGCCTAAAGAACTTGGACTGAGCTTTTTTTTTAAAAAAAGGACAGCTAAAGTTTTATAATCCTTAACAATGAAAGTGTAATAGACAGTTACACTAGTTCAGGGTATTTGGAAGGTGGGCGTTTGGGGATGGGTGGGTGGGGAGGTTGTCACTTGTATTTATTGTGACGCTAAATCTTTGATAATAAATGTAAAAGGTTGACCACCAAACCGGAATAGAAGTTCCAATAAACAGAGGCTGGAATCAATGGCTATGCTTGTGTCACAAGGAAGTTTTAGAATCTGACGGAAAATAAAGAAATGGACAATGGCTTGGCTGTATTTTTCTTTTGTCCCCTCGGCCCTGGTTTCCCTGCATTATTTTTGTCCCAGCTTTGGGACAGCTTGGAGACTGGGGAAGGTGTAGCAGGGTGACCCCTTGTTAATGGGGAAACAATGAGACACCTGCTTCTTGGGCTTCTTTCGGACTTCACTTCCAAAAGTGGGTGGAGTACCTCCCCAAACTGGGCACTGTGGCTTTGCTTCTGGGCCTCCCATCTTCACCAGAACCTGTGGCTTTGTGGCCTACTTATCCACAGCTGAGAGAGTGAGGTGAGAAGCCAGTGGGTTTTGCCTATCCACTAGCTCTTAACCTCTTCCAGCCTCCACCCCAGAGTGGTAAGTTCTTCTGGGCCTATTTTCAGACTTGGCATCTGCATTGGGTGTCCTTGCTACAGGAGGTGTTAACAGATGCAGGTTCTAGCACAGATGGAGCTGCCCTGCCAGCTCTGAAATGAACAATTTCTGGTGAAAATTTGTTTTCAGATATTGATACACTGTTTCAAAAGTTATTTATAAAGTGGGACCTGTGCTCACTGGTGAATTTTTAATATTTTTTAAAAGATTTCTTTTAGAGCAAGAGCGCGAGTGGGGGAGGAGCAGAGGGGGAGAGACTCTCAAGCAGGCTCCCAGTGCAGGGCTCCACCTCAGGACCCTGCGATCACAACCTGAGCCAAAACCAAGAGTCCTATGCTCAACTGACTGAGCCACCCAGGTGCCCCACTGACTGGTGAATTCTAATGTGCCTAGAATATGACCCTGTTTTCCTAGGTGCTTTTATTTTCATTTATTTATTTTTATTTTTTGCAGTTTCTCGTCTTTTTTCTTTTTTCTTTTTTTTTTAAGATTTTATTTATTTGACAGAGAGAGACACAGCGAGAGAGGGAACACAAGCAGGGGGAGTGGGAGAGGGAGAAGCAGGCTCCCCGCCGAACAAGGAGCCCGATGCGGGGCTCGATCCCAGGACCCTGGGATCACGACCTGAGCCGAAGGCAGTCGCTTAACGACTGAGCCGCCCAGGCGCCCCTCTCGTCTTTTTTCTTAAGCCATTCCTGCGTCCAACCTGGGGATAGATGGTCCTCTCCAACCATCACACCTAGCTAGGTTTCACATGGGCAAGGCACAGAACTGACAGAAGACATTACAGAAATTAAACCCAAACCTGCCCCAGTCTACCTGTGATACATTCTGACTGGTGCCCCATACCCCAACACTGGCTGTGAGCACCACACTTACAGGGTAGTATCTCAGGGGCTCCAAATTCAGCCCTCAAGTGAGTTTTCATTGGGTAAGGCACAGGCTCCTCAATTGACCCACTGACACAACAGGGGTGAGTTTCAAGCAGCTTCTCCAGCCAACAAATGGGACAACTGCCCCAATCCCTGAGGTCTTGTCCCCTCCGAACTGATCCACAGGTCTGTGGCCATGGGGTAGGAAGAGACCCAGGCCCCATTGCTCATACAGATTAACCTATGGATAGAAAAAGGCACATACCATACCCAAGGCACTAGGATTTCTTGTGACAAGGGCAAGGAAGGAAAGAACGGAGTGTCAGGGAAGAGGTGACTTAAACCAAATCTGCAATGAAGAAAGGGGGAAAGTGGTTCAGGGAATGGCAACAGCCAGTGCAAAGGCTCAGAGGTGAGACCAAACCTGGACGGTCAAGGACAAGGCAGGCAGTGTGCCTGGGCCACAGGAAAAAGGGGTGAGGATGTGGGTTTCATTCTGAGTGTAGTGGGAGCCTCAAGAAGGCTCAGGGTGTGGTCTTTCAATGAGCCACACAGCCCTTCCCTACAACCCGGAGGACAGGTTCCTACCTCCATTTTCCAGGTGCGGAGCCCAAGGATGGTCCAGACCAGAAGAGGCGCCCTCCTTAGCGTAAACCAGAGGGGTTAGGTTTTCTTTCTCAGCTCAGATGTGAACCAGCCAGGACTGGAGGCAAGGCACTTCCCCTCTCTTAGCCTCGGTTTCCTCATCTGCCTATTTGAAGGGGGTTAGGGAAGAGTTGGCACTTAATCCCCAGGGCACCTGAGAACACAAAGCGTGAGTGAGCAGGAGCAGAGAATGGTCAGACCCACAAAATGACCAGCCTCCTTGGGGACTGTGTGGGGCTTGGAGGCAGGTAGGATTAGGGCTTAGGGAGACATCTTCCATGCACCCCAAATGAGAGACAGCCGCTGTCACCAAACCCACTAACCTCATTGCAACAAAATAATCCCCAATCTCCCCCAGGCGCTGTGGGGTCCTCTCTCCAGACATACACTTTTACCTCTCCACATCTTCTCCCTCCCCCTCCATTCTAGCCGTAGGACTTTCATGGCATTCCCCAAACACACCAGCTTCAATGTATCTTGGGAACACTCAGAACACGTTCCTTCTGCTGTTTCCAGTGGCTGATTCCTTCAGGATTAAGCTCAAATGTCTGCTTCAGGCCTTCCTTGGTCACCCCCCCCCCCCACCTCACCCAGCATTTAGCACAAGTTACAATCATTTTCTTTCCATGCTATTCATTTTTACTTGACTTTTCAACTTGCCTCCTCGCTGAGGGCAGGGATGGATCTAAACCTCTTTGTGAAGTCCCAGAGCTTGGCACACATGTGTGTAGGCGTTCAATAAATGCATGAATGAAGAGAGGACTGAAGTAACCAGCTTGCCCAGCAGACTCATGCCTCACTCTTGACTCTCCCCTGCCCCAGACAACTTTTTTTTTTAAGATTTTTTTTTTTTAAAGATTTTATTTATTTATTTGAGAGAGAGAGAATGAGAGACAGAGAGCACGAGAGGGAGGAGGGTCAGAAGGAGAAGCAGACTCCCCGCCGAGGAGGGAGCCCGATGCGGGACTCGATCCCGGGACTCCAGGATCATGACCTGAGCCGAAGGCAGTCGCTTAACCAACTGAGCCACCCAGGCGCCCTGACAACTTTTTTTCCAAGGAAGGGCCCTTACTATGGAGAGCTTCCACCACCTCCCCACCCCACTCCAGCCATATCCAGTTTCAAATTCCAGATGTGTTATTGGGCAAGTGTCATTTGTGTGGGCCTCAATTTCCTCATCTATAAACGCTCAGTTTCTGTTGAGACAGGCGGCCCCCCGCCACGCCCCTCACCCCCCCGCTGCTGAATCCTTAAACACGGTGAGGGTGCTGGGATCCTTGCTCCCCAGCCCCGCATCTCTATTGCCAGGGCCATCACGACCCCGGCACGACCCTTCGAGTTCTCTTGAGGCTGAAGAGCCCAAAAGTCCGGTTTGAATCCTCCCAATTCCCTTTCGAGACCTAGAGCTAGAAGCTTTCTCTACAATGGGACACCACGCCTGCCTTCCCCCGAGGGACAACCTCCCACCCCTACTTGGTAAAGGGGGCCATTTTTAGAGGCAGCTGCGAGGAAGAGCGAGTTTATTGCAAGTTCCAAGGAGGCAGCGCCCGGAGCGTGCCTTCCCCCACCAGCCTGCGTGGCTGCCTAAAGAAGGACGCCCTCCACACGCGTCCACTCGCTGGCAGCTCCTCCAGGTAGCTAACGCCTGCCCGCAGCCATCGCTCATTCCGCGCTGGCGCAATGCTTCCATTTCTTCTCGTCCCTTCCCCTCCCGAGGCCTTCTCTTGGGGAACAGAGGAAGCGCTTGCACCCTCCCGCTCTCGGGATCGTGGGGAGGGGAGCTAGATTCTAAGCAGGGGCGACTACCGCCCGGGACATCCAGAGACCGGAAAAAGGGGGAAGTGCGCGTGCCCAGTGGCGCGTGTCGGCTTCGCGGGGGTACCGAAGCGCGCCTGGCGCGCGTGCACTGCGCTTGCGCAGTGCTCGGGGCGGCGGGAATGGCGGGAACCCCGGCGTCTAGCTGGAGTCCCCAGCACGCAGCCAGCCGTTGCGCGCTACCTGGCCCGCTGAGGGCCTGGCGGACGGGCTGAACTGCAGCAGTTCTGCGATCAGGGCCTTGCAGCGCTCGGACAGCTCGAGGCCATCGGGGTAGAGGACGCCACGCTTCTGGCGCCTGGGCAGACCAGCGATGTCCGAGTCGTCGAAGGGCATGCACCCGGTGACCATGACGTAGAGCACGACGCCCAGGCTCCACACATCGTACTTCTTGGGGTCGTATGGGATACCCAAGAGTACCTCAGGCGACGCGTAGGCGGCCGAGCCGCAGTAGGTGGTGCTCAGGTCAGGATAGCCGTGTGCCTGGCGACCAAAGCCAAAGTCAGTGAGCTTCACGCGGCGCTCGTCGGGGCTCAACAACACGTTTTCGCACTTGAGGTCCCGGTGCACCAAGTGGTGGTCATGCAGGTAACGCACAGCCCCAGCGATCTGCGCGAAGAGGTCACGCGCCTGACCCCCGGGGATGCGCCCGCTGCGCTGCACTGCCTGCAGCAGGTCGGTGGCAGCCGCCTCCATCACGATATAGAGCTTCCCATTGCACACCTCTATGAACTCAAAGACGTGCACAATGTGCGGGTGTCGCACGCCCCGTAGGATGGACAGCTCGCGCGGCAGAAACTTGTTGACGAAGTCGGGCGGCGCGCGCCGCCGGTCCACCACCTTGATGGCCACTGTGCCCTTGTACTTCTTGGACGTGGCCACCTTCACCTTGGAGTAACTGCCCTCGCCTATCGTGCGTCCCAGCTTATAGCCGAGTTCGCTCAGAAGTTTGTCGCCCGACATGGTGGCGCCTGGGGCGCGCGGGGAGCAGGAGGCGGCTGCTGTCGGGGGGCGGCCGGACTCCAATATCGGGCCTAACCCATGGCGCTTGGCACCTGCACACCCGCACCCCCATGTGCCCACTCCCGGGTCCCCGCCGCGGCGGTGCCTTTTATTGCCCAGGTAACAATTTCTGCCTTGTGAAGTGACCACGGGCGTCACCCCGCCTTGGGGTGGGGGCCCCCTGGACCCGCCCCACAGGGCCCCCAAGGCCATCAGGCTTTGTGACTCATAATCGCTCTGAATGGCCCACTTCCCATGAGAGACCCTGGCAAAGGGTCCCGACCACCACTCGGGAGCAGAATCGGTGCCTGGCATTGGGGCGGCTCTTCATGAGTCGAATCTGAGCAGCAATCGCCCCCCAGCTTCGTGTACCCAGCTCTGGCCATGTGGAGCTTTGGGACGCCCGCACAGCCCCGCGAAGGGGAGACAACGAGAGAGGGGCTTAACTCGGTGACCCGGCTCCCTCAGGAGCTTGGGGTCTCTGAATGGCCTCAGCACTGCACCAGAGGGAAGGTGTACGGAGGTGCTTTAGGGCAAGGACCCGGGCGACCGGACAGGCTACAGGCGTCTACACCGACTGAGCCAAGCCCCGTCTAAGAGAAGAAATACGGAATCCTCGGCTACAGCCTGGCCGCCCAGTCGATCCCTGGACCTATTGCCCAAGCTCTCTTTCGCGGTGGGATCGTTACACTAGCGTCCTAGGCGCCCTAGTCCCGCCCAAGACATGCGCGGTCCATTCCGCCACACTCATCATGGCGGCGGCCGCCGGACGTAACTTCCGCTCGCGGCCGGAAGTTGGGGTCCCGCGAGCATGGCAGCTTCGAAGGTGAAACAGGACATGCCCCCGCCGGGGGGCTATGGCCCCATCGACTACAAGCGGAACCTTCCGCGTCGGGGACTGTCGGGTCAGTGTCGCACTACGCCGGGGTGTCAGGGTTGGGGCTTCGGGGCGCCGCGACGGGCGGGGGGTGCCGGGGAGTCTCGCGGGCCTCAGTTTCCGCCGCAATGTGACGGGAGGCGGAGCCCAGGGATTCCCGATAGCTTCGGTAGTAACGAGGATAACTGCTGGAGTTTGTCGAACGCTTATTAAGCTTTGTTTTCTTCACAGGACAGTCCGGGAGGTCGGTCCCGTTAATTCTTCCCATTCTACAGTTGGTTAGACAGATCAATGTAGCCCGTGCCCCGAGCCCTCAGCCACACTTCCTTTTCACAAGTGGGGAAACTGAGGCCCTGCCCCCAGGGCTACCCAGTGTAAAACTCGTGCTGAAACTGAAACATTGAGGGAATTTAGAAGATGTTCCTCTCTGGTAGTCCCTACCTGCGGATGTCCCAGGAATATGTATTCTTAAATTTTTCAAATGTTTTAAGTAACATTTAAAATTTTGTTATTGGGCTCAACACAAGAAAATGTAAAAGAAAAAAAAAAGTAGAAGGGCCACATACTTTGCACCTAGGGTTAACAGAAATACAAAATTTTATTTTGTTTTATTTTTTTTTAAAGATTTTATTTATTTATTTGACAGAGAGAGACACAGCAAGAGAGGGAATACAAGCAGGGGGAGTGGGAGAGGGAGAAAGAAGGAGGCTTCCCGCGGAGCAGGGAGCCCGATATGGGGCTCGATCCCAGGACCCTGAGATCATGACCTGAGCGGAAGGCAAACGTTTAACCGACTGAGCCACCCAGGCGCCCCGAGAAATACAAAATTTTAAACAAGGATGAATACATTTCAGGGGCGCCTGGGTGGCTCAGTCGTTAAGCATCTGCCTTCAGCTCAGGTCATGGTCCCAGGGTCCTGGGATCGAGCCCGAGGTCGGGCTCCCCGATCAGCGGGGGGCCTGCTTCTCCCTTTCCCACTCCCCCTGCTTGTGTTCCCTCTCTCACTGTGTCTCTCTGTCAAATAAATAAATAAAATCTTAAAAAAAAAAAAAAGATGAATACATTTCCCATAACTCGTCGAACTTTATATTTAATGTTATGTACACGTGCCTTGATTAAAAAAAAATATACGGGCATGGTAAAAAAGAATTCAGACAGTGGGAAAGTATCAGGTGAAAACTCAAGCTCCTCCCAGCCCCTTCTTGGCTTTTTTGTTTCCCAAAACATCCGTTAGCAGACTTTTTCTATAAAGGACCAGATAAATATTTTACGCTTTGGGGATCAGATGGTCTCTGTCCACTGTTGCTGCCTTTTTTTTTTTTTTTTTAAGATTTTATTTATTTATTTGAGAGAGCTCAAGAGAGCACAAGCAGGGGGAGGGGTAGAGAGAGAGGGACAAGCAGACTCCCCACAGAGTGGGGAGACTGTAATGGTGCTCAATCCCAAGACCCCCAAGATCACAACCTGAGCCGAAGGAATGCTTAACCAATTGAGCTACCCAGGCACTCCTCTGCTGCTGCATTTTTACTGCTGTTTACAAACCTGAAAGTGTTCTTAGCCCAAGAGCCATTACAAAAACAGGTTACAGGCTAGATTTGGCATCACCTTGATACTTGACTCATCCCAGAACAGATTCAACAAAAATAATGTGATCTGAATCTCTTCAATTTCTTTTCTCAAGTATCACTAAGCACCCAGGCCAATGTACCCCTCAGGTGTGCAGCATGAGGTCTGTTTACACATGTGCACCTGTGTGACCTGTAGCCAGACTGGGTTGACTGGGCTCCCCCTAGTCAACATGTCTCTTTTTTATTTTTAAGTCACAAATGTGCCCTTCATCCCAGTCCTCTCCCAGTTCATGACATGGAAGTGCCTCCCATGTGCCCTCTATACCATTATCTAGGCTTGGGCCTCCTAGTTACACCCCTTCACACCAACTTGCATTGTAGCATATACAAACCTGCCCCCTGGCTGCAGTGGGGTGAGGAAGAGACCCCTTCTGGTGGCATGGTCTTTGTTATGTCCCTGCATTCAGTAGTTGCTTGTTGAGTGTGCATGTGGCACTGAGCCCTGTCTGGAAGAGCTCATAGCCTAGCAGAGGAGATGAACATAACGCACCAGAATTTCCCATTTTGGCAAGGCCCGAGCTAACCAGGGCCTGCTTTAGCCAGGCTGGGCTGGAAGGACCTCTCTGAAAGTCCCCTAGGTGAAGGGAACAGCAAGTGCAATGGCCCTGCTCTCTATCCTGCACCCTACCCTAATCATCTGTCCTGTGCCCTCCTCCAGCCTTGCGTTTGAGCCATAGTCCCCAGTGGCCCTCTCCCCATTAGTCCTACACACAAGCCTGGCATCCACTCCCCTCCTCCCTGCCTAGATCACTCTCCACTAGCGTCCTAGAACCTGCAAAGCTGGCTCAGACCACCTTTAATCCACACTGTTCCCGAAGTGACTGCTACCCCCGTCTTTTCCACTCAGTTCTCTTCTCTCCACTCCCTCCTGTGCCCAGTGGGTGGCCCTTTCTTTTTTTCCCTTGTGTCTTTAACTTTTTTTTTTTTAATTCACAGACAGTACCATACAATTCACCTATTTCATGTGTACACATCACAGATTTTTAGTCTATTCAGTTTCATCACCATCACCAGGATCTAAATTTATAACACTTCTGGGGCACCTGGGTGGCACAGTTGGTTAAGTGTCTGACTCTTGGTTTCGGCTCAGGTCGTGATCTCAGAGTCATGGGATTAAGCTCTGCATGGGGCTCTGCCATCAGCGGGGAGTCTGGTTGGGTTTCTCTGTCCCTCTGCCCCTCCCTCTCCCCCGGTGTGCGTGCGTACATAGGCTCTCTCTCTCAAATAAATAAATAAATCTAAATAAATAGATAAATAGATAAATTTATAACACTTCCATCACTCCAAAAGGAAACCCTGACCTCATGAGCAGTGACTTCTCATCCTCCCTCTCCCAGCCCCTGGCAACCACCAGTCTGCTTTGTGTTTCAATGGATTTGCCAGTTCTGGACATTTCATGTAAATGGGCTTCTATTTTATGTGGCCTCTGGTGTCTGGCTGCTTTCACTCAGCAGGATGTTTTTAATGTGCATGGTGTAGCATGTGTCCAAGCTTCATTTTACTTGTTTGTTTATTTTTTGGTTGAATAATATTCTTGTATGAATGGACCACAGTTTGCATATCCATTTACCACTTGATAGACATTTGAATTGTTGCCACCTTTTTGGCTGCTTTGAACATTCCTGTGCAAGCTTCTATGTGGATATAGGTTTCATTTTTCTTGCGGGAAATTTCACCTAGGAGTGGCATAGCTAGGTCATATGGTAACTCCACATTTAACGTTTCAAGGAACTGCCAAACTGTTTTCCAAATTGGCTGTACTGTTTTACGTTTCTTCCTGCAGTTAGTTTATGGAATTTCCAATTTCTCCACATCTGGACAACACTAATTAGTTTCCTTTTTTTTTTTTTTTTTTTTTAAATTCTAGCCATCCCAGTGGGTGTGAGGTGATATCTTATTGTGGTTTTGATTTGCATCTCCCTGGTGACTAATGATGTTGAGCATCTTTTCATGTGTCTATAGGCCATTTGTATAGCTTTCCAGGAGAAATATCTTCCAAGTCCTTTATACATTTTTTAATTGGGTGGTTCATTGTTTTTTTTTTTTTTTTAGTTTTTTTAGTTTTTTTGAGTGAGAGTGTGCAAGCGCAGAGCAGGTGGGGAGGAGAATCTTAAGCAGGCTCTACACCCAGCATGGAGCCCAAATGCAGGGCTTGATCCCACAGCCCTGAGACCATGACAGCCGAAACCAAGAGTGGGATTCTTAACCAGCTGAGCCACCCAGGTGCCCCAGGTTGTTCATCATTTTATTACTGAATTACAGAGTTCTTTGTACATCTTGGTTACCATTCCCTTATCAGATACATGATTTTCAGAGACTTTCTTCCGTTCTGGGGGTTGTCTTTTCAGCTTGACGGCATCATTTGTAGCACAAAAGTTTTTCATTTCAGTGAAGCCTAATTCATCTGTTTTTTTCTTTTGTCACTTGTGCTTCTGGTGTCCTAGCTAAGAAGCCATTGCCTCATCCAAGGTCACAGAGACTGACAAATCTGTTTTCTAAGAGTTTTATAGTTTTAGCTCTCAAATTGAGGTCTTTGATCCATTTTCAGTTAATTTTTGTGTGTGGGGGAAGGAAAAAGCACACTATTCTTTTGCATGTGGCTATCCACTTATCCAATTTGCTGAAAGACTATTCTTTCCCCATTGAATTATCTTGGCACCCTTGTCCAAAAGCAATTGACCGTAAATGTGAGGGTTTATTTTTGGACTCTCAGCTCTGTTCCATCAATGTACATGTCTATCCTGATGCCATGCCACACTGTCTTGTACACACAGCTGTGTGTTAAGTTTGAAATTGTGAAGTGTGAGTCCTCCAACTTTGTTGTTTTTCAGAATTGTTTGGTTAATCTGGGCCCTTGAATTTCCATATGAATTTCACAATCTGCTCCTCGGTTTCTGTAGGGCTGGTAAGGGGGAAAGGTTGGGATTCTGATGGGACTCCATTGAACTGGTACCTTAGTTTGGGGAGTGCTGCCATCTGAACAATGTTAAGTGCTGATACTGAACACAGGATGTGTTTCCATTTATTCAGGTCTTCTTTACTCGTGGCCTTGCACCCACTTCTGGGCATGCCCCTCATCAGCCTCCCCCACCAGACTGGCAGCTCCTGAGGCACAGACCCATGCTGAGGGTCTGGGTTCTCAGCCTCACCACTGTCAGCAAGAAAGAGCTGTACATTCGTACAGGTCACCTTTATCTTGGAATTTATCTTACACATGGGCCCACACGTGAGTGCCTGGTGTGAAGACGAGGGGTCTCCATGAGGATAGCCCAGGATTATGCCCTGGGGCCCAGTCAAAAGAAGAGGCCCCTGGGCTTCTCTATAGCTACTGAAAAGAAAGAGGCAGCTCTTCTAAGATGTTCCTGTCTAGCCCAGGTGGTCAGCCATGTGTAAGAGCCATAGTTGTGCTGGGAGCTGGTTCTGGGCACTCGGGCCTCTCGGGAGAGGTTCTCCCTCTGTGCATAGGAACCAGGCGCCCTCGCTGTCTGTCCCCTATAACATGGAAGTGTCTTACTCTGAGCTAATGTTTGTTTTGCATTTTTAAGATTTATTTATTTATTTATTTGAGAGCGAGGGAGAGAGAGAGAGAGCATGAGCACAGAGGGGAGAGGGAGAAGCAGACTCCCTGCTGATCAGAGCCCAATGCAGGGGCTCAGTTCCAGGACCCTGAGATCATGACCTGAGCCGAAGGCAAGTGCTTAACAAAAGGAGCCACCCAGGCGCTCCTGAGCTAATGTTTTTAACAAGTTTAACTGAGGGGCTGAAAAATCTAACCAGCTTCTCATGCATCTTTGGGTCCAGTAGAGATGCCAGAAAAAACGTGTGCTGCACCGAGCTGAAGAAGAAAGATGAGGACAGGGACAACAGAGGCCCCCTGCAGGCAGCGAGCAGGGCCGGGACTCCCAGAGCCCCTCTGCCCCCCACAAGTCCTAGGGAGTGGCCTCACCCACCATTTGCTGGTCATTTACTGGGTGTTAACTGGAGCTCGACCTGGCCAAGTTTGTCAGTTTTTCCGGGCAACCACAAGGCCTGTCCAGGGAAGAGACTACAGCTCAAAAGATTAGAGGGTATGGGGTAAGCCAGCCCCAACCAGGCCGCAGGCAACTTGGGCTTCCCTGAAGACCACAGCAGGCCCACAGCCTGTCAGTCAGAATTACAGCGCAGGTGCCTGCTGGTGTCAGTAAATATTCATGGCAGCCTCTGTCCCCTGGTGCCCAGGCAGGGGGCTTAATCTGCTGGGCCAGGAGGCAGTACCCCAGGGAGCCCAGGGGTGGCTGGGCGGGCCCTGCAGGGCACTGCCTGCCTGTGGCAGCCCCATCCAGCCCCCTGTGGGCAGCACTCAGAGAAGTGGCCCAGGCAGCCAGGAGCCACCATGGAGCTGGACCCAGCTGTAGACACCATCCTTCCCCATGGAAGCACCTTCTGACTGGGAACCAAACAACCTTCTAGAAGATTGTGGGGCTGGGGCCACCCAACCATAAACAGCAAGACCCTCGGGCTCTCCTGCAGTCCCTGCCCAGACTGTACCTTCTAGAAACTGTGGCATGGGGGGCAGAGGTGTGGCAGCTGCAGCTACCTCCCTTGTCAGAGAAAAACTGAGGCAGCCTGGTGTCCCTGCCTGCAGGGCAGGTGAAGAGAATAAAGAGTGGTCTGCAGTTTCGGAGGAGGGGGTCCAAGGGAAGGGGCCGGTGGACATTCCACAGGGACAAAAAATAATCTGAAGAAATATGCACTAGAGACAGTACTGGCCATCTCTAGGAGGGGGTCACTAAGACTTTCACCTTTTCCCACATCAATATTTCTGGTGTATTTGCACAGCAAGCGGATTAATACTTCACGAGAAGAAACTACAAGGGGTGGCCTGTCCCAAGGGTAAGCGCTGAGCTGGTGGCCCCTCTCCCCACAGGCTACAGCATGTTTGCTGTGGGCATTGGGACCTTGCTCTTTGGGTACTGGAGCATGATGAAGTGGAACCGCGAGCGCAGGTAGGCCCCAGGCCCCAGGCTGCTGAGGGCGGGAGTGCACCTGGTGTCCACTGGGGCCCTTTGTCAACCCCTCAAGACCCAAGGAGTATGGACCTGGACTGAGTCCATTTCTGAACTTTCCACTCAAGAAAGGACTCATAAGTGAGCAGCTCTTCACTGGGCATCCCTTGGCCTCTGCTGCTAGGGACCTGAAGGTCTGGATTAGGACAGCCCATCAGGTGGACATGGAGGGGCAGACCCAGGACGTGCTCTCTTAGTGGGTTTTTGTCAGTGGTAACCAGGCAGTGAGGACAATAAGGGCTTAGAAACAGGCCACGCAAGACAATGGTCCTGCCTGCCACATGGGGCCTTAGGCACCAAGGCAGATGGTGGCCTCCATTCAGACTCTGGCTGCCTCTAAGCTGGCCTGACGCCCTGCCTGGTGACCCCTCCTCATTGACCCCTTACTGGCTGAGCCCGTCTGCCCTGCCCTACCCCACCCTGTGTTACGTGTCCTTAGCACCCCCTTTGAGCTCACCTGCCCTCCACAAGTCTGGGAATACCGGAGGGTAGTGCTGAAGGCAGCCGGCACGTGTCAGGTACTGGATGTTGAGTGCGCTCAGACCAGGTCCGGCTTCCCGGGAGCACCCGCAGAGAGATGGACACAGTAGTGACAACTGTGTGGCTGTGGTGGGGGCAGCGGCTTGGAGTGGGGCTGCTGCTGTGGGTCTGGAAGGATAGGAGGGAAGGAGGCTGAAGCTCATCCAGACCCTTCCCTGTGTGGCTGAGATTCCTAGTGATGAGGAGCCACTTGCGTGGCCACATCACTGGGTGCCGCTCCCCCAGCGTGAATGGGGCTGGTGGCTCAAAGAGACAGAACTGCCTGCCCTGGACTCACACCCCACGTTATTTTGACATGAAGAGGATGTGGTTTTATAAGGCCCAGAGCCCTGTGATAAAGGTCCCATCCCCCATCCCCAGTTCACCACAATCATCAGGCCAGGGCTGTTTTTAGGATTAAGAAATAAAGTTTTTAATTAAAAAGAAAGTGTGAAGCCAGCAGTCTTGTGGATCAGTGCCTGTGCCACCTGCGTGCCCCCCCCCCCCCCCCCCCCCGCCCCGTTTCCCATCTTCTGGCAGGTAGAGCTTACTGCCCAAGCCTTGCCCCGCTCACTTGCCTCTCGCCCAGCCCCCTTCCCCATGCTCACCCTGTGGCTCTAAGGCCACGTCATCTACCCCAGCTCCAGCCTGATCTAATCTGTTGGTTTGGGGGGTTCACAGGCGCTTGCAGATCGAGGACTTCGAGGCCCGCATCGCGCTGATGCCGCTGTTGCAGGCAGAGAAGGACCGGAGGTGGGGCCGCTGAGACCAGGGGTGGAAGGTCACAGGCCTGAGTGTCCCATCCTGCAGTGCAGGACCTGGCCAGAATGCACGTGGGACTGACAGCTGTGTCCTTGCATATGTGGGGTTGCTGTCACCCTTGGAGAGGGCCCCAAACTGACTTAAAGTGGGGACCCAAGGGACAGAATGGGAAGGCTCCCTGAAGGAGAAGACATTGAGGCTGCAGCAGGAGGACAGTAGAAGTTTGTAGTGGGGGGGAAGGGACAAGAGGGGTCAGCATGTGCAGGGTTGGAAGTGGCAGGAGGTGATGGGGAGTAGAACAGGGAGGGTCCTGGCAGATCTGTTAGGCAGGGGTCCCTCGGGGTGCTCAGGCTTGTCCCTCACCTTCCATTCCACCCCCACAGGGTCCTGCAGATGCTTCGAGAGAACCTGGAGGAGGAGGCCATCATCATGAAGGATGTGCCTGACTGGAAGGTGGGTCCTGGGCAGGGAGCATGGGGGTCCAGGCCACTGCAGAAACACAGGCACCATGGGAAACCTGTGGCTGAGAGGAGTAGTGGGGGCCAGGCATGAGGAGGAGAAGGCAGAAGCTTTTGGTGTAGACAGAGTAGCCACTAGGCCTAGTGGGGTCCCAGTAGGTAGTGTGGGCCTGAGGGGGTAGCTGCACCCCCACCCATATTCCTCTGTCTCCACAGGTGGGTGAGTCTGTGTTCCACACAACGCGCTGGGTGACTCCCATGATGGGCGAGCTCTATGGGCTGCGCACGAATGAGGAGATTCTCAATGCCACCTACGGCTTCATGTGGTACATGTAGGGGCCTGCTCCCCTCGGACTACTTGGACCCCCTACACCCTCCCCACTGGGAAAGAATAAATGCTCTGGAGACCTGCCTGCCTGTGTCCCAGTGACTGAGTGACCTGCGAGTGGGGCACCATTGGGTTACACGTGGCCTGGTGACATAGGGTCTAGACCTGGGGACTCTGCAGAAGATGCCAGGAGGGGTGGCCTCAAAACATACCCAGAGACTGCGCCTGGATCCATCAGCCTTGGCTCACAAATACGCCTGGATTTTCCTACCTCTGTTGAAACCCTCCTTGTCAGTAGCCCACCCCTCCAGGCTGGGGTTCCCCCCCAACCCTGCACCCTGAGCACATCAGTGAGTGGGGAACCTAAAAAGCAGAGCATGGGATGGAGGGGCACTGGAGGCGTGTCCCCTTGCTCCCAGGCCGGGACTCCGTTACGGGGGTCGCTACCTGCCTGGCTTCCTTCCATTCCCAAGGCAGCTCCACTCCTGGCACGAAAGGGTTAAGTTTGCCTGCGCCCGCCAGCCAATGGCTGCGCGCAGCGCCTTCGCGGCGCCGCCTGATTGGCGGAAGCACAGGGTGGGAGGGGAGGAGGCCCCTGTACCCTGGGATGCTCTTAAAAGGCTGTGGCTGTGGCCGCCGGGCCTTGGGCACCGGCTCACCTCGGCCATGAGCAGCGCGGCCCGCCCGGACCCAGCGGAGGCGCCCGAGGAGCGGCGTTTCCTCAGGTCAGCCAGGGATGGGGATGCCAAAGCCCGTGGCAGAGATGCAGCCCGGAGCCGGGGGCATCATGGGCAGGGCAAGGCTGGGAGGAGGTCTCATGGGCAGGATGGATCAGAGGCAGGGGCATGGCCAGGATGGGGCCTGAGGGGTCCTGAGGCCCACCCGCATTTCCCTGGAGAGACGAAGCCTGCAGCCTGCTGCTACCAGTGCCTTCTAAGCTGTGTTGCCCAGGGAAACTGCATCCGCCTGGGGCTCACCCCTAAGTGAATCATTTCAGCAGCACCGCTAGTAGCTCTCCCATCACCCTTCAACCCAATCCAGGCCCACCTCCCCTTTCCATCTGTCCTTGGAACCCTGGAAGCTCCCACCCTTCGTTCCCCTTGGTAGCCCACCGGCTACTATCTCCTTGACCAGGGAAGGAAACTGAGGCCTGGGTTGGGAAACCACTGTCTGAGCCAAGGTTAAGGTTTTTGAATATGTAGGCCACTTGCCAGTAGTTTGATTGGATTTGGGGTCTGGAGTTGGCAGCTGTGGCTGTGTCTCCCACCTCATCCTGAGTTATTTTGTGATCTGGGACCCCAAGCAGGGCTGTGGACCTCAGTGTAAACCAGATTCATCTGATATCCCCTTGTCTGGCCTCCTCTGGCCACTATCCACTCAGACCCTCAGGGCAGATATTGTCCAGTGACTGGCTGATGTTCAGATTGAGTCTGTAGACCCAACACATCCTTGACAGAAGAGAGCTGAAGCTGATTTCACCTGGCATGGGGGATGGTGGGGCCAGTTGTGCAGCATCTCAAATGCCAACTGAGGAGTGATGGGGCACTGGGGTGGGTAGGAGTGGAATGCGCAAGCAAGGAGACAATGAGGTTAGAAACAATGGGCGCGTAGGTGTGGTGAGGAATTTGAATATTCTCTGAATATTGGGGAGCCATAAGCAGGTTTGAGACAAGTGGCGATGCGATCTGGCGTTTAAGTTTTCAAAGCCCCCATGGCTCTTGTGTTGAGGAGGAGTTTGGGGGCCATGAGACTGTTTTAGGCAGCCAGGTGAGCAATGATGGTGGGCTGGTGGGCAGAGGCCTGAAGGTCAGAAGCAGATGGAGCCAAGAGAGCAGGGAGGGTCTGGCATGGGGCTGGCTCCAGGGCTTCACCTCCAAAAGAGCCCGCTCCTGGAAGCATTTTGGGAGAACAGGCCCAGTTCCTTTGAAAGCAGGTCACCTCAGCCTTTGCGCTCTCAGGGAAATCCTGGTCCTCGCAGTTTCTCTCATCTGGGGACTGACATCGGGAGAAGCAAGAGGCACATCGTAACTGAGCCCCCCACCTCTGGCCAGTCCCACAGTGGCGCTGCCCTGTCCCCCTCCCCCACCAGCCCCGATTCCCACTCAGACCCCACCTAGAGCTGCCAGTGTCCCTAACCCCAGGCTCCTAGCTGGGACCATCCTCCCCATTATCACTCTAATGACCAGTTAGGCAGGAAGATAATGTTCCAAGTGGTGGCCTGAGGCCAAAGCTTTGGGACAGAGGAAGAAGAGGATGAATGGGTATTCCTCCCACCCTTCTCATCTTCCCCTCACCCTCCTGTGGGGGCAGCAGCCAGAGCTGTCACAGATGAAGGTGGAGGAATGAGCCACATTTCCAAACACACCTTCTCCAGTGTTCTCTCCTGGGAGCCGGGCCAGCCTGCCCAGGGAGTGCTCTTCATCTGCCCCACCGTGAGCTCCTTT
Organism: Neomonachus schauinslandi; assembly: GCF_002201575.2. Lineage (NCBI taxonomy): Eukaryota > Metazoa > Chordata > Mammalia > Carnivora > Phocidae > Neomonachus > Neomonachus schauinslandi. The sequence continues at coordinate 200,562,292 of NC_058403.1, read as the reverse complement.
TCCCCAGCTGGTCTTTCAACCTTATCTGAAGTCAGCTGGGGTTGGATCTGGCTCTGGTTGCTGGGGTCACTCAGGGCATGTGTCCTCCCTGCCCTAAGCCTCCATCTCCCCCATGTGCGTGGGCCCCCAAAGTGTCTTTCTGACCCAGTTTCTCAGTTTCCCTTGCTTGGCTCCAGCCACAGTGGCCTCACTTCTGTCCCTTCAGTCTGCCAAGCCCATTCCCACTACAGGGCCTTGGCCCTCACTCTTCTTCCACTTGGATTACCTCCCAAAGTGCTCCAGGCCATCTCCTCCAGGAAGCCATCCCTGATTCCCCCCTCCTGCAGCAGTCTTCATTCCTTACCTATGCCCCTCCTGCTGCCCAGCCTGATTTTGCTGCAAAATTGGCCAGAAGGTTGTGGTCTCTTGCTCACAGAATTGAAGGAAGGAACCTAAAGATTCACCCCAGGAAACCTCTGCTATCTGTAGGTCTGCCTCTGCTTCTTTGCTCACACCCTGTATGGCTCTGGAAACAGACACCAAGGGTAGAAGTCTGTTTTCTCACTTGCTTCCTGCATGACTCTGGGCAAGCCACTTGGTTACTCTGAGTGGTTGAATATTCTTCTGGGCCTGGTTCTGTTGCTACTACTATGATCTCTAGGGTCTGCTGAGCTGGGGGTAGGTGCTCTTCCCCAGCAGGAAAGAGTCCTGCTAGGGGAAGCTAGCATCAGGACATAAACCCTGCCCAGCTGCCCCAACCCCTGATTCTGGGGGACCATTTCCGATCTTCAATGCCAGCTCTCCTTCTCTGCCGCCACTACAGCCCATGCCCGTTGGAAGCCCCTAAGCCAGGGCTAGCTTGGTCCCTGCTTTTGGAAGAGTCCAACACTTGGTTGTCATTATCTTAAAATTCTTAAGTAATGGGGCCCGTGTTTGCATTTTGAAATGGGCCTTGAAATTTATCTAAACCTACGCGGACTTTACTTTTGCAAAAGAGGAAGCAAAACTAAGATGTGACAGATCCCAGTCACTCAGGGAGTTGATGGCAGACCTTCACCTCAAATGAGTAAATCCCATCTCTCTTGCCACAATTATTGAAGGGTCACCAATAGGTCTGATAGCTGTGGGTTCCACATCCACCTCCCTAAGTGAGCCATCAAACTCCTCTGCAGCCTTCAAAATCCACCTCCCTCAGGCACCTCCTCCCCCAGCCCAGTCTGCCCCCTCCAGTGTTCTGGAGCTTGCTCAGTGTTTTCCCCTGCATGAAATTCGCCCATCACCGTCATCAGTCTTTCCCGCCCATTCCTCCTTCTGGGTTCTTCCCGCGGTGGGGATGGGCGAATCTGGGCGGGGCTCCAGTCTCCCCCCGCGTTGGGACAGTAGAACCAACGTGCGCCACCACGCGTTCCTCACCACCAGAGGGCGCCCGTACCTTGGGCTTCAGCTTAAACCTTCTGCAGCTCCTTTCAACCGCATGCACGTCTAATGGAGAAACTGAGGTTGGGGGTGGCGCTAGGGCCTGGCTGGGAACGTTGGTGGAATGTTACTGGTTCCATCTGAGCCTCTCTAAGTCTCTCTCTTTGTGTCTTTGAGCGTCTCTCGCCACTCTGTCCCCTAGCACTGCCGAGGCGGCCGCCCTGGAGCGGGAGTTGCTGGAGGATTATCGCTTTGGGCGGCAGCAGCTGGTGGAGTTGTGTGGCCATGCTAGTGCTGTGGCTGTGACCAAGGTATCTGACCCCTGAACCTTGACCTTGACCCCATCCAGATGGCCAGCCCACCAGAGCCGAGGCCTAGCTGCATGACCCGGGTGGCCAAAATGGTCTAGGACTCAAGAATCCCCTTTTTTTGTGTGGAGCTACTCCAGCCCATTATTCAGATGGGGAAACAGGCCTAGAGAGGCTCATCACTGGTCTAGACCAGGCAGGGACCCAAGACCCTAGGTGTCAGTGAGGGTCAGGGCAGAGATAGGAGTCCCCAAAGACTTGGAGGCTGGGAAGCAGAGACAGGCTACTGCAGGATGCTCCTGGGGCCCTTTGTGACCACCCGCCTCTGCCATCTCCTGGATCTCAGTAAGGGAGACATCAGTTCCTGCAGGCTGAGTACCTCCAAATAACCCCATGCTGCAGATGGGGAAACTGAGGTCCAGAGGCAGGGAGTGGCCTGCAAAGGGTAGGTCCCAGGGGGTAAATAAGCAGAGCTGTGTCTGGATCCAGGGCAAAGCCCCAGCTTCGAGGTGTCTCCAAGAGACGCGAGAGTAATAAGCAATGATGATGCTGCCTTCCAGTGCTTTTGGCCACGTTGTCAAACTGTGGGCCTGTTTCCTCCTCCAAAGCAAGTGTAATAAACTGACAGCAGTCAATAAACACAAATGTCTTAGAGAAGTGCCTGATGGCGTCAGGGCTCCAGGACGTAACCTTTCTCTTCCTCCTCTTCTTGTCACCACTGCAGACTTTTGTTAAACACAATTTCTTTATGTAGGCTCAGTTTGTTTGTTTTTTTCACGTTCCTATTTCCAAATGAAATATATCCTGAGTGAAGCTCCTGCAGGAGAAGGAAATGATGACCATCAAAGCCCCAAAATCCAACATAGTAAACACTTGCCTGGCCCTTGCTGACTGAATGTTGTTTGGTTTTGCCCTGAAAGCCCCAAGTCTGTCCAGAAGGCCCTCAGTCCCAGCCAGCCCAGATATTGTTGCCCTCCCCCCGGTCTCCAGTCTCGGGCTCTGGGCCTGGCATGATGGGGTTGCAGGTGCCCTCGGGGTGGGGCAGGACCTCGCTGAGAACTTGAGGAGGAGACAAAGAAATACTAAGCCCTCTGCGTAGCTGGAAGTTAGGGTACAGACAGGCCCCCTGGAGCCCCTGGTCTCAGAGAGGCCCTGTGACCCTGTCAGTGCCATTGTCATTCCCATTTGATAGAGGCCAAGGGAGGCTGGGAGAGGAGAGGGGGCTGAGGCCATACAGGGAGTCAGGGCAGGGCTGCGGCTGGAACACCAGTGCTCTGAACTCCTGTGTTAAAGAGACTGATGCACAGGGGTGCCTGGGTGGCTCAGTCGTTAAGTGTCTGCCTTCGGCTCAGGTCACGATCCCAGGGTCCTGGGATCGAGCCCCGCGTCGGGCTCCCTGCTCAGCGGGAATCCTGCTTCTCCCTCTCCCACTCCTCCTGCTTGTGTTCCCTCTCTCGCTGTGTCTCTCTCTGTCAAATAAATAAAATCTTTAAAAAAAAAAAAAAGAGAGAGACTGATGCACAGGCCCAGAGACGCAGAGAGTCTGGGAGATAGAGACAGAGAAAAAGAGAGACACAGAAATGCAGGCACAGAAAGACTACAGAGAGACAGATGGGGGGGATAGACACAGACAGAGAGATACAGAGAAGACAGGTGATGGCAGAGGCAGATGGAGAGAGACAGGGCATCTTGGGTTGGAAAAGTACCCCCTCACCCCCACCCCCCCCTTTGGGGCCTCCAGGAGGGGCTGAGCCCTGGAAACGTGGGCGAGGGAGGGGGCAGCCACTGCGGTGGAAAAAGGTGGAAGAATGTCTGCAACTCAGGCCGAGAATAAACAAACCGCACTCTGGGCACCGGGTGGTGGCAGAAGGCACGTTTTCCTGCTCCAGCTTGGCAGAGCCTGAAGCAGGGACTCTGCATCTCCAAGGAGGAACTTGAGGCCCCCAGAGGCCATGCCCTTTGCCCAGAATGCCTATCCTCCTGTTCTATTGCCTCTAGGCCCGTGCCCATCCCTTCTGCTACTCCAGGCCTCAGTTTCCCCACCCAAACAAGGAGGAATTCCAGACATCATGCCTTTGCCTTTGCTGTGCCCTCTGCCAGGTGTTCCCCTTGCCTACTCTCTCCCGGAAGCAGAGGACAGTGCTGGTCGTGTGTGGCCCAGAGCAGAACGGGGCCGTGGGGCTGGTCTGTGCCCGGCACCTGCAGATGTTTGTGAGTAGCAAGGACCCCCTTGGCCTCCTAGGGTCACCCCCTCAACCCTGTCCCTGCAGAAATTACTCCCTCCTCTTGATAGTGTCCCAGGGGGACATTGAGGCTGGAGAGGTTACAGAATAAGCCCAGTGCTTGCCCCAGGTATCCAGGTCTGGGGGCTAAGGCCCAGCAGGGAGCCTGAAAGGGGCCCCAGTGCTGACTCCTTTCTGCGCGCCCCCCCCCCCCCAACCAGGAGTACGAACCGACCATCTTCTACCCTACACGCTCACTGGATCTGCTGCACCGGGACCTGACCACCCAGTGTGAGAAGATGGACATCCCCTTCCTGTCCTATTTGCCCACGGAGGTCAGCGCTTGGTGGCAAATGAGGGGGGAAGTGGGGGACAGTGCCCAAAGGCCGCCCCCTGACCCTGCCTGCTCTCTCAGGTCCAGCTCATCAACGATGCCTACGGGCTGGTGGTGGACGCTGTGCTGGGCCCTGGCGTGCAGCCGGGGGAGATCGGGGGCCCCTGCACGCGGACGCTGGCCATACTCAAGCTGCTGTCCATCCCCCTTGTGAGCCTGGACATTCCCTCAGGCATGCCGGGCAGGAGGGGGGGCATGTTGGGGGCTTGGGGGGGGGCCCTCTGCACCCCAGCTTCTGGTGGCGCCAGCCTGTCTCCGAGCCTCAGTTTCCCTAGCATGGATGGCTCATGCACTCTGGGTGAGGGTCATGTCCATCCCTCAGATAGGGAAGACCAAGGCTGCTGCCCAGGTGATGCCCTGTCCCATCCCCCCAACACCCAGCCCAACATGCCCGCTGCCCACCCTGGCCCAGTTGCCTGGGCAGACGTGAGCTCACTCGGCAAAGGCCTCACCCATCCTGGCCGCCGCCCCACGCCTGTTGGAGCCATTAGGCGACGGGCAGACGGAACAAACAGCTCCTGGCCAGCCGGACCCTCCACGGGGCTGGCCACATTCAGGGGGATATCCCCCAGCTTGCAAGACCTCAGGGCCATCCCAGCAGGGTGCCACAGAGCAGGGGGTTAGCTATGAAGAGATGGGCTGTCTGGTCCAAGGGTGGAGACTAGGGTCACAGAAGGAAGGATTAAAGTCAGAGGGAGGAGGCTTTTAGTTAGTGGCTCCAGACTCTGGTCAGAAGCAGGAGAGAAGGCAAGACCCCTAGTCTGAAGGTAGAGGCTCATTTGAGAGGTGGTAGAGGCTAGGGCACAGTGAGGGAGGGCGTCAAGTCAAAAAGCAAGATTTAGTCCCAGGGCGAAGACAGAGATGTCAGGTCAGAGGGAAGAGTCTCTAGTCAGAAGGAGGATGATGAACACTCAGGTTGGGTGAGGATGATGAACGCTCAGGCCATGTTCTGTTGGAGTCAAGGACCAGGAGTAAGGAGACAGATCTGATGGGGGAAGACTGCCTGAGGATGGGGGCAAGTCTGTCCTCTGAAAGGAGAGTGGGGATCTGGTCAGAGGGGGAAGGCAGCTAGGAAGCCTGGGTGGAAGGAGGCTCTAGTCTAAGTGGGAAAGCTCAAGATTGATAGGGAGGGAGTAATGGGGACAGATGCTGGGTCAGAAGGCAGAGGCATGGGTCTGACTGGGAAAGGGCAGCAAGTGGAAATGTAGTCTGAAGGCAGAGGCTGAGTCAGATAGAGGAGAAAAATTAGTAGCATGATGGGAGCAGGGGCAGAAAAGTATGAAGACAGACGCTCTGGTCAGAGGAGGAGGGAAACATCTCCAAAGAAGGGGAGACACTGGTCTGAAGGCGGAGGCCCAGTTCTGTGGGGAGGCAGGTCTGACCAAGACTCACGTGTCAGAGAGCAGAGGCTGGGTCTGATGGGGAAGGGGAAGTGGGCGGTGAGGCGGCAAGTCTCTCTCGTCTGAAGGCAAGCACCCCCCCACCAGCTCCCGATTCCCTCTCCCTCCCGCCCCTCCTCCCTCAGGCTGGGACGCGGAGACCGGTGGCGGCGACACCGAGGATGGGCTCCGGCCAGACGTGCTGGTATCGCTCGCGGCGCCCAAGCGCTGCGCCGGCCGCTTCTCCGGCCGCCACCACTTCGTGGCCGGCAGGTTCGTGCCCGACGACGTGCGCCGAAAGTTCGCTCTGCGCCTGCCGGGATACACAGGCACCGACTGCGTCGCGGCGCTGTGACCGCCACCCGCGTCCTGGCGGCTTGGACCCGCACCAATAAACAGACGTCCCACCACCACCTCGCCTCCTCCTTCTCTGTGCGCCGGGTTCGCCGCCCGGGTGGGCAAACTCGGGAAGGGACTTGCCACCGTCCCCCAGCGCCCAGGCCGGAGGGATGGAGGGTAGTCGTCGAGTGGGACTTCCCGCTGGCCGAGAAAACTAGCGCCAGAAGAGTAGAGGGTAGACTCAGGGTGGGACTTCCAGCCTGCTCGGGGTGGCCTAACGCCAACAGGACTGAAGTTAGACCCGATGGAGGATTTCTCGCCGCCTAAAGGGCTGCCTAAAGCGTGAGTGTTTGGGCAGCTTCAGGCTCGAGTCCACGAGAGGCACGTCCCACAGGCAGCTTGGGACCCAAGGTGCAGAATGGAGAGTGGGTTGAGGGAGGGACTTCCAGCTGGCGACGGGGGAGTGGGGGGGAGTGACGCAGGCCAGCCTGAGGGCGGAGGCACAGCCGGACGCACCGAAGGGGGCGACCCGGAGAGGTTGCTAGCGCACCGAAGTCACCCCGGGCCAAGGAGCTTTGCTCCGACGGGGCGTGGCCTGGACGGGGCGTGGCCTGCGGTCACCTCCCGCCCCCACCCTCAACCCCAGCGGCCGCCAGACCCGCGGGAGTTAGATCCGCGCGCGCCGCGGAGCCCGGACCCTCCTTCGGACGCTCGGACCCGGCCATGGACTCACTGCTGCCACTACTCTGCCTCTTTGTCGCCGCCGCGCACCTGGCGGGGGCTCGAGGTGAGGCGCCCCCTGACCCCAGCCCAGACCCCTAGGCGCCCTGGCAGCTCGCCTGGCTTGCAGCCGCTCCCAAAGAGAGAACCGAGGGATCCGCTCGCATCCGCAGGCCTGGGTCCCCCTTCGTCAGCCCGGGAGTGGAGTGAGGGGGCGTCGAGGAGATGGGTCCTTGAGACCAACAATGCGGGGAGGAGAGGAAACCTCTCTGTTCTTTTCCCTCCTCAAAGAGAAGTAGGGGCACTTGGAGTATGGATATGAACCATAGGCTCCTTGGGTTCCCCGGGGGGGAACACAGGGGGCCTGTCTCAGCCCTGAAGCACCTGGTCCTGGACCAGGATTAAGGGGTCAGAGCCATCCCCTCTCACATAACTCCTCTCCTCCTCCACACACATACCATTCAGAAAAATTCCCATCTCTAGAATCCCCCTCAGTGGAGAGGGCACTGGATCCATTTCTCAGATGAGGAGACTGAGACACAGACAGGGAAGGGACTTGTCTGAGGTCACGGTGCAGCCTGGCTATCTTAGATAACTCAAGGTCCGAGAAGCCAGGCTAGATTCCAAAGACTTCCCAGTGGCAGCTTGGGCCCCAAGTGAAGGGATGGAAGGTACACTGAGGGAGGGACTTCCAGCCAGCAAATGGATGAAGGAGAATGCAGCTCAACCTGAGGGCAGAGGCACAGCCAACTGAGCTCATGGCCGCTGAGTACCCTCGGGGAGAACTGGGTCTGGGGAGCAAAGCAGACACACAGACTTCCCCAGCCCGTGGTATCTGGGCCAGGTCAGAGGGAAGGATGGGGTGGCAGGAGATTGGGGGTAGGGGTCACAGGGAGGCTTCCTAGAAGGGGAAGGGGAGGTCCTGCATTCCTTGGGGTCAGCCAGAGCTACGTTCTGGCTTCTCAGAGCCTCAATTTTCTTCCCTGTGAAATGGGGATGATCATGGATCATGACAGCACCTTGCATAGAAGGAGCTCACTTCTGAAGTCCCCATCAGCATGCTCCCTTCCCCCCTCTCCCCCCCGCCCCGCTCCTCACCCCTTCCACAGTCACCACCCCCCCTGAGGAGCCCACAGCAACTGCCTGGGGCTTTGAAGGTCCATCACTGCGCCCTGGACAGTCCTCGCCAGCCCTGGAGGACTGGGAAGGTGAGTCAACCTGGGTCCAAGTCCTGACTCTGCTGTGGACTCACTGTGCGAGCTCTAGCTGGTGTGGTCATGTCAGGAGGGGATACAAGGGGTAGAAGGGTCCAGTACCATCCTGGTCCCTGGACATGGTGGCCCCTGGCATAGGTGTCCCAAGAGGTCTAAATTTTAGGAGCAAAGGGGTGAGAGTTCAGGCTTTTTGTCAAGGAGGAAACCAATGTAGGGTGTATGGGGGGTACTTCCTCCCCCCTACTGGAAGCATCAATGCAGGGTGCTTCCAATAGATTCCAGACCTCTAGTTCTGGAAACTGGGTCTCTAGTTTCCTAGCTGGGAAAGTCACTCTTGAGTCAGGAAAGGAGCGAGCACCCCCTGGGGGGGGGGGGGGGTGTTTGATGGAAGCCGAATCTGACCTCTGGGAGGCCAGACCCTTCCCACCTGTGACTTCTGTGATGGGTTCAGCCAGGCAGTGAGCAAGGGCCCAGCTGGCTCTAACCTGGAGCGGCTAGGCGGCGGAAAGCTACAGCTAGGGCTGGTCTCAGCCTGCTGCCCTTGTACCTCCTCACACCTCAGGGGTTCTGAATTCTGAGATGGGGGGCAGCTCAATTCTAAGGTTGGGGACTGGTCAGACAGTGGCAAGATGTCAGCGTGGCAAAATGTCAGCCTGCACCGATGGGCAAGCTCAAGAATTGGGCAGAACTGGGGCTGGTGCTAGGGGAGGACAACCTCCCGCGATCCCTTTATAGCTCCTTCTGCCCGAGAGAACCCTGGATCCTGGCGGGGTCATGGGCGGGCTGGGTTAGCCCGTGCTCATTGGGGGTGGGGTGACCGTTTTAGACAGCAGGGTAAGGCCCTTACCTCGGAGATGGGGGTGGGCAGGCAGCTTCCCGGGCCCCTGTGTGCACTGATGGGGCCCGACAGGCTGCGGCCCGGGTCCCAGCGCGTGCGGTGCCCGCAGAGGCCAGCGAGTGGACGTCCTGGTTCAACGTGGACCACCCCGGCGGCGATGGCGACTTCGAGAGCCTGGCTGCCATCCGCTTCTATTACGGACCAGCGCGCGTGTGCCCGCGGCCGCTGGCGCTAGAGGCGCGCACCACGGACTGGGCCCTGCCGTCCACTGTAGGCGAGCGTGTGCACTTGAACCCCACGCGAGGTTTCTGGTGCCTCAACCGTGAGCAGCCCCGCGGCCGCCGCTGCTCCAACTACCACGTGCGATTCCGCTGCCCGCTCGGTGAGGGCGGGGCCCAGGGGGCGGGGCCTGTGTGGTGACGGGCGGGTCTGGGGAGAGGGCGGGCTCGAGAGCAGTCATGCTGAGGAGAGAGTGGGGATTGGCCGGGATGGGTCATTGGTGGGTGGAGCCTGAATGGGCGGTAACAGAGGAGGGGGCAGGGCTTTGGGGTGGGCGTGGTTAGAAGGAGGCGGGGCCCTTCAGCAGAGCCCCAGGAGCCGGCAGGAACAGATGGGGGCGGGGCTTTGGAAGGGAGGGGCTGCCAATGGGGGCCCAGGTAGGGAACGGGAAGGAGGCCCCAGGAGCTCATCTCCCTCCTGCTGTCCTCATTTGCTAATCTGTCACAGCTCCGTTCTGTGGGGGCGTGTTTTGACCCCAAATATGTGAGGGACGCAAGGGAGAACAGCAGGGCTAACTTCGGGGAGCTTATCTGGGGTTGGGGAAAGTGGGGCGGTACCTCAACTGTGCCTTCGACAGGTGCGCGGGAAGGACAACCGATGGGGGCAGTGGGCAGGGCCTCTCTCTGGGGGATACCCACCCTCTGATGAACTTAGCTGGGTGGGGGGCATCCTCCAGTCCCACATTGTTACCAGATGTGCAGGGAGGCGCAGTCCCTGGAAAGGTGGGCGGCCGCCTCACCTTCCCCCCTCTCCGCCTTTACCGCAGAGGCCACGTGGGGCGCGTGGGGCCCGTGGGGTCCCTGTTCAGGGAGCTGCGGGCCAGGCCGTCGCTTGCGCCGCCGCCGCTGCCCAAGCCCGGCGGGGGATGCGTGTCCGGGGCGTCCCCTGGAGGCTCAGAAGTGTGTACGCCCTACATGTCCAGGTAGGAGGGATGGGGCCTGGAGGAAAGTGTTGGGTTAGAGGCGGAGCCTGGATGTGGAGCGAGGCGGTTTGTAGCGAAGGCTACCTAGAGGGAAGAGGCAGGTTGGGATGGAGCCTGATGGGGCGGGGCTTGAAGGGAAGAGGCGGGTCCTGGAGGGCCAAAACTTGGTCTGGCCCTTCTTTCCCTTCTGGGCCCCTGAGGAGCATTGGTGAATGTGTACATCTGGATGGGTGGACGCCTTGAGGGTCGCGTCCAGGCGTGTGCAGATCCAAGTGGGCATTACCTTGGGTACACCGCCGAGTGTGTGTATGTCCTGCTGGACGTGGACACACACACAAGCAGGCTCATACACTCGGGATGCACACGCGTGGCATTCGCAGCCCCCGCCTGTCCCTCACGCCCACGCGGACACGCGCTCACACCCTGGCAGACACCATGCCCAAGCCCTCCCAGGGCCAGACACCAGGCCAGCCAGGAGGCGACTGGAAATTCCGATTAGCCTGGGCTCCACAAACATGGTCTGGAGACTGCGCCCGCAGAGCCCATGGCAGGGTGGGGGAGCACGATGGCCAATGGGGTAGTGGGGTCCCCACCCTACCCCGCCTGGCTCTGCCCTCCTGACGCCTCTGCCCTGAAGTTTCCAGCGGAATTTTCCATTTTATGGAGAAACCGCAGGATTGGGAGGGGAGGGAGATGTTCTGAGTCCAAGACCCAACCCCTAATGGGGCCCCCAGCCCCTGCTGGACATTTTCTTTCATGCTGGAAGGAGCCTCTCTGTCCTGTGAGAGTCACCTCTCCTGTCCCCTCCTCCAGGGCATTTTCCCCCATCCCTCTGCCCCAGTTCTGACTACTCAACCCCATATCCCCACTCATACTAGGGGCTGCTCCAAGCAGCATCATGCTGAGGCCTCTGAGGGTCACAAAGGGGGGTGTCTAGGCATCTTTGCTGTGGAAGGCCCTCCCCAGGAGGGAGTGAAGAGGCTCCCCTGTCCCTCTGCCTCCCTGTGTCCCCCAGGGTGCAGCTCCAAGACCTGCAGGTGCCCTGACCACATCCTTCTGGGCTCGGTGGTCACCCCATCTGGGCGTCCACTGCCAGGAGCCAGGGTCTCCCTGAGAGACTGGTCTGGCACTGTGGCCATCACTGATGCCCATGGAACCTTCCGGATGCCTGGAGTCTGTGCCAGTAGCCGGGCCAACGTCAGTGCCCAAATGGATGGCTTCTCTGCAGGCCTGGGCCAGGCCCAGGCCAATGGCTCCATGTCTGCTGTGGTCACTGTTGTCCTTAATAAGTTGGGTAAGTGCCCCATGTCAAGGAGGATGAGGGGGCTGAGAAACTAAGAAGGAAATTCTGGATGACACCAAGTACTTTGGAGGATGTGATGCAGCATGAGGTCACTGGGGAAGAAATAAGATGTGACATGTACATTGGAGGAAGCATAACACTAAATATGGTGTCATGGGGGGAATGAATAAAATGTGAGACATTGAAGAAGGTGCGAGGTGAGACAGGGACTTGCAGAGGGAAGCATTAAGATGGGGCACCATCTTGGGGCGCTTGGGTGGCTCAGTCAGTTAAGTGACTCTTGATTTTGGCTTGGGTCATGATGTCGGGGTCATGAGATCAAGCCCCGATATGGGCTCCATGGGGAGCATGGAGCCTGCTTGAGATTCTCTCTCTCCTTTTTCTTCCCCTCCCTGCTAACACACTCTTTTTCTCTTAAAAAAAAAAATGGGGCACTATCTTGGGGCACCTGGCTGGCTCAGTCAGTAGAGCATGTGATTCTTGATCGTGAAGCCTACTTAAAAAAAAAAAAAAAAAAGATGGGGTACAATTTTGAGAAGCCATGGGATGAAATTGAATGGGGAGGTCATCAGAAGAGGCAAAGGTGAAACAGGGCATCCCTGGAAGAGAAAGGATGGGGCCCTGCCACTGGGAAGGTTTGTTGGGAGAAGCTGGGTTGGGGCAGGGCCCTGACCTTTGCCACCTTTGCCCCCAGAGAAGCCCTACCTGGTGAAGAACCCTGAGTCCCGAGTGCGAGAGGCTGGACAGAATGTAACCTTCTGCTGCAAAGCTTCAGGCACCCCCATGCCCAAGAAATACTCCTGGTGAGTGCCCTGCCCCATGCCCCAGGGTCTTGCACACAGCGTTGTGGTTTGACTGGATTTCCCATGATAATGTGGTGCCTCAGAGACTGGGACGAAGCTGCTCTGCAACCTTCCTGGGCTGCGTGTGGGGCCGGGGGCACATGTAGCCCCTTCCCTATGCCAAGGGCCTCCACAGTGTTGTCCACCTGCCACCCAGGTTCCACAACGGGACCCTGCTGGACAGGCAAGAACACAGGTACGGGGCCCATCTGGAGCTGCGGGGGCTGCGGCCAGACCAGGCAGGCACCTACCACTGCAAAGCATGGAATGACGCGGGCACTGTGCGCTCGGGCACCGCCCGCCTCACTGTGCTTGGTGAGCACCCTCAGCCCCCCAACCTTGAGCATGCTCTGAAACTGAACTGAGACCTAACACCAGCCAAAACTCAACCCCAAATGGAGCCCCAACTTTAGACTGCTCTCCTTCCTTGCTGAGTCTGATCCCAGGCCCCCAATGAGCCCCTGGGTTGAGCCCCTGACCCCATTCAGGCCCCCAAACTTGGACTCAAATGGAGCTCTCCCTCTTCCTCTGATCTGATTGATTTCTTGCTCTGCAGCCCCAGGCCAGCCAGCCTGCAATCCCCAGCCCCGAGAGCACCTGATCAAGCTCCCAGATGACTGTGGTCAGCCTGGCAGTGGCCCCACCTACTTGGATGTGGGCCTCTGCCCCACCACCCTCTGCCCCAGCCCCACAGGCTCCAGCTCCCGGTGCGGGTATGCGGGCTCCCGATGCTGCTCTGTTCGCCGCCTGCAGAGCAGGGAGATCCACTGCTCCAACTACGTCCTCCCGGTCAAGGTGGTGGCTGAGTGCGGCTGCCAGAAATGTCTGCCCCCTCGGGGACTGGTGCGGGGACGTGTGCTGGCTTCTGACTCAGGGGAACCCCTGAGCTTCGCCCAGATCCTGCTAGGCCAGGAGCCCATTGGATTCACCTCCTACCAGGGTGACTTCACCATCGAGGTGCCACCCTCCACGCAGCGGCTGGTGGTAACTTTCGTGGACCCCAGTGGGGAGTTCATGGACACTGTCAGAGTCCTGCCTTTTGACTCTCGAGGGGGCGGCGTGTACCACGACGTCAAGGCCATGCGGAAGAAAGCCCCGGTCATCTTAGATGCCAGCGAGAGCAACACGATCCCTCTTGGGGAGCTGGAAGACGAGGCCCCATTGGGCGAGCTGGTCCTTCCCGCGGGAGCCTTCCGCAGAGCCGATGGCGAGCCCTACACGGGGGCTGTGGAGGCCCGGGTGACATTCGTGGACCCCCGAGACCTCACGTCGGCGGTCGCCGCCCCCAGTGACCTGCGCTTTGTGGACAGTGACGGCGAGCTGGCCCCGCTGCGCACCTACGGCATGTTCTCGGTGGACCTCCGTGCGGCCGGCTCCGCGGAGCAGCTGCACGCGGGGCCCGTGGCGGTGCGCGTGAACGCCGGCCAGATCCGCATGGCGGGCCACGTGGAGGCCCTCAAGCTCTGGTCGCTGAACCCCGACACAGGCTTGTGGGAGGAGGAGAGCGGCTTCCAGCGAGAGGGGTCGGCAGCCGCTCGGGTCCGCCGGGAGGAGCGGGTCTTCCTGGTGGGCAACGTGGAGATCCGCGAGCGGCGTCTGTTCAACCTGGACGTCCCCGAGCGCCGCCGCTGCTTCGTGAAGGTGCGCGCCTACGCCAACGACAAGTTCACCCCCAACGAGCAGGTGGAGGGTGTGGTGGTCACGCTGGTCAACCTGGAGCCGGCCCCCGGCTTCTCGGCCAACCCCCGTGCCTGGGGCCGCTTCGACAGCGCAGTCACGGGCCCCAACGGCGCCTGCCTCCCCGCCTTCTGCGACGCGGACCGGCCCGACGCCTACACGGCCCTGGTCACGGCCACCCTGGGCGGGGAGGAGCTGGAGCCCGCCCCCTCCCGGCCCCGCCCGCTCGCGGCCACCGTGGGCGTGGCCCAGCCGCTCCTGGACAAGCTGGGTTACCGGCGCACGGACCACGACGACCCCGCGCTCAAACGCAACGGCTTCCGCATCAACTTGGCGAAACCCAGGCCGGGCGAGCCCGCCGAGGCCAACGGCCCGGTGTACCCGTGGCGCAGCCTGCGGGAATGCCAGGAGGCCCCGGTGACCGCCAGCCACTTCCGCTTCGCGCGCGTGGAGGCCGACAAATACGAGTACAACGTGGTCCCGTTCCGCGAGGGCGCGCCGGCCTCCTGGACTGGAGACCTCCTGGCCTGGTGGCCCAACCCCCAGGAGTTCCGGGCCTGCTTCCTCAAAGTGAAGATCCAGGGCCCCCAGGAGTACATGGTCCGCGCGCACAACGCGGGGGGCAGCCACCCGCGCACCCAGGGCCAGCTCTACGGGCTCCGGGACGCCCGCAGCGTCCGGGACCCCGAGCGCCCCGGCACGTCCGCCGCCTGCGTGGAGTTCAAGTGCAGCGGGATGCTCTTCGACCAGCGTCAGGTGGACAAGACGCTGGTGACCATCATGCCCCAGGGCAGCTGCCGCCGTGTGGCGGTCAACGGGCTCCTGCAGGATTATTTGGCCCGGCACCCACCAACCGCCCCGGCTGACGACCCCGCCGCCTTCAGCATGCTGGCCCCACTGGACCCTCTGGGTCACAACTACGGTGTCTACACGGTCACTGACCAGAGCCCAAGGCTGGCCAAGGAGATCGCCATCGGCCGCTGCTTTGATGGTTCCTCTGACGGCTTCTCTCGGGAGATGAAGGCCGATGCTGGCACCGCGGTCACCTTCCAGTGTCGGGAGCCTCCGGCCGGCCGGCCTAGCCTCTTCCAGAGGCTGCTGGAGTCCCCGGCAACGGCGCTTGGTGACATCCGCAGGGAGATGGGCGCAGCGGCCCGGGCACAGGCTCAAGCCACAGGGCCCCTCCGTACCCGCTGGGGCAGGGCCCAACAGTGACCCGGGCTCTGTACCTGGGAAGTCTCCGGCCCCTTCCCCAGATGCTCCCTTCCCTAGGTTTCTGCCCTCCCCCCTCCCCTGCCCAGAATTCAGAGTCAAGACCCAGGAGTGTCTGGTGTGGAAAGACCAGGCAGGGGACTGTTGCTGTGTGACACAGAATGGCGTTCTTCCTGATGACAGGAGCCAGCATCCTGGGAGATCATCAGGCATCCGACTGGCGCCTGGGGGGATTCGATCCCAGCTCGCATGCTGGCTCTGATTTTATGTGCGTTTTTTACCCCGATTTCAGATATTCTGCCCCTTGAGATTCCCTCCCGACCTTTGCCTGAAGCGCCCTGTGCGTGTCGCTGAGCTGGGTGCTTTGTTGGGTCCTCTGCCCCACGCTTTGCTCTAGGGGTTCTTTATTGAAACGAAGCCCACCGGGCTGGTCAAGGGGGTAAGAGGGGGGTGGTCCTGGCCCAGTGAATATCGGGCAGGGGGGCTTCTTGGTTCCCGGGGCTGAGGGGCACAATTCTCACAGGTTTGGTGCTTGGAGTTGCCCTCCCCGCCAGGGGAGTTGGTGCAGGGAATTAATTAAAGATGCTTCATTTCCAACTCATGGTGTCAGTCTTGGGGAGGGAAGATGGAGGCTGGGGCTGCTAGACCCAGACCTTGGCAGGTGGACACCCGGACATGGGTGTGTGAGCCGCTCAGAGGTCTCGGCCAGGTCCCAGATGGGCCTCAGGCCGGCCTGTGGGTCCTGGCTGAGGCGTGCAGAAGTGTGTCTGTAACACGTGTGTGCAGGGCCGCCTCGTGGGCTGCCCGAGCCTGTGCGGCCCCGACTGCTGAACACGGTAGCTGCCGCCGCCCTGGCCTTCTCATCTGAGCCTGGCTGTGGCCTGCGGCTCCCATCTGGCCCCGGGCCCGAGGGCTGCGGCGGGCGGGGAGGGGGCCCTGGCAGGGGGCGCAGGCCCCAGGCAGCAGGAGCGGAGGCTGCTCTGGACTTCCTCAGCCAGGGCCACGCTGCCCCGCCCTCGGCCCCACCCGGCTGAGGCCTGGCCACGCCTCGGCCACATGGTGACCAGGCTGCCCAAGGCCACGGCCCTGGGCCCTCTCCCTCAGCAGGACTCAGGCTGGAGGCGGCAGAACGTCACTTGCCAGCGCTCTGTGGGCAAGTCCTCCGGGCACCCCGTGGCGCAGGCCCTGTTCTGACCACACCCCCACTTTCCAGACAGAGAAACTGAGCCCCCAGAAGGAGAGGCGAAGGGCTGCCTGCGCTCTGGGGTGAATCCTGGCGGGGAGCAGGGCTGCCTGGATGGCCCAGCAGCCCCCCTCCAGCACATACATGAGACTCCCTTGGCCCCAGGAAAGCGTCGAAGCAGCATTGCTGGGGACCTGGGATGCTAGGCATTGTGCCTCGTTCATCGCCCCAGGGATGGGGTGACAGCAGGGAGTGGGGGTGCAGGGCTGTTCCCTTAACCCAGGGCATACCCACTACCCACTTCCGCTTCCAGCACCTGCTTGCCGGCTCACCCACTTGCTGCCCCCACCCCTCCCATCCACCCCCAACCCCCATCTACCTGTCCAGCATTTGGAGATGTCAGCTCTGTGCCAACATCCAGGGCCTGGAGAGGGCCTGGCCTTGGTAGGGAGATGGGCTCCCACGCAGACCCCAACACACCTGTGGGGGCAGCACTCGGCCCACACAGTCCGCTGGCTCTTGTCCATCTAGAGAACCCTCAGTCTGACAATTACCAACCTCTCCAGCCCTCGTGCCTTTGCTCAGGCCATTCCCTTCGTGGCAACAACCTTCCCCTGCCCAGGGGGTGCCCTTGGGGGCCTAGAGGGTGGAGGAGAATCTGACAAACTCAAGGGCCTCAGCCCCAGTCTCTGACGGTGGGCCTCAGGACTCTGCTGGAGTCGAGGTTTGGAAGGCCCTGGTTGCCAGCACCCCAGCCTCTCCCTGGATAGGCTAAAATGGACTGGAGTGAGACAAGCCTTGAGGCCCCTTGGGAGCCAGGGGGCATGTGCATTTACCCAGAACTTAACTGTGTCTACACCCCTAGCTGACAGGGAGGGCCCGGCTCAGAGAGGCAGGTCCTTGCCCAAGGTAACCTGGGCTCCAAGCTTACCTGCCCCAAGGCCCTGCTTCAGGCTGCCTGGTGGGGTCCCCAGGGACTAGCAAGAGCCAGGGGGCCTCCCCCTGCAGCCGGCGGGTAAAGCTGGCTTCCAGGCTGAGAGTGATGAGGTGTCAGGCTCCATGGCCAAATACCTTTCATTGAGAGAGTGCTGGGGCTGGGGCTGCTGCCAGGCCTGGGGCAGCCGGGTCTGGGGCGCGCAGCTGGCCTCCCTATCCCGGGGCGGGGCAGGGCTGGATGGGCGTCATCTCAAAGCCCCCTCCCCAGGCGCCGTGGCTGGGCCAGGAGGACGAGGGGCTCCCGGAGGGAAGTGGATCGGGGAGGGCATTCCAGGTGGAGGGCAGAGCCAAAGCGAATGCCTGGCACATGGCAGGGACAGCAGCCTCAGCTCCTCCCATCCCTGCTGACACTTTTTAAGAGGGCAGCACTTAACTCCAATTTCCAGATGAGGAAACTGAGTCTCCAAGACAAAGAAGCCATCAGCCTGAGCTGACAGCCCTGTGCCCCTTGCTGCTGCCTTGTGACCCGGCTCGAGCAGAGCCAGGAGTCCAGCCCCCTCCCTCCGGCAATGCTGGCCATCCGCCACCTGGGAAATCCATTGCTCTCCCCCCAAACAGGGGCTGCCAGACCACACCCCCTCAGCCTGGGGAGAGTGGGGGGCACGAGGCCCCCCCCCAGAGACCCTGGCTCCGCCACCCCTGGGGGCAGCTCAGGGCACAAGGAGGCCCTCGAGCCCGCCCACAGCATTTTAGACTTTTATAATTTTAGAACCAGGGATTCTTAAAATTCCTAACACCATGAGTGGGAGAAAAATCTTGGAACAATGCTTAAAACAAGAGAGTCTTAAAACCTCAGAATCCAAGAGGAGGAAGAGAGTCATGAGCACACATTAAGCACTGACTGGATGCAAGCCCTCCCTGCTGCCCCAAGTCCTGACTCACTTCACAGGTATTTAATGTGCATTTATTGTCTTGGGGTTCAAAATAGGCTTGTAGGGAGGGTAATTTTCACACACACAACCCCCATTTCACAGCCCATGTTCACAAAGGAAACAGGGACGCTATACGCTGGGGGGAAGGGCAATGTTTCCCAGAGAAGGGGACATAGGTGCTGGGTCTTGAAGGATGTGTAGGAGTTTGCCCACAGGCAAGGCAGGAAGGGTGTTCCGGGCAGCTAGAATTGTGTCTGTGAAGGCAGGAGGAGGGAATCCTCAGGCGGACATGGAGGGCAGAAGCCGAAGGACAGCATGCAGGGAGATGAACAGAACCTTGAATGCTGAGTGAGAAGCCTGAGCTATCTCTAGCAGGTGATGGAGAGCCACCGAAGGTGCTGGAGCCGAGAAAGGTTACACAATTTCTCATAACAAAGACTCCTCTGGAGCTGTGCAGGACTCAGCTTATTGGAAAGTGTTTCTTTTATGGAATTGTGGTCTGTCTCTTCCCACGTGGCAGCCCTTGTGGGGTCCAAACCCTGCAGGCCGGCGCCCCCTCCCCTCCGGCTGCCTCCTGTCCTGACTGAACATTGCTGGCTCCTCCATCGAGTCCTCGTGGACCTGGCGCGGCCACCCACCACTTCCCCGGCCCCGTCTGTCTCTCTCATCAGCCCTCGGAGTTGGGTACGTCCCAGTCTCAGACCCCAAAGACTGGAGCCAGCCTGGCGGGGAGACCTGGCTTTAGTCGGCTGGGGGGGAACGGTGGAAACAGGCAGGGTGCCAGCCGAGACAGAGCTGGCCAGGTGAATCTGCCGGCCTGCTGCCTGACCTCTCCCAGGGCCTGGGGTGGGTGGTCTAGGCAGGCCGGAGGGAGGGCCCCCAGGCAGAAGGGGGGGCAACAGACACCAACATTTTGGCACAGAGGCAAGGGAACAACAGAAGCTGCCCTACCCAGGGTCACAGCCGCCGAGCAGCACCGTGCAGCCGGCCTCCCGCATCATCCGTTCCCCGGTCACACTGTCCTCATCACACCCTGTCCCTGTCCTCTCCAGACACACCCTCCCACGTCACCAGGGACACCTTCTTGTCACCCGTTTGGGTGACGCTGTCACTCTTGATTACAGCCCTACGTGCAGTCACCAACCCCGCAAAGCGCATGTGGCCAGGCTTGCCCGATGTGCTGGATACCCCAGCAGGGCAGGGCGCTGTCCCACCCCCAACAGCCGCCCTGGGGGGGTGGGGGGAGGCAGGGAGCACCCCCCTGACATGCAGGCCCACGCCCCAGGGTCATGTGACAGAGCGCGCAGCCAGGTGCACCCATGCACCCTGTAGCACCAACACCTCCACCATCACTCCGCATCCACCTGCACCTAGGGGTGCTCTGACCCCCAGACAGCTGGACTGGCCGAGTAAGGGCCAACGGTAAGCCCTCACCGACTCCCACAGTGCAGTCCCCCCAAGCACACTGGGCCACAGCCGGGCACATACGGCACCTCCTGCTCTTTCTCAGCCCTGGGGAGGGCGCGGGCGGGGGGCTGGGGGCTGGGGGGCCTCAAGGTCCCAGACGCTTTTCCTGGGAAGTCCTGAATCCCTTCCTGCTGACTCAGCCCCGGGGGCCGGCGGCCGGGGGCTGCCAAACCTCAGGTATGTCCTCGACGGCTGCCCGGTGAGGCCTCCATCAAGGCGTGGGAGGGGGGCTCCCACTCGGACTCAGCCCTTCCCCGGGGCCCCAGCCTCCCCTCTTGCCCCAGATGAAGCTCGAACTTTTTTTTTTTTTAATTTTTATTTTATTTATTTGACAGAGAGAGACACAGCGAGAGAGGGAACACAAGCATGGGGAGTGGGAGAGGGAGAAGCAGGCTTCCCGCAGAGCAGGGAGCCTGATGCCAGGCTCGATCCCAGGACCCTGGGATCATGATCTGAGCCGAAGGCAGACGCTTAACGACTGAGCCACCCAGGTGCCCCTCGAACTTTAATGGTGGGGCTCAAGGCCTAGGTGCCAGCCGTGGGGGCCGAGGCTGGCTCCAGTTCTTTCCGGTTGAATGTCAGTGAAGCAGTGAGCTTCCAGCCAAGCCAGGCTCCCTCATAAAGAGGCCCTGCTCAGCCCACTCTCCCTGCCGCGTAAGGACACTGATGTCCCAGGTGGTCTGGGGGCAGTTGGCCTGGCTGCTGATCCTGGGGCCCAGCACAGGGACACACACACACACACACACATACAGAGCTGTGCACACGTGATGCTATGTGTAGACCTGTGAATACAAGGGTTCATCATGTATAGACTCAGCCCCCAGACTGGCCCTCAAAGAGCCCCATTCTAAAGAGCGAGGCTAAGCCAGGTACAGATATCCCAGCCCGTGGGGTCAGGTGTGGGCCAGCAGGAGGGCCAGGGGCTGGGAAAACCAAGAGGAGGGCCCAGGGTAGGTTTTCTGGGGGAGAGAGCAGTTGATATGGGTTTTGACGGGTGAATAGGAGTTCACCAAACCAAAATCAGATGTCCAATGGTCTTGAATGCTGGTTTTAGAGTTTACATTTTTTTTGTCCATGAGGATTTTAAGCAGGGGAATGACACAGTCAGACAAACCCCAGTTCACCACCTCTTCTTGAAGATCCAGCCCATAACCTCAGGGAGCTCTTTAGTCAGATGGGGGAGGCAGAGCCAAATCCAACCAGGAGGGATAGAAGAGACCTCAGGTTTGTGAAGCACCTGCTCTTGGCTTGAATCCTGTTAACAACCCTTAAAGGTTTCCATTATTAGCCCCATTTTAAAGCTCAGGAAACCAAGGCTGAGAGAGAGAAGTACTTCGCCCAGGGTCCTACGGGGAGGCAAGGCAGACATACACAACCCCGTCCTCCTACCCGAAACCAGCTGCTGACCTGGTCCCAAGCTAACCCTAAAGTTTGAAGGACAGAACAGTGAGGCTCAAATGAGCCAGTTTGCCAGGGGTCATGTGTTTGCACAAAAGCTCCCCCTGGGTTTCTTTAGTAAGATTGTCCATATACCTTGTCATTTGGTTGCTGAGAGGCTTTAATGGGGCGCTTTCAGGCAGAGCACGTCCAACTAGAGGCCCAAAGGTGCTTCTCCTCCCTTCTGGGAGACCTGGGCCCCTGGCCTTGGCCCCCACCTGCCGTCTGGCCCGGCTGAACACAAACACTTGGAAATGGCCGACCCAACGGAATCTAGGTTGTGGTCAGGCTGTGCCTGAAGAAGCCACTGGAAAAACACGCAGTCCATGGGGCCAGGCCCAGCTTACGTTTCACCAAGCAGGAATGGCCTGCCTGGCGCCCAGAGCCGAGGAATGTTCATTTTCTAGCTCTTTGGAACCTGTCGTCTGAGCAATCCAGCTGCTGGGTGGTGTCACCCTCCATCTCATGTCATCAGGCTGTGACCTGCCTCCGAGGGGGGTCCTTGAAGAATCAGGCCTCTTGGGTTGGCCTCCTTGTCCAGCGGCTATTGGAGACCCCTTGTCTGCTTGCATGACCCTGACGATGGGGAGTTCACCCCTTTACGGCTATTATGCCCTACAGCCAAGAGCCTATAAATGGGCAGATTTCTCACGGGAAGAAGGGAGGTCGGGCAGCACCCTGCACATACACCCCTCTGTGGGTCCAACCCCTTCTGGGCCTCTGGAGGACCCCCAGGCCCTTTGGGTTCAGTGTGTCCCAAGGGGACCCAAATGTCTCTCCCCAAAATGTGCTCCTTACCCTGTGCCCTGTTTCAGGGCTATCTGCTTGTGCACCTGTCCTGAGCCACACAGGCTGGGCAGAAGGCCCTACACATCCATTGAGCACCTACTGGATGCTAAAGCACTTTACTTACATCTCTTCACTGACTCCTCCCAGTGAGGTTGTTCCTGTTATTGCCCCACTTTACAGATGGGGAAGTTAAGGCTCAGACAGTTAACTTGGTGTCCTGGGGTCACACGGGCAGATACTGGAAGTGGAAGCCTGTTTCTTACTGGCGCCAAGATAGGGGCCTGCGCATCCTCATCTTTTGGGCTGGGGCCTCCCCTGGAGGCCAAAGGGGGAACTGGTGGGCCCCAGTGTCTCCAGCTTTCCAGAGGCTCCAGTCACTCAGCGGCTCACACACCCTCCATGACTCCTATGGTCCCTCTCAATGGGGTGGGGGGTTCTGGGTGACCCCTTGCTGAGTTAACATAGAGACCCCTGAACATAAAACCTGGCCACTTGGGTCAAACCTAGGCCCTGTCCCCAGTCAACCTCACAGACTCAGTTTCCCTCAGTTGAAGAGCTGCTGGCCCAACAACTGAAGGCGTCTGCTTCTTCAGGTCTTAGTGAACGCAAGTTGGCACGCAGTAGGTGCTCACTAACTGCAATTATCACCCTCAGTAACGTGCAGGAGAGGGGCAGGGATTTGTGCTGGGGTGTCCCAGGCAGCCCCAGCTCCCCTTCCTCAGCTACTGCCACCCCCCAGAGCTTTGCAGTGGGGGAAGTTAAAGCTCCCCAAAGGACCTAAATCAGGGCCTCGATTTCCCCACCAGTGTCTGAGGGCCTCCAGACTTCCTCCAGGGCTCTGGTGTGAGGGTCTTGAAACACCTCCTGGACTCTTAGGGGAACAAAAATCTTTACTAGGGTTTGGGAATGGGTCCTCATCAGGGCCCATCAGGACTTTCCATCTTGAAACTGCGTGTGGGGACCTTGAAACTGCCACCACCCACCTAACTTGGGCCTGGACATACCTCTGCAACCTGGACGTGGGAGCCCTCTAAATCTTCCCATGGACTGGCCTAGGGAATCTGGAAATTTCAACTAGGGCTTGGGCATAGGGAGCCTCCAAATTCCCATGTGGGGGGCCTCCAACCCCCTATTTCAAGGATCACAGCTTTAGTGGCCCTGGGGGGTTGTGGCCATTCTTAGAGGTGGGAGACTGGGGTGCAGGGAGGGTTGGAGGGAAACCTGAAAGAGGTTTGGATCGGGGCCCCTCTGACCCCAGGGCCTGGGGAGAGGTTCCAGGGCCCAGGGGCGGCAGCCATCAGAACCCGTCTCTGGCCCTCCCCTCTGTCCCAGATGACCCTTAAGGCTTCCCTAGAGATGGAGAATGCCTGGGACCAGGAGCAGAGGGGAGGAGCTTCAGGGCGAGAAGGGGCGGGGTCAGGATCAGGGGGCGGGCCCAACACCCCAGATAGAAGATGAACCCGGGGCTGCGGAGGGGAGGGGCCACCAGAGGAGAGGGGTCAGGTGAGGGGAGGAGCCACAGTCAGGGTCGGAAATGGGGGGAAAGAGGTCTCTGAGAGGGGGTGGGTCAGTGAGGGGCGGGGTCTAGGTGGACAGAGACCAAGTGCCTGCCGGGTCCCCTAACTCTGCCCTGGTCCGGGAGAGATCAAGAAATTAAACCAGAAGCTGCGGGAAACTTCGACCCAGAGGTCACACACAGAGCCCAGCTCTCCTCCCAGGACTTCCCCATCGACCAGGCAGGTATAAGGTTGAGGCCGGAGAGGGGCAGCCTTGTCTCTAGAGACACACAGTCCACTCTCCTCCCCGTGATTTCAGGGCAACTGGGGAACCCCCGCAACTGCTGGAATTGCCCCATCTCTACCCCAGAAGAGAATGAGATGCAAGGCAGGACAACTCCCCACCATCTCAGCCGCCCCTCGCTAGGCTGAAGTCCCAGGATGCTGGCTCCCCTGGGGAGGAGTCAGTAGGGAGTCAGGGACTCGGAGAGGTTAGGGCCTGGGAAGAAGGGCTGGGAGGGAGTGGGCTGGGAGCAGAAGAGTCTCCGGGAGCTGTAGAGCAGTTAGCCAGGCGCTCAGCGCAAAGAAGAGAGGGCGCTCAGGCAGGCGCTCGGTGCAAAGGCCCTGCGGTGGGAAGGCGTTACGGAAGGGGTAGTGAGGAGGTTGGCGAAGGGAGAGATAACGCCAAAAACGGACCTTGTTGGGCCCTGGGCGGGGGGGGGAGATAGACGGGGAATTGGATTCTAAGAGGGAAGGGAAAGCCGGCTAGGTAAGTAAATAGGCCTGGATCCTATTCACGTTGTAAGGTCGCCCTCTGGCGGCCGCATGGAGAACGGGCAGAGAGATGGGAGGAGTCCACCCTCAGGTTTATTCCGGCACTCACAGCCAGGCCGGTCTTGGTCAGACGAGCGGCCTCCTGTGTTCCTGTCTCAGTGTCCCCTTCGGTGAAATGGGGACAAGATAGCCCAGACCTTCTGAGAGCGCCCCCTACGTGGACATCGTCCTCAGCGCTTTGCGCCGATGTGCTCACAGGATTCCTGCTGAGCCGTACTTTCTATTCCCGCTTCACAGAGACGCATTGCGAGAAGAGACAAGTTGAGTAACAATAACAGTAATAGTGACGAATGAGATCCCGTTCCTTGCCCTGAGCCCGGCCCTTTACGTGGATCAGCGCTTGGACAGCACAACCACAAGGTGAGGGGTGTCTTATGTCCTTGGGAGAGGCGGGTCTCGGGGGCCCCCAGCTCTGTGTTCTCTGCAGCGTCTGCGGGCCACGGCGACCCCTGGTGGTCGGTGGCGGGATACAGCGGCTGGACCTCTGACACCCCCACCCTCATCTCCTCCCGGTGCTGTGTCCTCCACTTCCCTCTCCTGATGGGTCCCCTCTCAGGTGAAACCTCTGATCATGCATGCACCGCCAAGCCCCCAGGTTGGTGGGATGATAATGAGCAGGACTGACTGAGAAGAGTGGTCAGAGTTTCAAGGGCTCCAACTCCTGTCCCTACACCAGCCTCTTTGGAATTTTTTATTTATTTTTATTTTTTAAATTTAATTTAATTTTTTAAAATTAACATATAATGTATTGTTTGTTTCAGGGGTACAGGTCTGTGGCTCATCAGTCTTAAACAATACACAGCGCTCACCATACATAGCACATACCCTCCCCAATGTCCATCACCCAGTCACCCCATCCCTCCCACCCCCTCCACTCCAGGAACCCTCAGTTTGTTTCCTGAGATTGTCTCTTATGGTTTGTCTCCTTCTCTGATTTTGTCTTGTTTCATTTTTTCCTCTCTTCCCCTATTATCCTCTGCCTTGTTTCTCAAATTCCATATATCGATGAGATCATATGATACATGTCTTTCTCTGATTGACTTATTTCGCTTAGCATAATACCCTCTAGTTCCATCCATGTCGTTGCAAATGGCAAGATTTCATTTTTGATGGCTGCATAATATTCCTCTGTGTGTGTGTGTGTGTGTGTGTGTGTGTGTGTATGTATCTCACATCTTTATCCATTCATCTGTCGATGGACATCTAGGCTCTTTCCATAGTCTGGCTATTATGGACATTGCTGCTATAAACATCGGGGTGTACGTGCCCCTTCGGATCACTACATTTGTATCTCTGGGGTAAATACCCAGTAGTGCAATTAGGTCATATGGTAGCTCTATTTTCAACTTTTTGAGGAACCTCCATACTGTTTTCCAGAGTGGTTGCACCAGCTTGCATTCCCATGGAATTTTTTAAATGCAAACTACCCAAGGGTATAAGGAGAAACAAGAGACTGCCTTCCATGCCAAGCCCCAGGCCCCTGGTTCCTTCCCTAGAGGCCACAGCTGTGACTTGTGTCTCCTTCCAGAGATATTTGGATAAAAGTCTCCCCCCCCATTTCAAAAATGTACATAAACTCTCACTCTCAGTACTCTTTACACTAATGCACCATGGAGGAAAAGTCACTTCTGCCTTTTTAACAGTTTTATAGTATTCCACTGCATGGCTGGGGAACCATTGATTTAAACAGTCTTCAATTGACAATTGTTTTCAATATTTTGCAGTTACAAAAAATGTGGCGAGAAATGCATTCATTTTGAGTTTCTCATACACATATATTTGTATACTTGTAGACATGTATCTATAGAAAATTCTTAGAAGAGAAATTGAGGAGAAAGGTGTGTGCATTTTTAGTATTCATATATTCTAGAAAATTGCCCTCTTGAGCAGCTGCATGGATGAGCAGTCCCAGGAGTACTGCCTTCAGGATCACAGGCCTGGCTCTGCCAGTATCCGTGGGTCACGAAGCCTCTGAGCCCCAACGTCCCCATCTGTCACATGGAGACGCCATCAGCACCCATTCCGCTTGCATGGCCAGCTCAGGGGTGCCGAGTGACTCCTCTGCACTCTTGTAAGATTTATGGCTCGATGATTGTTGTGCGGCCACATTTTAGGCGGTTTTTTAAAAAGATTGATTGATTGAAGAGAGCACAAGCGGGAGGGGCAGAGGGAGAGGGAGAGAGAAACTCAAGCAGACTCCGCGCTGAGCAGGGAGCCTGATTCGAGGTTCGATCTCAGGACCCTGAAATCAAGACCTGAGCCGAGAACACGAGTCGGAGGCTCAACCGACTGCCCCCTTCAGGCGCCCCTAGGCGGTTTTGAATAGCACAACAGAAAATGTTAATAAAGTGCGACTTTATGTGCAGAATTTGAGCTAAAGTATTCCTTCCAATTAAAACTCCCCCAAAAGACCCAGCTCCGGGCCTGTGGCCCAGAGAAGCACGGTCCGAATTCGCACCGTGGCCACAAGAGGGCGCCCGTGAGCGGAGGCCCAGCCGTGGGAGGGCGGCTGCGCCAGCCTGGGACCCGCCAGTCGCGCTTCGTCTGTTTCCCGGGGAGCGCCGGGTCTCGCTGGCTTCCACGCCCGCACCCTCCGCCTCTCCCTCACACCTCTCTGTTGCCCAGACGACCTGTCCTGGCGCATCCCACCTTCTCCCACCGCCAAGACCTCCCCAGGGCTCGCTGCCCCAGTTTCCCTCCCACGTGGCGCGGCCCCTGGCCATCTTCGCAGCGAATCTCCTCCACACCCGATTGTGCTCTCGAAGCACTGGGTGGGCCCATCGCCCCACTCAACGCACGCCGCTCCGCCTGGCCGTCACTTCTGCTCCTGGAATCTAGCCTTCTGTCTTCCATGACGTCCTCTCTCGTCCGGACTTTCACGTGTCCCTCTCCTGAACACAACCAATACATCCAGCTGTGTGACGGACACCCTGACCCTGACGGTCCACAGCTGAGCTGCCTGCCCCCCCGCCCCCCCCCGCGCCCCCCCGCCCCGGCATCCTAGCTGTTCTCCCTGTGGCTCAGGCCACCCCACTCCCACTCAACAGCAAGTCAGGTATGTCCTCACCCCACCCCGCCCGACCCTGCCTGCATCCCCCCTCCCTGGGTGACCACAGGACCTGCTAATGGCCCCCCCTCCCGCAGTCGGCTCTCTGCTCAACAGCTGGGAGGCCTGTGAAGACCCAGCCCCCGTGGTGCCCACTGAACCGGCTGGCCCCTCTCGCCCATCCCAGCTGTGTGGGCACCTAGGCCAGTGCCCAGCCTCCCCGCGCCGCCTTCTGCACGCCCCCTGGCTCACCTCCCTAAGGTCTCGTCTCAAAGCTACCTCCCCCAGTGGGCTATTGTCATAAAACGGAATGAAGCCCTGACACACACCACAACGTGAACCTCGCAAACGTTGATGCTGAGTGAGAGAAGCCTGTCACAAAAGGCCACAGAGAGTGTATGATTCCACTGACAGGAAACGTCCAGAACAGGCAAGTCCATAGACACGGAAAGCAGATTGGTGCTTGCCAGGGGCTGGGGGAGGGGGCTGCGGAGTGACTGCTCGTGGGGACTGGGTATCCTTTGGAGTGAAGGAAATGTTCTGGAACTAGGTACAGGTGGTGATTTCACAATCACGTTGTGAATGTAATCCATGCCACTGGATTCTTCTCTTAAAATGGCTAAAATGGCAAATTTTATGTTACATATATTTTATCACAATTTGTAAAAAGAAAGGAGAGGGGCACCTAGGTGGCTCAGTGGGTTAAGCGTCTGCCTTCGGCTTAGGCCATGATCCCAGGGTCCTGGGATTGAGGCCGAGTTGGGCCCCCTGCTCAGCAGGGTGTCTGCTTCTCCCTCTGCCCCTCCCCACCCACTGTGCTCTAAGAAAGGAAGGAAGGAAGCAAAAAACAAAGGGGAAAAAGGCACCTTCTCCCAGAGGCTGGCCCTGAGCCCACCCCAGACTTCTGGTCACGTTTATTCTCTTTTTTTTCTCTGGAATGTCATTTCGCTCAAGCAGGGCCCTGGTCTGTCAGTGAATCTTGGGCTGCAGGAAGCCAGGAGGTGGGCCGGCTGGACGTGAGGACCGGCACCTCAGACAGGGGAGCGAGTCAGCTGCCACCTTCCGGCTGTAGAAGACAGAAAACCCAAATCAAGCCTTGCGAGGAGGAAAGCCTGGAGCACGTGCAGGGCTGGTCCTCAGCTGGCACCTGAGCAGACCCAGCCAGGGACAGAGACACCGAGCTGAGCGGCACCGTGGGCCACAGCTGTAAAATGGGAACCAGCTAAACGTTCAGCGCCGAGGCCAAGAGGCTCCTGCCTTGGCGCTTCATTCACTGGAGGAAAACCCTGGCCAGCGTGTCAGTGGAGAATGGTAGAACTTCTATTAACAGAAAAAAATACAAACCCAATGCCCAGGGAAGTTCGGAGCTCACCGCAGGTGGAAATCAAGAGCATATGGAATGAGGCGACAGAAGAGAGTGGGGAAGGCAGTGTCCGGGGGGCCGGCGCATGAAGGGACACAGGAGAGGACAAAACTGCAACGCCAACACCGCACCACCCGGCCCCGCCCCACACTGCCATCACCAGGAACAAATCTGGTGTGAACAACATCGACGTGAAAATAAGTCCAAAACTTTAATGGGAGACTTTGTGACAAGTCCTAGAAGAAACAATTCACAGTCTTAGCATAAAATTACTATTAAAAAACCAAACTGAATTGAGAAAATGAGCAGCATCTCAGCCCATTTCAGGGCCTGGCCGGCAAGCAAAGGATGGCACCCGCCGCCTGCTGCGCTTCTGGGTTTTTGAGGTAATAATCAGCTGCACGCGCAGTAAAGACTCGAGTGCCCGCAAACCACGGCAGGCCACCCGGTCTGCTTTTCTGCTCGTCCCCAAAACTTAATTAGATGCGTCTGAGTTGACGCTGCCGGGGTCTCCAGCAGGTGAAGCGGCGGACACTGGGGGGGCGGCTCCCTGGTAGCCGCCCCGGGCCTGAAAGACAGAGACTGAGCATCAGAAGGCCACGGATGGCCCGCCCCCCCCATCCCCCGAGAAGAACCCAGAAAAGGAGCCAGGAGCCAGCGGAGGGACTGAGGGGCCCTGTTGGGTCACAGCTGGCCTTGCCGCCTGAGCCCTGATAGGGACGCGCTTCCCCAGCAGGAAGGGGGCTCCACTGGCCACCCACCAGGGCTCTGGTCAAGGACTGATGTGGCATTGTGGTGCAGCCAAGGCTTCTGCACATTCTGAGGGGGAGACAGACCCAGTCCGGCCTGGAGCTGGTGATGGTCCCTGAATCATCATGGCCGGAGGCAGTGAGCCAGACGGGCTTGGAAACCCGGCTGGGCACTGGGTCTGCCTGGGCAGCCAGAAGGGTAGCAGCCACAGTTCCCAGGCACAGGGGCTCTGTCTGCGGTGTGGGGACAGTGGCGGGTACACATGGCCTTAGGATGTTTGTCCACAGGACCCCCCCCCCCCCCCCAACTCCAATAGAAAACATCACTGAAAATGGCTCTTCGAGGGCGGTCTGCTCCGTGGTGAGGCCTGTTTGCAGCCCACGAGAGCAGAGCCACTCCCCTTCCCAACCCGCGCTGCAGGGTGGTTTCCGTCCGAGCCACCTGCTCCCAGGTGTGCAGATGTCACACCCTGCATGTGACCCTGAGGGCTCACTCGGCTCCTCCTGAGCTGGCAGGCGGCCACCCGAGTTCCTCCTTCCCTTCCTGTCTCTAGCACTTTCCCTTACAGGCTGAGCCCTCTGGCTGGTGCCCTCTACCTCATCTGATCCCACCAGGTCAAGGACCCGCCCCCGCCCCTCCCCGCCTCAGCTCTTCCCTCACCACGTGTCCCCCAGCACAGCCACAGCACCTGCACTTCAGAGGTCAGGGTCAGGTGAACAGACGGACAGACCGCTGTGACACGGGGGTGCCCGGCCCCTCCGACTGGAAGAGGCTGTGATGAGCACCGGCCTCAGGGGGACACCCTGCCCTCGAAGGACACCCGCAGGCCTGTGTTCTGGGAAGGGGGCCATGGGTGGTGAAGGGAGGGGTCTGTCCACAGGACTGAGGGGTGACAGGCTAGTGTCCAGGTGTGGGACTGGCAGCCAAAGGGCAGCCCAGACGTTCCTCGGGTCACAGGGTGGAGGCGATAGCTTCCGGCCAGGCGGCCTCAACCCTCGGGACAGCTCTCTTGAAAGAGCAACTGTGCCCCCCCAGCACCAGACCAAGGACATTCCACTTCCTCTGTGGGGTGGGTAGGACCCTGCCTCATGGTCCAGGGAAGCCCCATCGGGACTTAGGCAGCTCCAGATCTCCTGGGGCTGGTTCTAGGGGTAAGGATGGACCTAGTCTATCAGCTCCCCATTCTCATACTCACACCCATCATAGCTGAGGCACTGAGCTCCAGGAAGGCACAGAGCAAGACGAGGCTGGGCCACTTGGTGGCGCCAGAGCTCCCTGCTCTGCCCAGGTGCTCACAATGTGCTGTGGGGTTACCGTGGCGATGCATCGCCCTGCACCAGGTCCTGCCAAATGGCCCCAGCAGGCATCCATTCCCTGCACCAACTAGGGGCTGCGGGTGACTCAGTGGGGGTCAGCCGGCATGGTAGGGTACACTCCTGTGAAGGAAAAGGTGGGCTAAGGCCTTGCCGATGCCACCCAGCCTTGCCCCCGCATGGACACATCACAGCTGTACCTGTGCGGCCTCTTCAGGATGACCCTGCCTGTGGGCCAGGCCCTGGTGACAGACGGCGGGATGCTGGGGAGGCACCAGGGGCCATGAGAGGGATAGGGGCCCCCAATCCTGGCTAGCCCAACACACTGCCTAACACCCTGAGAAAGTTCCAGAGGGCATGTCTGAGATGCCCGTGATCCCTGGCTTATTTTCTTCCCAGTCACCAAAATGGATCTTCACTCTGGCCTAGCTGGGCCCCGGGTGAGGGGACAGCAGGCTGGCAAGGCCAAGGCACTGATGTGGTGGAGGGTCTGAGCCTAGTAGGGCTCCATGTTCCAATGGTCAGAGCCTTGTCTGCCTGTCCCCTCCCCCCACTGAGGGTCCAGATGCCCGCTGGGAGGGAGGGCTCCTTCCCAACAGCCACAGCCCTTGCCTCGGGCCCACCACTCAGCAGCTACTGGGAGTTATTGAGTCCTGGGACTGGGAGTGAAGGGCGCAGGTCTTTGCAAAGTGGGCCCCACAGAGCCATGCCCCTGAGGCCACTCGGCCAACCTGTAGTCATCAAGACAACAGACCAAGTACCCAGTGGGCTCTTCCTCATTGCTGGCACCTCTGAGAGAGCCTTGTGGAGGCTGAGAGGTGGCTGGCAAGATGGCCCATTCCCAGGACCCACCACCCACCTGGGCTCTGCATCTCTGCCCCAACACTGAGTCAGGGACCCCAAGGGCATCCTTGGATTGTGCCCTAAGACTCACCTGGGACCGCAAGCTGCCTCCCGCACGGGCGGGGCGGAGAGAGGCCAGTGTCTGCAGGGTGATAAGCGCATCCCCGGCACTGGTCAGCGGGAAGGGACCAGAGGGACCTAGAAGGGGTGGGAGGTGTCAGGACAAGTGTTCCAGCCCCCAAAGTTACAGAGGCTCCTCAGGTGGGATCTGCCAGCCCCTCAGCCAGGAATGCGGCTCCCACCGGCCTCAGCTCCAGAGAGAAGGTCTCCTGCAGCCCCTTCCCACGCAGCTCAGCGGCCATGCATGAAGGACAGTCCTTGGGCTGGGAGGCCTCACTCACCGGGGCTGGGTGTTGATGGGCAGCTAGCCTGGCTCCCCAGGCCCCTGACTTTGGTGGTGTCGACTTCCATTTTAGTCGTATAAATGGTAGCCTCTTCTTGAAACTTCCCCATGTTCTTTTTATATCGGATTCTTTTGTTGCCGAACCAGTTGGAGACCTGTGGACACACAGAGAAAGAAGTCGCTGGAAAAGCTGACCCAGTAATGAGATAATGTGAACATATGGTGGGCTCTCTCTGAGGTACCCGTGCTCCCACGGCCAGGAGGAACATCTCTGAGTGGCAACACGAAGCAATGGGGCTGGGCAAGAGGCCGGGACCGAGAAGCCGGCGCTGACTGAACCGTGGACCCAAGGAAATGGCCACAGTGGGTGGAGGTCACCCCGAGCTGGCCTGTCCTACCAGGTGCTGCTGGGACAGGAGCGGGAAGGAGCTGGAAGGAAACAGCATGTCTGACATGTGGAGAGCCGAGCGTCCATTCCCTGCAGGGGCAGGAACAGACTATATTCTGGATTGATCTTTAGAGAAAGTGAGAGCCAGGGAGCCACGCGTCCCCGGGGACCCGGTAACCCCACTCCTGGGAATTCAGTCTAAGGAAAGACCACATAAGATCCACAACTTCTCAAAGGATGACACGGACGGAGGAACTGAGAGGGCAGTGGGGAGGAGCCAAGCGCTGAGCTAAGTGCCTGTCACGTCCTCGGAGCAGCTGGGGACAGCCGCGGTCACAGCCATCCTATAAGCCAGCAGGCTCGGCAAGTGCAGGAGCCCCGGCGCCGAGCGGGGCTGAGCCCAGCTGACCCCAAACCTGCACCAGGACCAGGCCAGGACTTCTCCCCGAGGTTGTTCTCAGTTGCGGGGCCGTCATGGGCGCTGTGGGGTGCTGAGCAGCACCCCTGGCCTCCACCCACCAGATGCCAGCAGCACCCCACCCAAGGGTTGTGACAATGAAAATTTCCCCTGGGGGCAGAATCAGTAAGCCCCTGGGCCAGTGCCTTCCTATGGAGACGGGCACGACTGGAAACACTTCAATATCCCAAAGTAAGGCCTGGGGCCCTGCAGTGACGGATGTGTGGTTTAACCAACAGAAATAACAGTGGCAGGGTTTTGATGATCTTTTCTTTTTTGAAAATGTATTTCTTTAATGTCCCTACCCAGGTGCTCCACGTTATCTTCCCCACGTTAGCCATGAAACGAAAGAGCCCTGTGTGTGTTCCTGCCCCTCGCAGTGTCTCCTCCCACCTGCCCCCGGGTGTGAGGGTGGCCAGAGCAGCACTTGGTTCCCTCTACGTACAAGGAATGTGCTGGAACATCTTTGTGGAACTGAGTCTGCAGAGGAATGGCAGCAAGCAGTTTTCCATGGTAACTCAACTGGCATTTTAGGGGGGCAGACAGCAAGCCTCCCATGTGGGCGAGGCAGGGAGGCTGGCCCTGTTCTGGGCAGATGGGGGACCCAGGGGCTGGGGGAGAGCTGGTCCTGGGCCAGTGTCTGCCCTGTCCATGGGGAGCACCCCAACATGGGCACGTCAAGCAGGTGCGGACACGGCCCAGGCTCTCAGATATCCTCTCCGTCGGTGCGGCCCGGAGCCACCAGCCGCCCCTGCCCAGTCTCTCTGGCCCATCCGGCCAAGCCCGCTGCAGCTGGTGCCCAGGTTCCACCCGACTCCCCATCCATGGTTCGGCAACCCTGCTCCTTTCTCCCTCACGCCTCAGCTGCAGCAGCAGCTGATCTATCTTGAAAACGTCTGTGGCCTCATGTGTGATACCCCTTGCCCTCAGGGTGCCCCCATTACCTTCTCCTTAGGTGGACCTCCCAGCTTGCACATCTGCACCCTAAATTCAGAGCCCCCCCTCAACTGTCAGCCATTTCATGCTATCCTGAGACCTGGTGGACCTGCCACCGTGGGGAAGGGGTGATGGAAGTCAGATGGGACTGCGACACCTGCAAGGTTCTGCTGCCGGGGGGCCCCGGGACTTGTCGCAGCTGGACTTGGCCGGGGCTGGGACACAGTCTGGCTAAGGGCGCGGGCTCTGGAGGCAGCCAGACTGGGCTGGAAACTCTTCAAGTGCACAGTGAGTGAGGATCAGTGGCCTAGCATTGGCGTGGTCGGCCCTGCTGCCAGAGGCTCGGGGGGTGCTGCCCCGGGAGCGCGGCCT
The DNA here is from genome assembly GCF_002201575.2 of Neomonachus schauinslandi. Taxonomy (NCBI): domain Eukaryota; kingdom Metazoa; phylum Chordata; class Mammalia; order Carnivora; family Phocidae; genus Neomonachus; species Neomonachus schauinslandi. The sequence goes on along the minus strand of NC_058403.1, from coordinate 200,528,303 downwards.
GCCCCTGCCCCGTGAGCCGCCTGTACTCGCCATTCCCACTTTATTTTTTTTAAAGATTTTATTTATTTATTTGACAGAGAGAGAGATAGCGGGAGCGGGAACACAAGCAGGGGGAGCGGGAGAGGGAGAAGCAGGCTTCCCGCGGAGCAGGGAGCCCAACGCGGGGCTCGATCCCAGGACCCTGGGATCATGACCTGAGCCGAAGGCAGACGCTTAATGACTGAGCCACCCGCGCGCCCCACCATTCCCACTTTAAAACCTTCTGAGATGTTTCTTGGGTTCTCCCCTCAGGTCCCCCTCCCTTGCTTCCAGTTCCACTGAGGACACTGGAGGTCCAGACTGCCAGGGCCTCCCAAGGCTGTCCAGGTCTCATCTCCAATCTGTACCCCCACCCACCCTCCACGTGGAGCCAGATGTTGCCCGGTATTGCACAACCCTGCCACATGCTCTGGACCGCTGGAGAAACAATCAAGCATGCATGCATCCGAACTTCTCCCAGTACAGCTGAACTGGTACTCTGGCATGAGAGCTGGTCTATCACTTTCAGTCCTAATTCTGCTCCAAGTTGTTTTTCTCTTCCTTGCTAACACGTGCTCAGCTCTCTCATGCAGCACACGACATCCCTGTGATACAACTGTGGTGCTCAGTCCCGACGGCCAGACTCTATATTCCACTGATGCTGCCTCAGGGACCTCACACTCCACCCACGGGCTCCACACAGTTAATGAACTTCCTTGGGCATCCTCCTCACTGGACACGACCTTCTCCCCCTCCTCCATGCAGGGAGGCCCATCACCTGGGACACTGTGATGCCGCCCTTCCTGGCCAGCTCTTCTTTGGCTTCTTCGCTGGGGTAAGGGTTGCTCAGATGGGAGTAAAAATACTCATTCAGCACTTCGGTGGCCTGCTTGCTGAAGTTCCGCCGCTTGCGCCTGCAAAGACCCATCTTCTCAGCCTCAGCCAGTGTGCACCCCAGCCTCTAGGGACGCCCCTGTGTCCCCATATGTGATTTCCTAGAGGTCAGCGCTTTTTTTTTTTTAAGATTTTATTTATTTGAGAGAGAGAGAGAGAGAGAGCACAAGCAGGGGGAGAGGGAGAAGCAGACTCCCCGCTGAGGAGGGAGCTTGATGCGGGGCTCGATCCCAGGACCCCAAGATCATGACCTGAGCAGAAGGCAGATGCTTAACCCACTGAGCACCCAGGTGCCCCAAGGTCAGCACTTCTGATCGCCTCCCAAGAGGCTGTGTGAGGGCTGCACCCCTGGCCACAGCTGGAGCCCCAGGACAGGCTGGGAGGCCCCCAGAACTTAAACCCCAGCCAGCTGCAATTTGGTTCTTCTTCTTAAGAGCCAACCCTGGGGTCATGGGCAGTATGTAGGGCCTGACCTGGCATCGAGGAACCGTGAACGCAGGGTCATCACAGCCTCGCAGGTGCTCTGCTTCAACTGCATCTGGATGGCATTGAACTTGCCGTGGATGACACTGACCATGCGCTCGATCTCCTTGGGCGAGACAGGCCTCATCCTGCTCTGCTCCCGGAGAAGGTTGGTGACGTGCGTGGTGAACTCACGGCAGGCCTGGGGTGGGGACACATGTGCCAGCCTGTGACTACCCAGCAGGCTGGCTCGGGGCTCCACGCGGGACCAACCACCTGCCGCCCACCCCGCAGCTCCCACACAGGCTGGCTACTGAGAAGTGAATGCAAAGGGTTTCCAGCAAAATCGGCCACCTCTGCCATGAGACCAAGTGCATGTACTCTCTGGTCTGTGCCACAAAAGAAAGGTGGTTAGCGTTCCATGTTTTGCTTTGACAAATGTGCATTCACATGATAGAAACTCTTCCATGCAGAAAGATCACCTGTTCATATTTCTCTAGCTCAGAGTGGTAAATCTGTCGGATCTGGGACAGCTTGGCCCTGTAGTCAGAGTGCTCAAGGCTATTGTCATTTGGACAGCCACCTGGTGTTGCTGTGTTGGCCGCTGCCGCCGATCCTCCTCTTCCTCGCCTCTCCGGCCTGGATACACCCTCGGCCAGCAGCATGTTATCCAGCCTCATGAGCTGAGCATTGGGGGGACCTTCTTCTTGAATGCCATGGATGCTTAACACTAGATAAGAGAGATGAGACCGAATCAGTGTCCACTGTCCAAGGGAAAACAACCACAACAGGTGATTAGCACTGGCATCATATCTGAACCCCTGAGGGGAAAGGAAAGTTTCCTTTTATCTGGTAAGAGACACCGAGTTACCCACTTTGACAGTGGTCCAGGTGCCACACAGGCCTGTAGTCCAGGGAGTGCACACAGGCCACCGTTCAGCGCAGTCATGTGGGCGGAACTTAAGAGTCCACAGCCGGGCACCCATGGGAGACCTGGGCGGGGCAGGTTTGGGGTGGCACCCGGGACTGGAGAAGCCCAAAGCCCTGAGCCGTGTGTCTAGAAGGGAGGGGAGGGCACAGTTCCAGATGCTCACATGAGTACAGGCGTGGACATGAATGTGAACGGCAGTCTGGTGTCAGTACAGGGCTGTGTTGTGACGATGTATGTCAGGGAGGGCAACTGTTGCTATAAAGTCAGGAGGGACGCCTGGGTGGCTCAGTTGGTTAAGCGTCTGCCTTCGGCTCAGGTCATGATCCCGGAGTCCCAGGATCGAGCCCCACATTGGGCTCCCCGCTGAGCAGGGAGTCTGCTTCTCCTGACCCTCCCCCCTCTCAAGTTCTCTCTCTCACTCTCTCTCGAATAAATAAATAAAATCTTAAAAAAAAAAAAGTCAGAGAGGTAAAGCTTGATCTAGAGGGTACCAGAAAAGATGAACTAATCCACTTAGAGATTTTAAACAGAAAAACAAGACATTTGGCCCTAAAACTTGGGAGGCTGGGCCTCAGCTGGGCTAAGAGGGGGCACCCGCTGGGGGCAGGGCTGGATGGGCAGAGGAGACAGTAGGGAGAGCTGCCACTGTCCAGGTGGACACAGGACAGCCAGAGGGAGAGTCCCCAGGATCCCTGAGCATCGGATATGGGTGTGAGAGAAAGAGGCCAGGGCAACTCCCAAGGTCATATGGGCAGCATCACGGATGGCACCCCATTCTCCCAAGCACAGTGTGCAGAGTGGCCTGACCCATCCTGAGTCCCTGACCCGGCCAAGCACAGATGCGAGGTAGCTGCTTACTGGGAGGTGGGGATGGACGGACCAGTTTGGGTGGGAGACAGATATTCATGTGTCATCTGCATGTGGTGTGTTTGGGACATCTGTATGTATCCACCTGTGCACGCAGCTCTACTTATGAGAAGTAGGCCATGGCCTCTGAATGCTGGAAAACCAACATAAGGGATAGGCAAAGGAGGAGATGGAACGAATGATCAGGTAGGTCAAGGAAGAACCAGAAGTAGTCACGGGGGTGACTACCGTGAAGGGCTTAGTCGTTAGGAGACTGCTGTTAACCTCTGCAAAAGCGCTGTAGGGTCTGGTGGGGTAGAAGCTGACTAGAAAGCTCCAGAGGACCGTGGGAGCCAGGCAGTGCAGGGAGGGAAAGCCTGCTGCAGGGGCTGCAGAGCGAGGCTCAGAGTCGAGGAGGGTGGTCTTGCAGGAGCTGAATTTTGTTTGTTTCCTCAGTGACAGAAGAAGTGTCTGTGACCACAGAGAAAGCAACAGGTGGACAATCATGGGGGGCGGAGGAGTGGCCCTGAGGGGAGGGAGGAGGCAGGGGATTGGGAAGGAGGTGATGATGTGCATCTAGTTCTGACTTCCCAGAAAAACAAAGTTTAAAGTGTTTTCTTGGGAACAGGCTCCTTCCCTATTATCAGCTACTAACAGACTTAAATGTTCAAATGAAAAAGGAGTGGAGCCCTAGCAGAGATATTTATGTATCACTTGTCCCTTTCCTGTTCCCTGCATAAAGGATTGACCTTTTTTTTTTCCAAGATTTTATTTATTCACTTGAGACACAGAGATACAGAGAGAGAGAGAGCATGAGCAGGGGCGGAGGCAGAGGGAGAGGGAGAAGCAGGCTTCCCGCTGAGCCAGGAGCCCGATGTGGGGCTCGATCCCAGGACCCTGGAATCATGACCTGAGCTGAAGGCAGACGCTTAACCATCTGAGCCACCCAGGCACCCCATGGATTGACCTTTTCTGTCATAGATTTACTTGTGAAAACTGAAGGAGCTCAAAAGGTATCCCTGTAGGAATTTTCCTCATGTGTGGGGACTCAGTCCCTCTGGGTTGCAGGGAGGTGCTTTCTGAAAGAGCTGAGGGAGAGGGACCCTCCATCAGTGCCTCCATCACAACCTTACGTGATCTTCAAGGGCACCGGAAGTGAATCTTAGTTCCCGTGCTCAACCAGGACGGGGCTCCTGGGGCGCACACACCCTCATCTGGTCCTTGCAGACACCAGCTGAAGCTAAGCGGCTGGGGGTTCCTGGACGGGCCCTAAGTCTGCTCTACAATTAACCTGTACCGCCTGGTCTTGGTACAGTCCCCTGCTCCCCTAATCTCTCTTTGCCCAGAGTAGATAATGGATGCCCTCCTGCTCAGGTCCCTCTGTTTTCAAATCCTACTGATTCTACCTCCTCAATCAACTTACCATCCATCCTCTCCCTTAATGCCATTCCTGGGTCCTGCTGCGCTCACCCCTCCCCTGCCCTCCACGATCCGCGGAGGAAATCCCTCTCTCTGCCCCATCCACCGTGCACACCTGCAAGCTGACCACCTTCAAACACTGTGTTCATCATTCCAGTCCTGTTCAAAGACTACAACAACTCCCGGGCACCCTCGGATAAAACCTAGAGTCTGACACCTGGCCCTCAGGGACTTGCCTGACATCCTTCTAAACTCACCTTCGTGAACTTTCCCTCTGCTGGGCCCTGCGCATGGCCCTTTGACAGCACAGCAGACACTCTGTTCCTGTATCAGGTTTATTCTGCAGCTGTCCCCCAAGTGCCTATGGTCCAGGAGGGGGACCAGGAGCAGGCCAAGAGGGACACACAGGACCCGGCATCCTCTGATGCGCAGGTTGGGGGAGAGGCTACCTCCTCACCTTCCATTATGGCTTAGTTAAGTCAGGGAAAGGAGTGCTCAGGTTGGAACACGAGGCTTAGTGAAGGCATGTGTGTGCACGCAGAGGGTGGGTGCACGTGAGGGTAAGTGTGTCTGTGTGTGCCCCGTGTGCGTGTATAACTCTGGGCTGCTGCAGGGTGTGTGGCAGTCTTTCTCCTGTTCTTTACCCAACAGCAGGCATCCGGGAGCCCATTACAAGCCGAGTACCATACCCAGTGTTGAAGGTTTTTAAAAATATACCAAAAAACCCCACATGGAACTTGTCTTTCTCAAATGAAAATTCTCAAATCACGGAGAATATGCAAGCCTTTCCTCACATTTGTCTATAGGTATGTATTGGTGCAGGCTTTCTTGGAGGTGAGTTTTGAAATGCTGATTAACAATGAAAAAGTGCATATCCTTTGACCTTCAAATTATTGTTCTGAGAGTTTGTCCCACAAGAACATTGACACCTAGAGATGCCATATTTACAGGATGCACACTACCTCTACTGTTCGTAATTTTGAAAAACTGAAACCATCCAGATGTCCATGAATAAGGAGACAACGTGCCTGTCATACCCCAGGCCCTGTGGTGTTAGCCATGCTATTATGGTAAGCAATCACACCCTACAAGCTTTATTTCTTTACGACTGGACATTTTTGCAAATGCACATATTTGAGTAAAAGCAAAACTTAAAAAAAAAAAAAAAAAGTGCGCTTTGCCCTCCGCCAATGCCCTGCAGCGCAGCTCTGTCTCTCCCTCAGCACCAAGCCCCTGTCCTCCCAGGCACTGTAACTGGCCTAATTATGGTCATTAGATACTCATTACCACCAATTACAACAAGCTCATTTCCGGTAGGCTGTTCCAGAGCATCTCAGATGTGCTCCTGGGCACCCTCAAGGGCCCTCAACTGGCGACTGGGAGGCCTCGGGGACGAGGAGCTCAGCTCAGGGACACTGTCTGCTCGAGGCACTTAGAGGAGGAGGTAGGATCTAAAATAAAGCCCCCCAAACCCAAACCCGGGCCAACTGCCAGAGTTCCTTCTGTTCCCAAATTACTGAAAGCGATAAAAACCCTGGTAAATCAAACAATGAAAGGAAATTGTGAATATCAACACATTACATTTGTTTTTAAAGAAATAATATGGAGGGTGCCTGGGTGGCTCAGTCAGTTGAGCGACTGCCTTCGGCTCAGGTCATGATCCCGGAGTCCCTGGATCGAGTCCCGCATCGGGCTCCCTGCTTGGCAGGGAGTCTGCTTCTCCCTCTGACCCTCCCCCCTCTCATGTGCTCTCTCTCTCTCTCATTCTCTCTGTCAAATAATAAATAAAATCTTTTAAAAAAAAATAAATAAATAAAAGAAATAATATGGAACTGTTATGGGCTGAACTGCGTCCCCCTAGTTCACCTGTTGCAGCCCTAACTCCAGTGTGACTGTATCTGGAGACAAGTCTTGTGAGGAGGTGATTAAGATGGAATGAGGTTGTAAGGGTGGGGCCCTCATCCTAGGACTGCGGCCTTCCAAGAAGAGGAAGAGAGCCCTCCCACTCCCCCAAGCTCGATGTGAGGGCAAGGCAAGAAGGTGGCTGTCTGCAAGGCTGGAAGTGGCCCTCACTAGGAACCGAATTAGCTGGCACCTTGATCTTGGACTTCTAGCTTCCAGAACTGTGAGAAAATAAATGTCTGTTGTTTAGGAATCCCCAAGCAGATTAAGACAGGAACATGATTCCAAGTTGTTTTCATTTTTCTCTCCTTAATGGAATAAAGACATGGCTACTGGGGGAGACGGAAGGCTCAGAGGGGAAGCCTCCTTCACCCTGACTCCCCCCATCCTGCTTGCCTACCCCTTCGCCCATTCAGGAGGAGTGCTCTTGCTTGGCAGCAAGATCGTGTTCCAGTTTCCTCCCTGCCAAGGTGGGAGGTTGGACAGAGCCATCTCCGGGGCCCATACCCACATGGGAGGAAGTCTAACCCATGAGCTGAGCCGCAGAGACCTCAGATGCCCCTAACTGGCCTGACCACAAGGCTGTGAATGTGTCACCCTGCAGGCTGCGGCTCCCAGCTGTGAATGGAGCTGCCCTGAGCTCCCAACGGGATAGGATGATGCAGGACAGGCCTGCCTGACCTGGAGCCTGCCAGAGTGCAGGACTCAGCAAAACACTGACCTCCCTTCCTCCCTGCTGCCCTCAATGGGCAGGGCCCTAGGCCCTCAGAAGCCTGCCCCCCTCACCCACACAGCAGGGTCTCCACCACCCAGTGTCTGGATGGATGAAGCTGAGAGAACTCGGAATAGAAAGATGCACTGAAGCCAAGTGACAGGTGGCAACCAAACTGCTTTCTGAGGAGCCCTTGGACAACAGAAAGTCCAAGCCTGCTGCTGGGACCTCATGGTTAGGGTCTGGAGCCCAAGAGTCTTGAGAACATGCTGAGTACCCACAGTCACCCTCATCTGGTCACACCAGTCCCCAAATCCATCTGCCCATAGTGCCAGTCTGGAAGTGACAGTACCGGTGTCTTTGCAGGCATGGGTGAGAATAATCATCAGGAAGAAAAGCTTGGGGACTTCCTGCTTCCAGAAACCTTGCGATGTGTTTTTGAGCCCTTACTGAGGGCTAAGTGCTGGGCATAAGCTGCGGCTCTGGGGTGACAAGTGGCTTCTGCCGCCCCCAGGGAGCTGCAGAGACTGGGGTTCTCCTGCCCCTACATCGTGGCAGGAACAGGGCATCTGGGGCAGACCCAGTGTGGTCACTGAGACCTGGGCTGAGGTGAGTGCACCTGTCCTCATTCTCGGGCTTGAATTGAGCTCCACTGGCTCCAACTTCTCTTGCAGTCAAAGAAGCAAAGGTAATAAGGGAATTCTACAAGGAATTCTGGCAAAGTGCTCATCCCAGCAATCACCATCATCTTTTGTGAGAGTGTTTCCTCCCTCACACAATGCCTCTGATATTGGAGAACACAGAAAGGGGTGGCAGGTGGTAAATTATCTTCCGTACCTGGGCCCAATTGTTTAAGAAAAAAAAAAAAAAAAAAAAACCCAAGCAACTCCAGCTATAGGGGAGGTCCCAGCGGCTTGTGGTTGCTCTTTCTGCTTCCGTCGCTCCTATCTCTTGGGTCTCCCCCACATCCTTCCCTCAGGATGGACACCAATGGAGTGTGTACATGGGACCCAGGAGTCTTTTCTTATTAGGGTAATTTCATCTGATAGGCCAGAGGTTTCCCAGACTAACTCTGCACTCACCGGGGGACCCGGTAGACTATGCACACCCCTCGGCGGGCTCTGACTGCAGAGATTAGAGGATCAGCACCTTCCTGCCCCGTCACGGAAACTGGACTGATCCAGACTTGGTCAGTGGCAATTGTTGCTGGTAATGGGCAGTTTCTGAGCCCTAATGCCCGGGTATAGGAGCTGCTGCTGCGAACACCCCATTAAGCCACAGGCTGGGGGCCCCCACAATGCCCCCAGTGTCCCCACCTGCAGCCCATCACAGTTCTTCCCTCCTGCAGCTCAGAAAACCTCTGCCAACCCTGCCCTTCTGGAACTGCCGTCCCTCACCCACTTTCCTGCTCCTGGCTCCAGAGGCCGAGTTCCTCCCACCAAGATCCGTAAACTGTAAAGAGCCAGAGAGTAACTCTTTTGGGCTTTGGGGGCCATGGGGTCTCTTGTCACTACTGCTCAGTCACCCTGTAGCACCAAAGCAGCCCAGACAAGAGTAGACAAATGAGCAGCTGTGTTCCAATAAAACCTTATTTCCCAGCGCTATGGTCTAGCGGTCTCTGCTCCAGAACAGGCATGTCATGGAGCCTAACATGTACCTGAGGAAGAACATGTAAGCGTGCAGGTCCAGGCAGGTCAACACTGCTGTATTACTGCCTTCAAATGCCCTTTCCTTGGGGACCCCTCTTGATCCTTCTCCCTTCTTCTATGGGTGCAGTCCAAAGGATTTTAGCTTGTTTAGTTCAGTTCCAACCTAGATCAGGACTCCCCAAAAGGTGGCATCTGGGTTTGTCACCTGTCCACGGAGAAGCCAACACAGACAGAAGAGGCTGCACATAGAAACTTTTACAGCAACGTGATGGAGTAATTTTGTCTGTTGAATCTAATGAGACTTTCGGGCTTGTTATTTTGTATGTCTGCTTTATTTTCCCTTTCCTTTTCCCAGAACTTCTTCTTGCTTGTATTTCACACTGGTACTGGGTGGTGGTGAGCCAAACCCTCCTCAAGGCCAGAGCAGACTGAGCCTGGGTCACTGCCAGAAGCTCTGACATGTCCCTGAGATGTCCCAGTCTCAGATCCAAGCTCTGGGGTTCCATAGGAACAGTCCAGAAGTGACCCTCTTGGGAGTAAACCTATTTCCTCCCCCATGTTTGCAGGATTCCTGCGTCTCTGCATCATTATTGTCTTCAGTGTTGTGGCAGAGATGGGGCTGTCATCTGGAAAAACCCTATGGAAGATTCCTGGGTCCTGGAGATAAGAAACTGAGGGAAAGTCCTGTGTGCAGTAGAAAGGCTCACTCCATAAGCTCCCATCAAGGGGATGCAGAGATGCTAAATGAAGAGCAGGACCACGTTTTAAAGAAGAGTGATCCATTCCCACGGGAAAATCCATCTACTGGGGAGGCAGGCCCCTCTAACTCTGAGAATGCAGGCCCGGTGACATGGCGAATGTGGCAGGAACACAGGCTGTAGGTGCTGTGTTGGATTTGGGGAGCAAAGGAGTTCAGGCAAGCCTTCACAGAGGAGGAAGACCAGGTTCCCTGGCCCAGGAAAGAACACCTCAACCAAGGCAATAGTATGGGAACAGGAGTGGGGTTTCCGAGTGCCTGGGGGGGCCCAGCGTGGCCATGGAGGTGACAGGTTGGCCTGGAGCACCAAGCCATTCCTGCTTCTGAGACTCTTTCCCAACAAGGAAGGGAAGATGTGCCATCAGGCAGGTAGAGGCCCACTTCTACTCAAGGCCCTGAAGCTGCAGGTCTGTCTCTATTATTGTTGTGTGAAACTACCCTGCTCGCTAAAGACCATCACTGTCTGGTTTGCTGTCATCACCCCAGCTCCTTGGAACACGCTTGGCCTCACAGAATCGTGTTCCAGAAATAGGAACTTCTGCTAAGAAACCTCTCCCAAAAGGCCACCAGGCCATTTTATGACTACCAAGCTCTCAAGGGAGACAGAGCCCCTTTCTTTAACACACTGCTACAGAGAAGAGACCCAGGAAAAGCCAAACTCACCATAAAGAGACCTCAAGACAGGAGCTCAGAAGGAAATCACGACCCAGCCTCATTCATGCAGAGATGCATGGCTGTCTAACTAAATGACCAGCAACCTGACGTTAGCAGCCTATGTACATGTATGTGCATAAATATATGAATCGTCGCCCAGAGGATTTATTTCTGCGTACAGGTGTTTTCAAACTGTGTCAGTGCAAATGAAAATCAATGTAAATCATCACAGTAACCTAAAGGAGAAAAACCTCCGCTCCTGATCCCAGGGTCCTGGGATCGATCTGCATGTCGGGCTCCCTGCTCAGCGGAGAGCCTACTTCTCCCTCTCCCTGCCACCCTGCCTACTTGTGCTATTTCTCTGTCAAATAAATAAACAAAATCTTTAAAACAAAACAACAACAACAACAAAAACAATAGCCACTAATGTTAAAAACCCTTAGCAAACCGGGGTACCTGGCTGGCTCAGTCAGTGGAGCATGCAACTTTTGATCTCAGGATTGTAAATTCCAGCCCCGTGCTGGATGGAGAGATTACTTAAAAATAAATCTTAAAAACAAAACAACAACCCTTAGCAGACCATGAATAGAAAGAACGCTCCTTAACCTGATAACAAGCATCTCCCCAGACTGCCTGGCACACTCAGACATACTGGGGACCCTTTAGAAGCGCTGCTGCAAGTCAGACATGGACAGGGAGGCCTCTCCTCAGCTCTGCCCTCAAGTGCTGGTGGAGAGGATGCGACCAGGAGCCTGGGAGGGACAGACGGGCAAGGTAAGGACAGGAAATGTGACCAACTCAAAGGGTGAAGGTTGTCCCTGCAGACCAGAAACAAAAGCACAAGATCATTTTAGTCAATGGCCAAACCCTAAGAAAAAACCTGAACAGGGTAATAGACTCTGCAAGAAAGGCGTGCTTTCCAAGAATCTGGGTCCATACTAAGGCCTTAAAGCTCCTGGCTCACTCTTTTTTGGAGGTGCACCTGCAACTAAAACCCTTCAGGTTCTTGAGCTTTTTAAAAGATTTGTATTATTTTAAAGCAATCTCCACACCAATGTGGGGCTCAAACCTACAACTCCAAGATGAAGATCATGAATTTGCAATTGCAACAGACCCGACTGGCTGACGAGGAAAGGGAAATGAAGGTAAAAAGCCCGCTGGATTACTCAAGCCTGACAGGTCCTCACCAGGCCAATGAACAGTGGTCAGGAAATAACAAGATGTTCCCTTATGTTACCCATTATTTACATTTACGCCCCTGAAAGGCAGCCAGCTGTTGCTCCTGCAGCAGAGACGGTTCCTTGGCCCAAGAGCAAGGCTGGCCGAGACAGGTCTCCAGGACTTCTCGTTTCTCAGGAGACGGTAAGCACAGAACCGACCAAACCCAGGTATAGATGTGCGCTTACGACCGGCACAGGCGACAGCGACCACACGGAGAAGACAGAGCAGGTCCCTGAGTCGACTGCCCAAGATGTCGGGTGGCTTTTCAGGGAGCTTCCTCAGCACACCGGGTCTAAGCTGCCTGCCCATCCACAATCCAAGAGCCAATGTTTTTCCAGAAGTTGGCCCTCAAGTTCATTTGGAGGCAAAGCCTGACCCAACCAGTGTGTAAGAATGTTCCTGCTCTGGTGCTAAATGTCACCTTTGGAATGCAGGCTCTGCCTCAGGAATCATCAACACAACAAGCCTAAAATCCAAACAATTCTGAATTCTGTAATGCATCTAGCCCCAAGGGTTTCAGGAAAGGAACTGAGCCAGTATTTGGTCCTCCCAGCTAAATTCAAAACTCTTCAAACATGCTTTATTTTGTTCTTTTAGGACAGCTCCTCTAGACGCCGAGAATGGCTGTTTCAAGGGAAGGACTCAGGAGGGAGGGTGCACTCCTGGGGGGGGAGGGCGGTCCTTGGGCTTCAGAGAGCTCTGCGGGCAGGGATGCCTGGACATCCCTGGGCTGGAAGATACTCCAGTGTCCCTCCCACAGGCCAGAGGAGACGGTGGAAGGCAGTGAAGTGAGGCAGTGCTTCCAGGTACGTCTGCCAACTCAAGGTTTATACACAGGATGGCTTTTTTCGCAGGACGACGCGAACAATAGCCTTGTGTTCTAAGTCAGGCCGCAGACACAATCTTCCTGAACCCCATCAAGTGAACAGGATGAAAAGGATTTCAATTAATAGGTATCAGTCACCAGAAACAGTTCTTCATTCAACAAAAACCCAAGGTACATGGCACTGCGTGCCAGGTACCAGGACAGTTGTAGAACACAGTACACCTGGACCCTGAGCTCCCTGGAGGAGACAGATGGCAAAGGCCCAGAGCCATCGTGGATGCAGTGAGAGCAGCGGGGACACAGATGGCACTTGGGGCTGGTGGGTGCGGGCTGGGAGGCACAGGGAGGGTTCCCTTTCTGAGCCAGGACAGGGTGTGGAAGGGCAGCATGCAGCCCGGCTGTGGGCTACTGGGGTGTGACCTGCTCTCTCCAGAGGTTCACTCTGCTTATCTCTAAAACAAGAGGAAAGTAAGAGGCTGCCAGCAGGGTGGGGCAATAATGCCAGGAAGCTCGGAGCTACTGGGCTGCAACCTGTGCTCCAACAATGCGCACTGGGCTTTAAATGCTCTGCACGGGTTTGGTCTTTACCCTAAAGGCCTGTTGCAGACTTTAGCCAAAGGGGAATGTGAAGAATGTGGGTTAACTCAAGAAGCAGACATGCTTTGTCCCTGCATGAGGAGTCCCAAGAGGCCTGTCTCTCAGGATCACCAATAAGGTGGTGACCCACTGGTGCCAGGGTGCAGGATCAGGGCCCTGAGTAGTTTTCTTTGGGCTAATACTGGGTTATACCCATCACAAGACTGGGAGAAGCTGAAGCATAACTGAGATCTTGTTTACTCTCCTGCCACTCACATGTTGGACACACAGCGCTCCCACAGCTGCATTTCCTACTGATGAGAAAAGACACTTGGCCACAGTGAACTTGACAACTCAGCCAGGCCACATGGAGCCCAGCTCATGGCAATTGCAGATGGCCTGCAATTTTCAAGGCTGAGCAGTGCTGGCCCATTCCTGTGGTACCACACCCCAAAACGCATTATGCAGCCCAACGTTTGAGCCAAGTTGGTAGAAAGGAAGCATGAGGGAGAGGAAGAGAAAGAGAGAATCTTAAACAGACTCCATGTCCAGCGCAGAGCCCAGTGCTGGGCTCCATCTCACAACGGGGAGATCATGACCTGAGCCGAAATCAAGAGTAGGACGCTTAACCAACGGAGTCACCCAGGTACCCTTAAAAATTGTTTTTAGTACTGCTAAATTCCATATTTGCAGAGCTAGGTTGTCGTCATTTAAAAAACCTCAGGGCCCCACACATCCAAGGAGCTACGATGACAGAGCCAACTGCTGGGGACAGCGGGGAGCCCCAGAAGGGCTGTTTTTACCCAGGGCCAGGTGAGGGCTGGGCAGGGGGACAGCACACCCTAGCAAGAGGTACCAACCCTGGCTGATTTTTTATGAGGGTGACCAACGTCACACAATTCAATAGTACTAAGGAGCATGTGATTATAGCCAACGTCTCCAGAGGATGGACATACGCTGCCATGGGCAGTTTCTTCCCGCCCACAGGACTCCGGGGTTTGTTGCTCACTCAGTTGTAGAAGTGGTGTTTATCCAATTCATATACAACACAGAAGGGAGTGCTGTGAGGGCCTGAGGGTAAACTTGTTGAAACCTGCAAAACGCCCAACCTTTGCACTTCAATCTACTAGAAGCCATAATATCTACTCCCCATAATTTAAATACAAAACGGACAAGACAGGCCATTAGACATTCAAACACCTTTGAGAGGCACCTGAGTGGGAGCTCAGCATGGGATGTCACAGCCCTGAGGGGGCATCTTTGGAGGAGGGCGAGATGGCTCTGGGCGAGAGGGCATCACATGGGAGCTGTCCCAGCAGTGATCTGGTGGGGGATGGGAGTGGGGGCTGAGGGGTGAAAAGGGGTTCACATTAGGGAGGAGGATCGGGTATACATGGGGGGCAAGGAAAACTGAACAGATAAGTAAAAGTACCGAGGATAATGAAAGCGGAGATCTAATTGTGAGGAAACATCAGATAAACCCAAATGGAGGGGTCTGCCCGTGATCTTCCAGATGGTCAAGGTCATGAAAGTCAAGGAAAAATGGGGGCTTGTCAGAGGGGAAAAGACCAAAGGGACATGATAACTACATGTAACACAAGATCCTGGCCTGCATCCTTTTCTATAAATTATTGGGACAACTGACAAAGCTTGAATAAGGTTGGGATTCCATGGTAGTGGCATATTAATGTCACTTCCTGACTATGAGGGTTGTCCTGGGGGGACACAGGAAACTCTCTTGTTCACTGGAAACACACACTCCAGTGTGCAGGGGTCATGGGCATCATGGCAGCAACCTATTCCCTGACAGTGCAGGAAGAAAATGTATTTGCACTGTTCTTGGAACATTTCTGTAAATCTGTTGATTATTTCAAAATAAAAAGTTAATCATGCACAAGCAACCTATGAGAACAAATAAAGAATAAAAGCTTCTTGGTTACAAAGTGCACTCGAAGGTAAAAGGATCAGGAATGAAATATAGCCCAGGCTGGCTTTTATGAGAAAAGAAAGTGTTGGTAAAGACAATAGATAAAATGTTGGCTGCTAGCTGGGTTGGGAGCAATACCATGAAGATCCGCCATGAAGTATTTCTTTGAACTAATATGGTTCCCCACAAATGTCAGTCCCACAAAATGAGCAGTTCTCAACCAAAGTGTGAAGGTCACAGATGATGAAGAAAGACTGAGGAACTGTCACAGATCAGAGGAGACTGAGGAGACAGAATGACTAAATGCAATGTGGGAGGCTGGACCAGAAAAAGGGCATTAGGGCAAAGACTGGGGAAATCCGAATAAAGCCCGTTGTTCAGTTCAAGAGCACTGTACCAAGGTTCATGTCCTGGTTTTGATCATTGCATTGTGGTTCTGAAGGTGTTGACATGAGAGGAAGTGGGGAGAAGGTACAGGAGAATGGGCTGTCCTATTTTTTAACTTTTCTGCAAATCTAAAATTAACTCAAAATAAAGTTTTGTGGGGTTTTTTTTTGTTTTTTTGTTTTGTTTTTTGTTTTTTAACAAAAGGATTTGCGGTGGCAGAAGCCTCCATGGGGATTACTCTGAATGCTTAAAACAAATAAAACAAAATTGTTATTATTCTATTTTTCTAATTCTATCATCTTTTCCTTTTCCAAAACAACTGAATGCCACAGTGCTTAAGAACAATGCAGCTGCTTGTTACTCACTGGCAACAGTATTACTCCAGATACAAACTACAAAATACAAGGATGTGATACACCAGAGAACAGGCACTGACAAGGCAGAAAGGAAGCATGTGAACCATCCACTGAGGGAGATGTGACAGGCATGACAGTCCACGACACACATCAGGTTGAGCCAGGACCAGAGGGGCGTGGTTGTCATGGTCCTGGACCCACAAAAAATGTCTTCTCAATGGCCTACCTGTCTTTTCCTTGATCTCACAGAGCACACTGAAGAGAGCTGGCTTCATCCGATGGCAATTCAGAGCATGCTTTCTGAAAGAGAAAGCACCAGAAGAGCGTGTTGAAAAAGAGAAGTTATCCTGTCCCCGAGGGTAAAGACCCTTCATATGGACTCTGCCAGTTCTGTTGAAAGTCGCCCTTATGAAGTTATAGTACAAAAGCATTTCATCTGAATTCCATTTTGCAAAATTCAAATGGAGGAATATACAAATACTCAAACCATTTCCCTTTACATGTAGAATTTTAAACAGTGCAAATTTAAATAATGCAAATAACTCATCAAGAGCTACGAATTTTCAAGGTCCGGTGATTGATTGATTGATTGATTGATTTTTAAAGATTTTATTTATTTATTTGACAGAGAGAGACACAGCAAGAGAGGGAACACAAGCAGGGGGAGTGGGAGAGGGAGAAGCAACTTCCCGCTGAGCAGGGAGCCCGACACCATGAGGTGAAGTTAGACAAGGGGGGCCACCTTGAAGAGCCTTGTCAGTGAGGGGAATGATTCTGGCTTTTGTTTGTCTGTGATGGGAACTGTGATCGGCAGAAGGATAGCCCCCCAAGATGTCCACGTGCTGATTCTCAGAGTAAGTTACAAGGGAAAAAGACCTCTGTGGGTGTGATTAAGGTTAAGGACCCTGAGATGGGGAGATGAGCCTGGATTACCCAGATGGGCCCTATCTAATCACACAAGTCCTTAAAAGTGGACAACTTCTTCCAGCTGTGGTCAGAGAGAGAGACGGTGACCTAGAGTCAGAGACACTATGATGTTGGCTCCAAAGGTGGAGGAAGAAAGTACAAGCCAAGGAATGCAGGTGGCTTCAGCAGGCTGGAAAAGGCAAGGAAATGGACTCTTCCCCTATTTCCTTCAGAAGGAAGGCAGTCCTTAGAAGACCTTGATTTTAGCCCAGGGAGACCCATGTTGGACTTGTACCCTACAGAAATGGAAGACAATAAATAAATTTGTGTTTTAAGCCGCTAAGTTAGTGGCCATTTGTTACAGTGGCAACAGAAAATCACTACAGGGAGCAATGGGGATTTTACAGAGTAGTTATCACATGATATGAATTGCATTTTTTAAATTAGTGTTGATTTTTTTGATATGTAATTCACATACCATAAAATTCACCCTTAAAAGTATACATAAAATTCAGTGGCTATTAGTAAATTCACGATGTACAACCATTACCACTATCTATTTCTACAACACTCTCCTCACCCCCAGAAGAAACCCTGTTCCCGTCAGCAGTCATTCCCCCCTTTCCCCCTCCTCCTCCCACCGAGCAACCACTAACCTTTCTGTCTCTACAGTTTGTCTCTCCTGGACATTTCATACAAATGGAATCACACAGTATGGGTCCTTTTGTGGCTTGCACCTATCCCATAGCATGTTTTCATGGTTCTTACAAGTTGTTGTATATCAGCGCTTCATCCCTTTTTAGGGCCAAATAATATTCCATTGTATGGATATAATTTGTTCATCCATTTATCAGTTGATGGACATTTGGGTTATTTCCACTTTGGGCTATTATGAATAATGCTACTATGAACATTTATGTGGAAGTGTTTTTTTTTTTTTAAGATTTTATTTATTTATTTGAGACAGAGAGAATGAGATACAGAGAGCATGAGAGGGAGGAGGGTCAGAGGGAGAAGCAGACTCCTCGCCGAGCAGGGAGCCTGATGCGGGACTCGATCCCGGGACTCCAGGATCATGACCTGAGCCGAAGGCAGTCGCTTAACCAACTGAGCCACCCAGGCGCCCTATGTGGAAGTGTTTGTGTGAGCACGTGTCTAGGGAGAGCTGCGGAGTCATATGTTAACTGTTTAACTTTCTGAGCAAATACCAAACTTTTATAAAGTGGCTGTACCATTTTCCATTCCCATCAGCAACTTATGAGGGTTCCAATTTCTCCACATCCTCACCAACACTTGCTATTGTCTTTTTTATTATAGCCACACCAGTGGGTGTGAGGTAATAGCTCATTGTGGTTTTGATTTGCTTTTCTCTAAAGACTAATGACACTAAACATCTTTTCATGTGTTTATTGGCCATTCTTCTTTGGGGAAAGGTCTATTTAAATCCTTTGCTCTTGGGCGCCTGGGTGCCTCAGTTGGTTAGGCATCTGCCTTCAGCTCAGGTCATGATTCCAGGGTCCTGGGATTGAGTCCCGCATCGGGCTCCTTGCTCAGCGGGGTGCCTGCTTCTCCCTCAGCCTGCCTCTCCCCCTGCTTGTGTACTCTCTCTGACAATAATTTTTTTTTTAAAAATAAATCCTTTCTTTAATGGGGTTATTTGTCTTTTTATTGTTGAGTTGAGGTAAGAGTTCTTTATATATTCTGGATACTAGACTCTAATCAAATATCTATTATATGAGTTGTCTTTTTACTTTCTTGATAGCATCCTTTGAAGCACAGAAGTTTTTTTTTTTTTAAGATTTTATTTATTTATTTGACAGAGAGAGACACAGCAAGAGAGGGAACACAAGCAGGGGGAGTGGGAGAGGGAGAGGGAGAAGCAGGCTACCTGCCAAGCAGGGAGCCCGATGCGGGGCTCGATCCCAGGGCCCCGGGATCACGACCTGACGCCCAACGACTGAGCCACCCAGGCGGCCGTGAATTGCATTTTTAAAAGATCACTGTGGCTGCTCTGAGACCAGAATGGAAGGCAAGGGGTGGAACCAGGAACACAGTCTGGAGGCTACTACAGCTGGAATAGTCCAGAAATGCTGCTGGCCTAGCTTAGAGTTATGGTAATAGACATGAAAAGTAGATAGATCTTGGGCCTCCTGGCTGGCTCAGTCAGTGGAGCATTTGACTTGATCTTGACATCCTAAATTTGAGCCCCACATTGGGCATGAAGCCTAGTTTAAAAAAAAGAAAGAAAAAGTAGATAAATCTTTGACTTCACTGATGGAATCAACACGACCTTCTAAAAAAGTGGTGTGGGATTTTGGGGAAAGAGGAGATTCAAGGATAACTACTAGTTTTGGGCCTGAGCAACTAGATGAAAGGAGATACCATTAACTACTATATGGGAGACTGGAAGGCAGCCGGTTTAGGGAAGAAGGGTCTGGAAAGCAGAGCTGTGCTTTGATCAGGTTACACTTGAGATACCTATGAGCTATCCAAGAGGAGGTATTAAGTAGGTAGACGGGCACATGGACATGGACTCAAGGTTGGAGATAAGCAATATAAAGATGGGAAGTCCCGGGCATAGAGATGGCACTAAAAGCCGCAAGACTTGAGGAAATCACCATAATAGAGTGTAGAGAGGGGTCCATGTCCCAGGCCCAGGCCCATGGACTTAAAGAAGTCAAGAAGAGAAGAGCTTACAGAGGAGACTGGGACTGAACTGCCAGTGAGGAGGACCCAAGAAAAACAGTTTCAAGGAGAGAAGAGCAATCTGTGAAAAATGCTTCTTAGAGGCAAAGCAAGACAAGAACCCAGGAGAAACCTTGGACTTAGCAACATGAAGGTCACTGGTGACTCAGCAGAGGGACGAGAAGGTTGGGAGAGAATGGATGGAGGAGGGTAAGTGGAAGCAGCAACCACAAACTCTTTGATATTTGATCATAAAGGAGAGTAAAGAGGGGTGCCTGGGTGGCTCAGTTGGTTAAGTGACTGCCTTCGGCTCAGGTCATGATCCTGGAGTCCCGGGATTGAGTCCCGCATCGGGCTCCCTGCTCGGCAGGGGGTCTGCTTCTCCCTCTGCCCTCTTCCCTCTCGTGCTCTCTCTCATTCTCTCTCTCTCAAATAAATAAATAAAATCTTTAAAAAAAAAAAAGGAGAGTAAAGAAATGCAGGAGGTGCTAATAGAAAAGGTGTGTATTAAGCAGGTTTTTTATTTATTTACCATGCTGCCCTCATGTTCACAAGAATTATTACTTCATCTCTGCTAGTCAGCTGGAGCGTTATGGACCTTCTTTCCTGCCTCACAGTCATGTTATGTCTTCCTTCCTTCCTTCTTTCATCCTTCCTTCTCCCCCCTCCCCTTTCTTTTCTTTATGTATGCTCCATGCCCAGCAGCGTGGAGCCCAACATGGGGCTTGAACTCCTAACCCTGAGATCAAGACCTGAGCTGAGATCAAGAGTCGGGCACTTAACCGACTAAGTCACCCAGGCAAGTGCAAGACTCTAATGGGTGGCCTGTCCCACCCTGAATTCCTTACTCCCTCCGCTGTTCCTTTTAAAGCATTTACTATGGCTTGCCTGGGCATGAGGAAGGTCTCAACTTACTGTTTTCAGAAACTCCAGGCCCACACTGTACTTGGCATACTAGCTGAGCAAAGACTCACTGAACTGAACTGAAGAAAAGGTAGAAGCTATATATGTCAAACTGGCAGAGAACAGAAACAGAAAGTTTGAAGGCAGAGCTCTGACATTTCTAGACTTAAACTGGAGCAAATAGAGAAGTCAAAAATTGGGGTGAGAACTGCTGGATTCCACCATCAGAGAAGGTAGCAGAAGCCAAGGGAACACAGAGCTCTGCTGGGAGCCCCTCTTCTTGGTCTCTCTTCTAGGGCCAAGGACACAGTGGGTACCCATCCACTCTAGGAATGAGGAGAATTGTTAAGGGGTTTAATAGTACTGATGAAAGAGAGAAATAAGATCAAAAAAGAAAATGGCCAAAGGACACTAGATTTGGGCAGGAGGAAGTTATGCATAAAAGAGAAAAACTGCTTTAGAGTGAAAAAGAACAAGAGCCCTTAAACCACTGGGGGGCTCAATCTGAAAGATAGGCGATAAATGAGTGTCACAAGACATTTCTGAAGAATAGATGGCAGACAGGAGCTAATGACTATTGAGCTTTCTTCTGATCCAGGGTCAATACCTTAGAAAGGTTTGAATACTTTGAGGAGTACTTATACAAGGAACAGAACAAACTTTATGCTCACTCCTTGTTTGGCAAGGAATTCAAGGCCATGCTCCATTGGACAGCAGCTAAGGCACGCAGTCACCCCATCTGAGTCCCCCTTCGAAGGCTGTGCCCCCCACTCATGCCTGATGGAGCCATGTTGCATGCCTCCATGCTCTCTGCATTCCCTGCATACATGCTTGCCCCAGCCTAGAATGCGGTACCTTCTTTTTCTGCCTGGGTAAAGCTTTGCATCCAGATATGGTCATCTCTTTGGTGCATGCTTGTGCCCCCCCCGCCTGACTTCAGCTAGATTCTAGGGTTTTATCATCCACACTCATCTTACTGCCAGGTGGCCTCCCTCGCTCTGACTAATTCCTTATCTGGCTAATTCCTTGTCACACTTTCTCTGGTCCCCATCCCCAGCACCATACTCTCCAATGTCTGCCATTCCTGAATCCGTGAGCTTTTGGGAATCATTGTTGTATCCCCGGGCCTGGCACAAAATGAAGTCTTACTGAGTAAATGAGATTAAATCCATGAGAATGAAATTTAAAAAACATCTTTAGCTTTAGCCCAACTGTCCAATCTCCCATAGCACCTGTGATCACCTTCTAGCTCCTGTGAGCAGGAAGTGATGTCATATTCTAGTGAACCCGTGGGAGCTCTGGGAAAGTCAGGGAGGGTGGCAGGTCAGCACCAGTGTTCCAGAGAACACAGCCAAATCTCTATCCAACCACCTCCTAGTTGTCTGACTTCAGGCAAGTTCTTACTCAGGTCCAGTTCTTATCTAGAAACTCTGTGAAAGGGGCATCTGGGTGGCTCACTCATTGAGTGTGTCCCTTTGGCTCAGGTCATGATCCCAGGGTCCTGGGATCGAGCCCCGCATCGGGCTCCCTGCTCAGTGGGAGTCTGCTTCTCCCTCTCCCACTCCCCCTGCTTGTGTTCCCTCTCTCGCTGTGTCTCTCGCTGTCAAATAAATAAATAAAAATCTAAAAAAAAAACCAAAACAAAACTCTGTAAAGAACCCCCATTTTCTATGGTTATTGAGAAGTCTAAATGAGGAAATCATTGTTTTCATCATCATCAATCACTGTGTTCTGACAGGCACTCAGTAACTAACTAAAATGAATGAGGGGTACTTGCTTATTTGTGAAACTTTTCTAAAACACTCTGCATGTTGTTTTACTTAATAAAACCACTTCAAAGGGGATTTTGCTGTGGCTTTAGGAAATTTAAAACCAACAAAATTCAATTCTTTGGAAAAGTACTCCAAAGACAGCAAGACTTTCCTTTGGCACTAGACCAAGCCAAGCTAAGCCAACCCTAAGAGCAAAGCGAAAACCCACAAGCAGGTTAAGAAGAGACTGCTGGCATTAAGTTGACTGGGATCTAACGAACTTCCTTAAGGATGGTGAAAAGAAAAATTTCAACTCTGAAATTCTACTTCCCAGGTTTGGACTACTAGACACTATCTTGCTAACACTATCTAGCTTTGGGAAATTCCAAACCATAAATTCTTTCTCTGACTCCCCACATGCTTTGAATAGGCATGCTGAAAGCTGAATGCTCACTGACAGAACTGGAATACTAAATATGGGGATACAGACCTTTAGAAAAGGGGCACACCATTCAGTTGACAGTTTACACCTTGCCACTTGGGTAAGTTCTAAGGTCAAAATTAAATAATCTCCTTTTATTTATTATTCATTTTTAAAAAAAGATTTTATTTATTTATTTGACACACAGAGAGTGAGAGAGCACAAGCAGGGCGAGCAGAAGAGGGAGAGGGAGAAGCAAGCTCCCCGCTGAGCAGGGAGCCCGATGTGGGGCTCGATCCCAGGACTCCGGGATCATGACCTGAGCTGAAGGCAAACGCTTAACCGACTGAGCCACTCAGGTACCCCTAAGTATCTCCTTTTAATAATCAGAATTTAGTCTATATTACAGACAATGCCAATATGTAAAATACTGGAGGAATTAAGAAAGTCATGCAAATTTCTACTAGTAGAAAATACCTAACATATCGCATATGTAAAAATCAAATTAAAAAAGAAATTCAGAGAAATCTTTTCTTCCTAAGAAAAGCTATGAAGGTCCTTAATTGTAGTACCTGTTATGTTGTCTAAAAGCCAACTTCTGAATATAATCTTTTTAGTTTCTTTTTTTTAAAGATTTTTAAAATTTATTTATTTGACAGAGAAAGAGAGAGACAGCACAAGCAGGGGAAGCAGCAGAGGGAGAGGGAGAAGCAGGCTCCCCTCTAAGCAAGGAGCCCAATGTGGGGCTTGATCCCAGGACCCTGGGATCATGACCTGAGCCGAAGGCAGACACTTTAACTGACTGAGCCACCCAGGCACCCAGAATTTTTTTAGTTTCAAGTACACCACCCCATATACTACATTACTTGCTCTTAAAGAGATATGATAGTGGCCATTCTCCATCATCCCTTTATTCACTATATATAAAGGGGTTTTTTGCCCTAAAACCTATTCTCATTCCCCAGCGGTCATTTTCTATTGCACTCAAGTTCTACAAACACAAAGTTGGGCTGTGGTTTCATAGATGCTATAAAGGAAATACAGAAACAACCCTGGAACTTCCACAGCCTGATATCCTTGGATTGAAAATGTAAACAGACCCTGAAACAACAGGGTCTGATGGCCCCAAAGCAAGATTTTCATTAAGAGAAAAAAAATAAACTATTTTCTGAATTTTATTTGTTCATTTCTAATTTTCTTTCTATATTAAGTAGGCAAAACAATGCTAATATGTGACCCTTGTGATTAATTTAAAATCCATTATGCCTACAAACATAACTTAGGTTCCAAAATAACTTTCATTTGTCAGAGTAACCAACTACTGGGTAAACTAATTCATGAAAATTGAAATAAATGGGATGCTATTATCTCCACTTTTTTTTTAAAAAAGATTTTATTTATTTATTTGAGAGAGAGAGAATGAAAGAGAACACATGAGAGGGGGGAGGGTCAGAGGGAGAAGCAGACTCCCTGCCGAGCAGGGAGCCCGATGTGGGACTCGATCCAGGGACTCCAGGATCGTGACCTGAGCCGAAGGCAGTCGCTTAACCAACTGAGTCACCCAGGAGCCCCTATTATCTCCACTTTTGACAGCCTGACCTCTCCAAGTGTGGTTTGGGATCAGCAGCATTGGCACCCTTGGGAGCCTGTTAGAAACACGGATTATTGGGCCTCCTTGGGACCTGCTACATCAGAACTTGCATTGCAATAAGATTCCCACAGAAATTTGCTGTATGTCCAGCTGGAAATGTTCTCTATCTGTGCTAATATGGTAGCCACTAGTCACTTGTGGCTACTGAGCATTTGAAATGTAGCTAGTGCAACTGAGTAACTGAGTATTTAATTTTAATTCATTTTAATTTAAAAAGACATATAGTGAATGGCTACCACATTGAACAGTACAGCTCTCTAGCGACTCAGTGTGTACCTGTAAGCAAAGGGTCAAGAAGTGACCACTACAGCCAAATCTGCTAATCCAGCAACACACAGCACAACTCACCTGTCGTTCCAACATGCAGAACGACTTGAAGAAAGACCAGTCCTCTTCAGCTGCTCTTCCAGAACATCAGGTATGGAGCATGGATCTCCAGATGATACTGTGACCATTCTGCTTCCTTTCTCAATCAGGTTTCCAAAATTTACCCCTCAGCTCTAGAGTTTCCATACTGATTTCTTTGAAATCTTACTACTGGACCAAAAAAATGAGTCCACCAGCCTTTGATGAGAGAGCTTCCAGGCTGTGGGGCACCTGAGGCCTGAGGATCCTCAAGGGTACAGTACATGAACACACTGTTGGCAGTGGGAGTGGGGGAGGGCCCAGAGCTTGCAACAGATTTTTATGACCCAAACACTGGTTAAGAACCCTGGGAGGAGGGCGCCTGGATGGCTCAGATGGTTAAGCGTCTGCCTTCGGCTCAGGTCATGATCCCAGGGTTCTGGGATCGAGTCCCGCATCGGGCTCCCTGCTCCTTGGGAGCCTGCTTCTCTCTCTCTCTCTCTCTGTCTCTCATGAATAAATAAATAAAATCTTTAAAAAAAAAAAAAAAAAGAACCCTGGGAGGAAGGAAGAATTCTGGCGCCTGACAGTCTTGACAGAGGGCCCTCAACCCTGTCTAATAACCCTCATAAACCCCTCATAAAGGTAGTCAAAGAAGCAAATGAAATAAACTATGTAGAAACTGTAAAATGTTGTAAAATTTATTATTATAAAAAAACAAAGCTATACATGATAGAGCAAAATATTCAGACAATCCTTGGCAAATGAGATAAAATTTTCTGCCTTATTCGTCTCACACAAGAAATGGGAAAAGTTTTCAATTAGCAATAATCACGCCTCGGATAAACCTCATTGGCTACGATACAGCCACTGCGCAAAGCTCTCACACAAGAAATGAATAAGCACATCATCAGTGAACGGTTCCAAATCAGAAAACACAGAATGTACCTTCTCCGGGAAGAGCTTAGGGTATAGCTGAAGTTCAGAAGATCATTCAAAAAGACTGGTTATCTCTCACATAGGAAGTCTCCAGCTGACTTGGGCTGAATCTAAACTAGGCGGTGTATTCCAAAGACCCTTACAGTCCACTATCAGTGTAGTCCAACGGAAAAACAATATACAGTTCACTATTCCAAGACAATTCAGCTATAATGACAAAATGAATAATGCACAAGCACTTGGAGCTGCCTTCCAAATAATGCAGAAAGGTGTAAGTAAGAATTCTGGTTTAAGGAGAGTAGGTGTGCTTTCCCTCTTTAAACACACTTACAGTGACAAAATAGTTTGAAAGGTCCTCGCATGCGAGATGAAAAACTCTTTCTTGCTAGACAGTTGAGCTAAACTGACGCCAGGGGCTACGAGGGGTTCAGCAGGCACACCCAGAGAGAGGGCAGGGTCAGAAAGACTTGCAAAAGCCTCACCCAGTTGATCAGGACAGACACAATCTGCTTCCCCTCCCAGGTTGATAACCTACCAGGCTGCAGAGTTTACTATGAGGAAAAGACCCACCCAAGCTATTTGCTCCAGAGTAAAGTGATCCCTGTGAGGATTGAAGACTGCTGTCTGGACTTGGGTGACTTCTAGGGCCTTGAGTTCAGACTGTTGTCTGGACTTGGGTGACTTTTAGGGCTATATCCAAAGAAGTGGGGCAGATCTGAAGCTCCTAAGTCTCAAAATAAAAGACCCAGGGGCCTTTCTACCTCAGAAAGAAACCAGGAAACACCTAACAACCATGTTGTCATGCATATATAATGTCCCACTACTCAATTTCCTAGCCTTAAAAGAAAAAAAAAAGCTATCTTCAAGAATAGCAAGAAAGACGTGACTGACTGTACACCATTCTAAAGCCCATCTAGGGGAGGTCTGGATTGCTATAAGAAAACAAGTGTAGCCTTGGGGCTGTAATGGGGTGACAAATGCTTGAGCAAGGCCACACTTGAGCAGAGCTCACTCCTTAAGCAGCTCCCTATCTAGAACAGAAGGAACTCAGAGAACTCCACAAACACTCAGAGCACTGCCTCTTGTGGTTCCTGTGTGTGAAGAGCCCACTTTCCCCTCCTTGGCCCCTCCTAAACCTTCCAGAATCTTTAGTGCCACAAACTTTACTATATGCTAGGTGCTACGCATTGTTCACAGCCCTGGGAATACAAAGGAAAATAGGACAAAGCCCCTGCTCTCAGACTAGTCTAGCAGACAGGGCATCACACAAGGGCACCCTCTCCTGGCCCATCTCTTTTTTTCTGCTGGTGCCAGGAATCACCTCTACTCAGCACACACCTGTTATGACAGCTATTTATAAATTAGTCTCCCACACATTCCCACTTCTCAATGAGCTCTGAGAGGGCAGAGAACATCTTAGCCATCTTGGTTTCTCTAGCACCTAGCACAGTGCTCCAACAAGTACAATGAACATAGTAAGGGAGGAGGGGGATAACACTCTTAACTTTTCAGATAGAGGCTATGAAACTGCAGAGAGTGGATAGTCCACTAGAAGCAAAGGAAAGTTTGAAGAACAAATGCATGCTGAATCCACCTTTTCTTTGTCTCCTCCTTCCTGTGACTGCTGCTCACTTGGCTTTGGCATAACCCCGCCTCCCTAAAGGGCTCTAGTGACTGCACAAGTCCACACAACCACACCCTGGTCCCATCCCCAGGGGTCATCCTTCACCCCCAAACAGGCCTCATTCAACAAGGCCTCATCCTCCAAAAGGACTTCGGTCCTTTCCTATTTTCTAATAATTTAAGCAGACCCCAAACACAATGGATTGCCTTGTGAAGCAGATTCTACCATTCCTGGCTGGATGACAAGTGGTGGGTAGAGGTAGGTAAGACAAGTCGTCTTTTTTTTTTTTTAAGATTAAAAAAAATTATTTATTTGACAGAGAGAGAGCACAAGCCGGGGGAACAGCAGGCAGAGAAAGAGGAAGAAGCAGGCTTCCCGCTGAGCAAGGAGCCCGATGTGGGGCTCCATCCCAGGACCCTGGGATCACGACCTGAAGCGAAGGCAGTCACTTAACCGACTGAGCCACCCAGGTGCCCCAGGACAGGTTGTCTTAAAACTGCTTTGATTCTTCTCACTGCAATTGAAATAAAATCCAAACTCCTTCCTGAAACTCCTTCCTGAGACTTGTGGGCCCCGTGTGGTCTGGTTCCAACCTCTCTCCAAACTGAACTCAGGACTTTAAGTCTCTGGCTCTGCTTTCTTCCAGCTCTTTCCCACCTCGGGGCCTCTGAAAGTGCTGTGTTCTCTACATCTGACTTCCCACAGCATGCTATTCCTTTTCTTCGAGGTTTTCTCACAATGTATAGTTTTTGCTACTTACTTTCTCTCCCTCTAACTATGAGCTTGAGAGCAGGGACTATGTCAGCACCCAGCTGGGTGTCCCCCACACAGTGTCTAATAAATATTTGCTCAGTTAACAAAAAGGCAGCTCTCCATCCTTCCACCCAGCTCCCCCACTAACTTCTCCTGATGGTTCACACACCAAATCACCCCCATCTCCTCATTCCTGAGTCCCACTGCCCACAACTCACTCTCCATTATCTGCCCTCAAAAATTCCCACCTCAGAAGTCCCACTAATGCATCCATTTAGCTGTCCATCCCTCACAAATCCCATCTCTCAGCCCTTACAGCCCCCCGCTCTCC
This sequence comes from Neomonachus schauinslandi, assembly GCF_002201575.2. Classification (NCBI taxonomy): domain Eukaryota; kingdom Metazoa; phylum Chordata; class Mammalia; order Carnivora; family Phocidae; genus Neomonachus; species Neomonachus schauinslandi. The sequence goes on along the minus strand of NC_058403.1, from coordinate 200,500,457 downwards.
TCTTACCCCTTACATTCCATAAACCCCAAAACCGCCTTTCACCATACACCTCCCCATCCACACACTCCCCTTAAACCCATTCCTCTCGCCCCAGGATGGGCCCCTAAAACCCATCACCCGCTGCTTGCCCCATAAGCCTTTCAATCCGTCGCATTTGACCTCATAAATCTCCTCGGCCTCAGAAACCCCTTTCAGTCCTCCCCAAGCCCCCACATCTCCCCTCCCCGCTCCCCGCCCACAGACGCACCCCCCCCCCCACCCTGCACCCTCCTCACCCCTCGGGCCCCCTGCCAACTTGGCCCTGGCCCCTGGGCCCGCCCCCTTCTCTGCCGCGACTTTGGGTGGCCCCGCCCCCATCGAGCCCGCGCAGCACCTGGCCTGCGCCTCTTCCAGGCTCTGGTCGGTGATGGCCATGATCTGCTGCAGGACCTCGCCTGTGTCGGGGCCCGGAGGAGGCCCGGGCGGCGGGCGGCGCGGGGCCGGGGGAGGCGGCGCGGGGCGCTGCGGGGAGTCCATGGGCGGTGGGGCCGGGAAAGCGCTGAGGGGAGTCCGCCGGGCCTGGAGCGCTCACAAGGACGCCGCAGCCAACCCCCGTCACTCGCGCGCTGCGCGCGCGCGCCCCAACCCCCACCCCTCGCCACCGCTTCCAGCCAACCGCCGCCAGCCAGGAGGCCGCGCACCGCCCATGGACACGCCCCACTGTCTCCGCCAGCCAACTGCCGCCGCCCGGGCCGCCACGCACCGCCCACAGACACACCCCTAACAGCCCCTTTCAACGACCCAGGACTCGGTTGGGAGTTGCCGAGGCAACAGCTCTTCGCACCCACACCCTCCTCCTTCCACCCCCATATCTCCTCCTCCCGCACTTGCTCAGAGTAATGATTCCTGCTTAGAGACCTTAATCCTTCTTAGGGCCCCTCACATCTCCTCACAGCCCCCACACCTCCTCAGAGAGGTCCCGCATTTCCTCAGAGACGCTCAAGTCTCCTCAGAGAACCCCCCCATCTCCTCAGCGCCCTCTACTCCCCACCAGAGCTCCCACTCCTCCTGAGCCCCCATTCCTCCTTAGAGCCTTCACTCCTCACAGGTTTCCATTCTTCCTCAGTGTCCCCATACCTCAAATCCCCCCACCTCCCCTGGAACCCACACATCTCTTCCGAATCCCCACTTCTCAGAGTACCCCACTCTTCCTTCAAGCCACCCCTTCCTTCTCAGAGATCCGATTCTCAGATCCCCACCAACACCCACCATTCATCTCCAGAAGCCTTGAGTCCCAGACCCCTCCTCAGTCCCCTAGTGGTCTCCTCAGTCTCAGCCCCATCAGATGGGTCACTAGGGCTCCCAGCCTCCCGGCCCTTCCCCTTGGAGCTTTCCACGAGGTGTGCAGGTGTGTGCGGTGATGGTGGCTGAGTGATTTTCTCAGCTGCACCAATCAATTCTCCTTTCAAGGTACGGCTTATAAATGACCTCGGTTTTATTCATTCTCTCCATTTACCGCAATCTGGACCTAGAATACCCAAGCACGCGGCCACTGAACTACTGAAGGATGCTTCCTGAGGGTCTCCTCTGAGGTGTACCCCAAGTAAGAGTGAATCTCCACAGGTCTTTATTTCTAGCCATTAGAACTCACGGCGTCAGAGAAGGATCGTCCTGTGAGAGAAAAGGAACAGACTGGACGTGAATCACTTCTCCAAAGTCATTGGGACCTGCTGGAGCTTGTTTGCTTTGAGGGCAGATTCCAGATGCAGGCTCATAAAGAGTCCTCAGCCTCTCTGGGAACCCTTCAGGGCAGGGCCCATCTTCTTCCCTTTGCTGCTGGAGAGGAAACTCAAAACATCTGGGGTGATTGGATTGGAGGACTCCAAAAAAAAAAAAAGACAGCAGCGAATGGAAATGAGTGATGTGGGCCAGTGTTAGGAACCACTTCGAAAGCTCCCTGATTAAGGAAACCCAACACTGGGCCCCAGTAAGAGGAAGTACTAGAACGTGTGGGGCCCATGGAGAGCTGTTGCCCTGCGCAAAACTTCAGCCCTGCACAGGAAGCCTAAAAGTTGTGGGTAATTTTGGTGTTCTTCAGAGAACAGTGGTGGGGGCATGGGGCTGAAAGCTTTAAGGGCCAAAGCTTGAAGGGCGGAGAGACCTACAAGGGAGGGAAAAACCAATGGGACAAGATGCCAAAGGAGACCAGAGGAGTGTGGGTTAGAACCTGGGGGAAGCTGATGTAAGAGCAAGTGAAACACAGAGCTGCTTTTGGGAGGACTTCGGGTCCCCACCCCATAGGAATTGGCTTTGGCACCCAAAGTATCTGTCTGTCCAGTAGGCCTGGAGCTCCACAGAGGTAAGGACTGCATCTTTCATGGTCCTATGCCCAGGCCCATGGTGTACAGGGCTCGCTTGGGTCACCATCTCTGGAGATTCTGGCCTCAGGCCCTGGAAGTCCTGCTGTCCATCTTGGATCCTGAAGTACCCAGCAACCCAGTTCATTCTTGCCTCCACACAGAGCTGTCTTAGGGCAGGGGAAGTTTTCTCCAAGGGAAACCTAGCCCCATTTAATGTAGAAGGACTTTGATGTTTTTGGTTCTTCCACGATGTGTACTTTAGTGGTTTAAGAATTTGGCCTCTAATGGGAGGCCTGAGTCCACATTCTAGCGGTTATTTAGCATGTGAACCTTGAGTAGAGCTATAACCCTGTCTCCTCCCTGGTGAAGTGGAAGCAGAGAATCCAGATTCTGGTCTACACTGTACCTGGCAGGGTGCCTCCATGAGCATCTGAGAGGGGGCTCATCATGGCATGTCTGAAGACTTGGGGGGCTGTGAGGTGAGGTGAGGAAAACCAGGCTGAGGTCATGACCAACTTGGGACATTGTGGGGATCCAAAACTCTTTCTCCAGGGGCCTCTCTCTAGTCCCTTGATTCATCTCTGTGACCCTTGGAAGCTGTGTAACCACAGGCCAGATTGCAACCTCTCTGAGCCACGAAGTGTGCATCCGCACCACAAGATGAAAGTAATGATTAAATAATGCACCTGCAGTGCTTATCAGTGTGCCAGGCACATCCGAGGAGCTTGAGAAATGGCAGCTCTCAAATCCTGCATCCTGCTCCACGGGCTCCACTCCCCCCGGCCCGTAGGTATGGATGGATGTAGGTGGTGGGGTGCGCAATGGGATGGACACGCCTGACTGTTAATAACCCGGACCCAGACAAAAGGGCAGGCAGGAGAAAGAGGGCTCATGCAGGTCAGAGACCACTGTGGGCTCCAGAGGACAGAGACAGACGGCGGCGGGGAGTTAGAGGCAGGGGAACACGCAGAACGGATGCAAGGCCTCCAACAAGAGAGATGGAGAGGGGCGCCTGGCTGGCTGTCAGGAGAGCCTGCCACTCTTGATCTCGGGGTTATGAGGTCGAGCCCCATGTTGTGTATAGGATTTAAAGAGAGAGAGAGAGATGGAATAACAACCGTGCAGAGCTCAAGAGGAAAGAGAACAGGGCTGAGGAGATCCCAGCCTAGCCCGAGCTGAGGCGGACAATTCTGGAACACAGGGACAGACGGACTATCTGAGCTGATGACAGAAAATGCTCTGGAGACCTCAGTGGAAAGAAAGGTTTACTCCTTATATCATGCTCTCCCCACAGACCCTCCTCAATTCTAATTGGGACAGGCAAGACCCCAGAGGCTGCAAGGGGCCAAAAACCTTTTCCCAGCTCATGCACAGCACCCCTCAGTCTGTGCCCCTAAAGAATCAGCTTTGGGCAGATGGTGCATCCATGGGCCATCCTTGTCACCCTGTCGCACTGGGCAGAGTGGCCTGAGAGAGCCCTCATCTCCCCCATCTTTAACACCCACACCACCACAGACAAAGAAGTGGTCCACAGGGTATACCAGGGATGTGCAGTTAAAAAGTGTCAGTTAAAAAACTCCACAACCTGAGATGATTGAAGAGCAGATTCCTGAACCCCCTCTGACTCTCTCCTGGGCATTTAGAGATGACCCCACACCCCCGGGCCCCAGAGGCAGGCAGAGCTGTGGGCCTGGGGAAGGCTGGCAGGGGCGTCGTGCCACGGCGGACTGAGGGTCTGTCCTGTAGCTTAGGTAGAGCCCGGTGCATCTGCTAAAGGGTGGAGTCCATCAGGGGGTGGCCATTCTCTGGAAGCATGATGCGAGTGCTGGGACCTGTTCGGGTGGAGGGTGCGTAGCGGGCAGACTCGTGGGTGGACCGGCGAAGGCACAGACCGCAGAGGAGGCGGCGGAAGGTGCGGCGCATCTCAGCATCTCGGCATGAGTACACCACGGCATTGACCAGTGAGTTGGCCTCAGCCAAGAGTAGGAAATACTTCTCCACGGCCAGAACGTTGCACGACTTGCAGCCCAGACCGTCCAGGAGCAGCACCACCTGGCCTGGCGTCCAGCAGACCACGAACGCCCCTGCAGGATGGAGCCTGAGGTGAGCGGGGCCAGCTCTGGGGGCCCAGCACCCCAGCTCAGAGCTCAGGGCTCGGGGGGGGTCCTCCAGAGCTCAGACAACAGCTGTGTAGTTTGCAGGGCCACAGCGGCCTGACACCTTTCTCTGATGTGTCCGCCAGAAAGGGATGCCTTTCCTGACTGGTACATGGTAGACAGGGCGCTGGACATTTCTACATGGAGATTTGTTCTGTGGGGGAAAGGAGGTCACTGTGGGACAGGCCAGTTACCAGGTGGGGGAAAGAGGGGTCATGGGGAAGAGTCACTCCTTGTTCTTGGGGTAGGGGCGTGTATCCTCACGGGATGCACGTGTCGCCTCCCCCACTCAGACAACTCTACAGCCAGACTGACCTCATCGCTCCCTGCTAAGAACTCGGGAGGGCTTCCCACGGAACTCAGAACAAAATCTGACTCTTGCCTGTGCCCTTCAAGGCGGTGCTGACCACCTCTCCTGCTTCTCTCCAGCCACTCGGGCCTCCTCCTCCTCCTCCTCTTATTTGGAGGCATTTGGCCCGGTCCTGTGGGGCTCTCACCTTCTGTTCCCTCGGCCTGGAACTCTTCCCTTCCCCAGCATTCAGGTCTCTGCTCAGATGTCACCTCCTTGGAGAACATTCCCCACCCAAATGGTCCCCTCCCATGTCTCGTGGGAGTTGGGGGGCAGCAGGGTTCCTGCAACCCTGGGCCAGCTGAGGGCACTCACTCACCCAGGATAATGACAACGGTCTTGACCAGGCTGAGTGTGGTCTCTCGGTAGCGGGGGTGGCAGCTGACGTGCTCCGCCATGCGCTGCACCCTCCGCCTCACATAGAAGAAAATGCGGGTGTAGACAGCCACCATGAGCAGGAAGACAAGCAGGCTGGACAGGGCCCAGACGGCCAGGTAGGAGCGGCTGAGCAGGGGGGCCATGCGTGAGCAGCGGTCCAGGGCACAGAGGCAGTGCCATGAGTGGGCGGGCAGCAGCCCCAGGCCCAGCGCGGCCACCCACACCCCCACGATGAGCAGGACGACACGGCCGCGGGGCAGGCGACTGTGCAGCTGCACAGCCATCACGCTGCGGTGCCGCTCCACGGCGATGGCTAGCAGGGTGGCCACTGAGGCGGTCAGGCTCGTGTCCAGCAGGCCTTGCCGCACGAACCAGCCCTCCAGCGAGAGCCGGGCGGTGCGAGGGCCCGTGTGGAACATGAGGAAGAGGTAGGCCACACCAGCAAAGAGGTCGGCTGCGGCCAGGTTGCCGAGCAGGTAGTAAATGGGCTGGTGGAAGCGGCGGTTGGAGGCGATGGCTGCGATGACCAGCAAGTTGGTCAGCAGCACCAGCACGCTGACAGTCAGCCCCAGGGCCACCACAACCACATCCTTGGGTCGCCAGTGGGAGCTGAGCTCCTTGCCACTGTTGTTGTAGAAGAAGCCGATGGTCTCATTGTAGTAACACTGGCCCATGGTGACCATCTGGAGGCACAGAGGGAGAGGTCAGTGCAGGTGGCATTTGTTGGAAGGACCCAGGAGGAAGCAGCAGCCGGAGGGGAGGGTCAGGACAGGAAGGGCAAGGGTCGTGAACTCAGATGCCTCAGGGTAAAGTGGCGGTGGTGGGTGATGTGGGAAACAAAGGCAGAAGAAAAATTATTAAATTTCCTTACTACCTACAGCCCATTGACAAGTCCTTGAAACAGGCAGAGTGACATTCCTCTGGGGACCCAACTGTCTCGATGTTAATACTTTGCTAAGGGCAAAAGATAATCCTAGCCCGACACCCCCCCGCCCCCCGACCCCAGGATCCTGTAAGTCTACTTTAACATATAAACATTCCTTTGGAAATGTCCTTTATTTCTATCCTCCAAGATACGTGTTGGCAATCATCCCGCAAGCATATGGCCCACCGACATATATCGGAAGGGTCTCATGACTAAGGTTTTATCAGATGGTAATAAATGACCTTTCCCCAACAAGAGCTAGCCCGTTCAAGGTCCTGGAAACCTTGCTTCCAGAATTCCTTAGAGACTTAGGGATCCCTAACCCCTTCCCACCTTGAAAGTATACAATGGGCCACCCCTCATGACCACCTTTATGCACCAAAGATGTCTCAAGAATTCTTTTCTTGGCCGTCGGCTTTGAACCCTAACATTCTTTCCTACATCATATGGTGCCCAACGTAGGGCTTTGAGTCCAGAGTCACACTGGACTCTGAGCCTCGGTGCAAACTTGGTGAGTACTTTTCTCTCCTCTTCCTTTACTTTCATTCCAGGGGCCCTTCAAGGAGTACGGTCTTTTTTTTTTTTTTTTTTAAAGATTTTATTTATTTATTTGATAAAGAGAGACAGCGAGAGAGGGAACACAAGCAGGGGGAGTAGGAGAGGGAGAAGTAGGCTTCCTGCTGAGCAGGGAGCCTGATGCGGGGCTCAATCCCAGGACCCTGGGATCATGACCTGAGTCGAAGGCAGACGCTTAACCGACTGAGCCACCCAGGCGCCCCAAGGAGTACGGTCTTACTGGAACACTTGCATGTCGATTGCTCAGGCTGCAATCCTCTAGCCCGTGGCTACTCTACGGGGAGGAGAAAGTCTGCCTTTTGGCTGGAAGTTAGTACCTGGCCGGAATGGTAATAAGACCCAGAAACTTGATGCCCTCTCTTTATTCCTGTCCTTATACAAAGTTGTCTGTCTTGGGCATGGGACAGCCACCTAAGTCACCAGGACGGCTGCCAATCTTGAGAGTCCTGTGTCAGGAGGCGCCTGGGTGGCTCAGTTGGTTAAGCGACTGCCTTCGGCTCAGGTCATGATCCTGGAGTCCTGGGATCGAGTCCTTCATTGGGCTCCCGGCTTGGCAGGGAGTCTGCTTCTCCCTTTGACCCTCCCCCCTCTCATGCTCTCTCTATCTCATTCTCTCAAATAAATAAATAAAATCTTAAAAAAAAAAAAAAAGACTCCTACATGAGGTTTACTCCTGATTGATCTAATATGATCCCTTTCACATCCCTGGTCTAGCCATTTCTGGCCATGGGACCTCCACTGGGAGCCGGCCAAAACCAGTACCCGATTGAATGAAAACCCAACCGGGACTGTTTCCTAGGGAAGTTGGCTATAAGGACTACATGTGTTGGAATGTTGCTTAGATCATGATGGACTTGTATGTTTACCGTGTTCCGTCAATGTCCTCTAATAACTACTTAAGCTACAAAATTTGGTAATTTCCCCTTGTAAAACTTTTCTAGTGTTCTCCATGGGATAAAAATGGCGGGTTCTTAAAGGCAAGGTAAAATAAGGTGTGACCTTGACAGTATGACCTTCAAGGCACGGTATTTCGGTTCATATGCCAGGCACCCATCTGTAGCCTAGGATGCAATGGGGAAGCAGGGGGACACTAGCATCCCTCCTACAGGGGCCTTTAACGGTGGTGGTGGTCATTTTGTTTGGGGGACTTTGACACCAGGAACCTCTCACATATCCTGTGCGTGGGATGATACCTGGGAGTCGGGGTGGGGGGGCGGGGAATTTTCTAGGTAATGGACCTTCTCTTCAGTTCCCAAGGACTCTCCTTTGGGGTGCCTTTTAACCCACTGGAAACAATTCAGATTGCAAAACTTAGGAAAGGACCGGGCTCCTGTAACCCTGCATGGCCTCAGTGGGATCTATCAGATCTTTTCTGCAGGAAATAGGGTAAATGGACCTAGGGTACCTTCACTGTTCATACCTAGGCCTTCATTGCTCTACACCGGGACCCCGACCTAAGGGCCTCTTGCAGACTGTGTTTGCCCGAACGTGTTGACTAGCAAACTCCCCCTGACATATTGGATGATAATTATCTAAATAGGCCTCCTCCAAATAAACCCAGGTTGCTGGAGAAAACGCAGGCCATCCCTAGCAAAGGGGACTCTGACTCTCTCTCTCACTGTTCCTCCTCCTAATAGATGTGGGGGCTTCTCCCTCACTCATTTTCTGGGTTAATGGCTATAACTAGAGCCAGCTGTGCTTAGTCTACCTTGGGACAGGGTACTTTAAGGAATATTCCCAAGTAGCTGCCAAAACTCCCTTTGTTTCAGGGAAATTCCCTGTCTTCTCTGGCCTGACAAGGACTGTCTGTTCCCCCTTGTTGGCGGGAAAACATGGTGTTCGCTCCTCTGTTGGAGCTGATGAACTCTAGAACTGGGAACCCTTTCTGGGTCTTCTAGCAGCACTTTGCCTCTTCTGCCTTCCCCTCCCCCTCCTCCTGTTTTCGCACCACCTTGGGTGTGGCCTACATAATTGGCTTCTATACCAGGCTCGGTGCCTCCAGCACCATTGGCTTCTCCTCCTACCCTCACTATCAAGGAGCGTGGACCTAACACCACCCACTCCTGATTTCTCCACCAGTATCTCAGGTAAAATTTGACAATGGGGAGGATCCAGGTGGAACATAACTCAGTATTTAAACTAAGTTAAGTTTGTTGGTTTAATTAAGATAGACGGGTCTTTTCAAGTTATCAGCACTAAATGTGAAACTTTTATTCTATCTAGGCTTACTGAAGGTCAAATAAGTTTGTGTTATCTCTTAGCGAAAAGATGACAAAAATGATGGTTGTCTTTCTCATCAAAGTTTTCATAGGTAATTGTTAAGATAGCTTTCAAAGTCTTTGATAACCTGAAACTTTAAAGTTTTGCTTGGATGATAAATGGGATTAAATTCATTGGACATCTAGGTCTTTTCCAAATAGGATAAAGTGCTAAATCATTGATAACTGACATAGGTTTATGCTTTTGACTTCTTATTCCAAAGAAACAAGGAATATTTGGGTCTGCTGGTAAACATGCTTTGTGCTTAACTGGTTCATGAAATTGCTGTCTAAAGAGTTCTGGTGAAACAGCTCACAATTGGTTACTACTTAGTTTTCACTGGAGACTAAGGTTTCTTTTTTTTTTTAAAGATTTTATTCATTTATTTGAGAGAGAAAGAGATAGCGAGAGAAAGCACAAGTGGGGAAGAGAGGGAGAAGCAGGTGATCCCAGGACCCTGAGATCATGACCTGAGCCGAAGGCAGTCGCTTAACGGACTGAGCCACCCAGGTGCCCCGACACTAAGGTTTCTAAGAGTGAAAAATTCTACTAACTGTAATTAAGACTGATGGAAATAAGAAAAGCAACTCTCGGGCGCCTGGGTGGCTCAGTTGGTTAAGCGACTGCCTTCGGCTCAGGTCATGATCCCAGGGTCCTGGGATCGAGTCCCACATCGGGCTCCCAGCTCAGCAGGAAGCCTGCTTCTCCCTCTCCCATTCCCCCTGCTTGTGTTCCTGCTCTCGCTGTCTCTGTCTCTGTCAAATAAATAAATAAAATCTTAAAAAAAAAAAAAAAAAGCAACTCTGCATATGAAAGAAAGATCTAAGGATTGGAAATACATTTTTGTTGAAGGTAATTTTGTCCTAAATGAAACTGGTTGTTTAGAAAGAAATGGCTTGGGGGGCGCCTGAGTGGCTCAGTCGTTAAGCGTCTGCCTTCGGCTCAGGTCATGATCCTGAGGTCCTGGGATCGAGCCCCGCATCGGACTCCCTGCTCTGCGGGAAGCCTGCTTCTCCCTCTCCCACTCCCCTTGCTTGTGTTCCCTCTCTCGCTGTTTCTCTCTCTGTCAAATAAATAAATAAAATCTTTAAAAAAAAAAAAAAAGAAAGAAATGGCTTGGGACAAAATCTGAATGCAAAAGAAAGTTGTAGGTTTGTGATGGGAAATCTTTGGAAAAATTTTAGGTGTGGTCAGGATGGAGTAAGATTGAAGTGAATGGATTTTTTTTTTTTTTTAAGATTTTATTTATTTATTTGACAGAGAGAGACACAGCAAGAGAGGGAACACAAGCAGGGGCGGGGGGTGGGAGAGGGAGAAGCAGGCTTCCCGCAGAGCAGGGAGCCCGACGTGGGACTCGATCCTAGGACCCTGTGATCATGACCTGAGCCAAAGGCAGACACCCAACGACTGAGCCACCCAGGCGCCCCAGCGTTTTTTTTTTAAAGATTTTATTCATTCATTTGACAGAGAGAGAGCACAAGTAGGCAGAGTGCAGGCAGAGGGAGAGGCAGAAGCAGGCTCCCCGCTGAGCAGAGAGCCCAATACAGGGATGCAGGGCTCAATTCCAGGACAGATGCTTAACACACTGAACCTCTCAGGCGCCCGACCATCCCTAATCCTATTTAGGCATGTGCTTTAACAAACTTCCCCAAGATTGAAATCGTGAACAAAGTCTCATTGACTAATTAGGCCTATTTGTTTGGTATGTTACATTCTGGTATAAGGTCAACATCACTCGATATTATGGCTATTGAAGTGTTATATGTCACAGAAATAACTGAGTTTCCTTGTCAATTGCATCATAATGAACTCTCAGATCATTAACAATGTCCATTTCTGAGCTTTTGTCATTTATAGTTTTTCTTATTCTCTTGCAAAATGAGTTTCATCTTAGGGGCACCTGGGTGGCTCAGTCGGTTAAGTGACTGCCTTCAGCTCAGGTCATGATCCTGGAATCCCGGGAAGAGTCCCATATTGAGCTCCCTGCTCGGCGGGGAGTCTGCTTCTCCCTCTGACCCTCCCCCCTCATGCTTTATCTCATTCTCTCTCTCTCAAATAAATAAAATAAAATCTTTAAAAAAAAATGAGTTTCATTTTCAAGGAGATTCATAAAAAGGACTTTTAGGACAAATACAGGAATTTAATATCTTTAAGATCAAAACTGAAATGGGTAAGAATTTCCAGAACTAACTAAAAAGCTGCATTCAAATTAAACAAGAATTAGTACCATGGTACTAAATGAACTAAAATGATGATTATAGTTTTGTGACACTTGTTTGAAACATTGCTGGTTCTCTAATGTTCACTCTTCCAGATTAAGGAAACTTTCTCTTAAGATACCTATGACTTACAGAAATGTGATAAAAGTATTCATTTGTGAACAAATTCATGCATTTAACTTTCTCCCTACCTGAACCCTCTGAAATTAAAAAGGTCTCAGTAAGTATTCTTTCTTCCATGGCAATCATAGTTATTTGCATAAGTTTAATAAGAATCTGTTCTCCTTTTAACAGGACACCATTGGAAACATTGGTTATTTTACCAAGGCTTTGACTGGAATGTCATATTTGAGAGAGACATGCATAGACTCAGATATGACCAAACAGCTTTAAGAAACTAAAGTTGACTGGGGCACCTGGGTGGCTCAGTCGGTTGAGCATCTGCCTTTGGCTCAGGTCATGATCCCAGGGTCCTGGGATAGAGTCCCACGTCGGGCTCCCTGCTCAGCAGGGAGTCTGCTTCTCCCTCTCCCTCTGTCCCTCCCCCCTTCTTCTGTGCATGCTCTCTCTCTCTCTCTCAAATAAATAAAATCTTAAAAAAAAAAAAGAAACAGGCCCATGGGGTCCTGTTATTATCCCCACAGAATAACAAGCATGAAGATTGTCTATACGAGCTATTGTGGCAATTTTTCTCAAGTTTACCTCAGGTTGTCTAGCATAGGTAAACAACAAACATTTAAAGACAATCAGATCTAGAATTTAACATCCACAAAGGTGTGTTATTGGAACATGATTTTTCTCTCTAAAATAACCCTTCTTTCCAAAGATAACCAAATCAAGACTAATTTGTAAGTCCAATTTTAACAAACTTGGCCTAATTATTTATATAAGCTCAGCAAGAATAGTGATTGATCATACAGATCTTTTAGAATCTGTTTTGCTGGAACTTTTTTTTTTAAGATTTTATTTATTTATTTGGCAAAGGGAGACACAGTGAGAGAGGGAACACAAGCAGGAGAAGTGGGAGAGGGAGAAGCAGGCTTCCCGTGGAGCAGGGAGCCTGACGTGGGGCTCGATCCCAGGACCCTGGGATCATGACCTGAGCGGAAGGCAGACGCTTAACGACTGAGCCACCCAGGCGCCCTTGCTGGAACTTTTTATAAGGAATCTCTAGGTTGAACTTTTAGTAGCCTCTCCAGGCCAGAAGCCAAGCCAAGTGCTTGCCATCAGACATGCCTGCAATACCTGTAGATGTGGGCGGATTCCTCTTCATGAGGTTCCCAAACTATCTGGAGATTCTTGCACCTGCCAGGAAGTAACATTTTTTACTTACCTGGTAAGGCTGCTGGGAACTCTGTAAGCAAGGTATCAGACCAACATTTCCAAGGGGCTTTATGGTTCCAGGTTTCAAAATTGGACTTACAAATTAGTCTTGATTTGGCTATCTTTGGAAAGAAGGGTTATTTTAGAGAGAAAAATCATGTTCCAATAACACACCTTTGTGGATGTTAAATTCTAGATCTGATTGTCTTTAAATGTTTGTTGTTTACCTATGCTAGACAACTTGAGGTAAACTTGAGAAAAACTGCCACAATAGCTCGTATAGACAATCTTCATGCTTGGTTTTTTTTAAGATTTTATTTATTTATTTGACAGAGACAGAGACAGCGAGAGCAGGAACACAAGCAGGGGGAGTGGGAGAGGGAGAAACAGGCTTCCTGCCAGGCAGGGAGCCTGATGTGGGACTCGATCCCAGGACCCTGGGATCATGACCTGAGCGGAAGGCAGACGCTTAACGACTGAGCCACCCAGGCGCCGCTTCATGCTTGTTATTCTGTGGGGATAATAACAGGACCCCATGGGCATATGATTATTTAAACAACTGGAAAATGGGATTGATTCCCCAATGATTATATAACTCAACTAGCACCTTGACCAATTCTATGTGGCTGGGATGATGAAATCGTTCCCTAAAAGCCAGAGCATACCCCACTATGTAGGCTTGTGGAAATAATGGGTGACCCCACTTTCTTTATGATTGGATTGGATGATGCACTTGGGGATGCCCTTATCTCTTGACAAGTCTTCTCCCACTTGCCAGTGATTCTTTATAATTAGGATACTGTTAACAATGGACCTCAAACAAAGAGGGCTTCTTGATGGCTTTATCCCTCATAGTCATATTTATCCTAGAAGTCACCTCTATTGAGATACAATTGCAAACAAAGGCTTTAGCCAAGCATACAATAGCCCTCCTGGTAAAAGGCGCCTCAAAGCTCACTATGGGACAGTCCTTGGCTAGAAGGACTTCGCATCAGGTCCAGAATATCTTAGAGACCAAAGGTCACCAATGGATGATGGAGGCCGACTTATTAAATACCAGGCTACGCTTATAGATACGCCTGAAATAATACTTAAAACCTGTCAAACTTTAAACCCAGCTACCCTTATGCCTGGACCTGACCATCGTACTTCTCTATAGAGTATAACTGTTTAGAGGTTATTGATCTTGTTTATTCTAGTCAACCAGATTTAAAAGATTCCCCTATCAAGGGGCACCTGGGTGGCTCAGTCGTTGGGCGTCTGCCTTCGACTTGGGTCGTGATCCCAGGGTTCTGGGATCGAGCCCCACATCAGGCTCCCTGCTCAGTGGGAAGCTTGCTTCTCCCTCTCCCACTCCCCCTGCTTGTGTTCCCTCTCTTGCTGTGTCTCTCTCTGTCAAATAAATAAATAAAAGATTCCCCTATCAAAAATGCAGATGACAGTTGGTTTGCTGATGGCAATAGTTTCATGGAAAAAGGAATTAAGAAAAGCTGGGTAAGCTACAGTGCTCACTCATGCTTGCAATTGCCAAAGCCTTAAAAAGTAATACTTGTACTGACTCCAAATATGCCTTCCTAGTCCTACATGCCCATGGAGCAATTTGGAAGGAGAGGGGATTATTATCAAGCCATAACTCCCCAATCAAATATGGGCCTGAAATTAGGACTCTTCTTGAGGCTGTACACCTACCTCAGGAGGTAATTATAATTCACCTCAAAGGACATCAAAGAATATGACCTTAGCATCTAAAGGAAACAATTTGGGAGACTGTGCAGCCAAAGCAGGCAGCACAAAATAAATATAAGTCTTTTACCAGTCTTAACTCCAATAAAGTCCTTAAGTCCAGCCTATTCAGACCAAGAAATGTACAGGACTGGCTTGTTAACAATGAGGGAAAAATCGGGCACCTGGGTGGCTCAGTTGGTTAAGCGACTGCCTTCGGCTCAGGTCATGATCCTGGAGTCCCTGGATCAAGTCCAGCATCGGGCTCCCTGCTCGGCAGGGAGTCTGCTTCTCCCTCTGACCCTCCCCCCTCTCATGCGCTCTCTCTCTCAAATAAATAAATAAAATCTTTAAAAAAAAAAAAACAAACAATGAGGGAAAAGTCTTTATACCCAAAAATAAGCAAGGGAAGGTAATACAGGGTTTACACCAGGCTCCTGATTTGGGTAAAAAGGCCACGGAGGTGGCAAAAACTTTGCTAAGAGAAACTGTCTGTAGATTTGGACTCCCTTGGTCCCTATAAAGTGACAATGAGCTGTCTTTTATTACACAAATTCAAAAGATGGCCCTCCAAAACTGAATACCCTTGATATCTTGACTGCAGTTACAGGAGGCCCAGAATTAGATGACTGTCTCCTAACGGGACCCAATGGCTATGTGGCTCTAACTTGTGTCCATGGCTTCCCCCAGGCTGGATAGGCCACTGTACTAGGTTTTGCCTGGATGCACGGATGCATTCTTAAAACCATTACCAACCCAGCCAACCTTCCAAATTTAATGCAACGGTGGACGCGTTCTGTGTTTCATGGGTATGACCATCTAACATTCATTTTTGTTCCCTCTTTGGGACCAGAGGGTGTTGTTTGGCACATGGAAGCTCTTAATAAGTACAAGGTCAAAGCCCTAAATGACACTCAAAATAGCATTTTTCTACTAAATACTGAAGTAAAACAAACGTGTAAGGCAGTTTTACATAATAGCATGGCATTAGATGTTTTAACTGCTATACAAGGTGGAACTTCTGCTATCACAAAAACAATGCTGTATATACGTTCCAGATTACCACAAAATATTTCTGGGTTTCTGACATGAATACTCAAATTGGCCCTTTAGACGATCCCTCTCTTTCCTTTAATGATTGGTTAAACTTCTGGACTGGAAGAGGATTTTTGTCAACTATCAAAGGACTCTTATTTGGGCTTTTCTTTTTGTTGTACTTATCATGTTTTGCTGTTTTCTCCCATGTCTCTCCACTTGGTGCCAACACACCTTCGCTGCCATAACTTCAAGCCAAGAGATGATCCCTTCCACCCAGGGAGATCCACACATGCAGTCTCCCTTGGATTCAGCTGCCTATGCCTTTTGTAACTCCTATATCTATATAAGCCCCAGCTGACCAATGTTGACCCGTAGGCAGGGACATCTCTATGCCCCTATTCAGCGGGAAGAAGTTGCAGAAGGTGAGACCTTCCACCTTCAGCAACCGTAAAGATTTAAGGGTCAAAACTGTTCAGGGGGGAATGATGTGGGAAACAAAGGCAGAAGAAAAAACTATTAAATTTCCTTACTACCTACAGCACATTGACAAGTCCTTGAAACAGGCAGAGTGACATTCCTCTAGGGACCCAACTGCCTGGATGTTAATACTTTGCTAAGGGCAAAAGGCAATCCTAGCCCGACCCCCCGCCCCGGATCCTGTAAGTCTATTTTAACATATAAACATTACTTTGGAAATGTCCTTTATCTCTAAACCCAAGATACATGTTAGCAATCATCCCCCAAGCATATGGCCCACCGACATGCATCGGAAGGGTCTCATGACTAAGGTTTTATTAGACGGTAATAAATGACCTTTCTCCAACAAGAGCTAACCCCCTCAAGGTCCTGGAAACCTTGCTTCCAGAATTCCTTAGAGACTTAGGGATCCCTAACCCCCTCCCAACTTGAAAGTATATAATGGGCCACTCCTCAAGACCCCAGTGGCACCTCTTTCTGCCCACGGGTCCTGTCCCCGTGCTTTAATAAAACCACCTTTTTGCACCAAAGATGTCTCAAGAATTCTTTCTTGGTGGTCCTTCTTTCCTACATCAGTGACCAGGTCGACCAGAATGGACAGCTATGCAGCCCCAGAAGTTGGGCGGCGGGTTTTGGGCGCGAGTGCTCCCAAAGCGGGCGGGGCATCGGGCCATTACGAGTGGGAAGGAGGACCCTGGCGGCCTCCCAGACAAAGGGGGCGGTCAGGAAGGCGGTGGCGGGCGGGCGCCCCTGGGCTGGAGGAGGAGCTGGGACCGAGGGGAGGAGGGGGCGGTGCCCGGGCCCCACAGGCACGTGCCGCGCCCTCCCCGGGACCCGCGCCCACCCACCACCGTCAGTACCAGGCTCACCTGGGCCGCCCGTCACGCCGCAGACGGGGCGGCCTCCCAGAGGGTCGGGGTAGGCCCCAGACCCATAGCCTGGTGACCACCGCAGGAACGGAGGAGCGTCCGGTGCGTTGAGCGCGGGCAGCCGAGAGAGCACGGGAGGCGGAGTCCCGCCCCTGTCCCTACCTGGGCGCGGCGCCCCGCCCCCGCCACCTGGGGGAGCCCCGCCCCGTCTCCGCCACCTGGGGGAACCCCGCCTCTGCAGCCGCGGTAAGGACAGGGTCTCCCGGAACCGCAGCCCCCCCATTTCCTCCCGGCCTCACGGCCTCTGGGTCGCCCCTCCACTTCCGGCGCGGGACCCCCGCCCCCGTCCTCGCCCGCCTCACACGCACGCAGTTTAGAGCCTTCCGGGGGCTGAGTCACTCACTGCACCAGAATTCCCGCCGTGACCTCGCGCAGCCTGGGCACAGCTCCGGGTGGTCTCAGGGTCCGCGCCCCCACCCGGCCCCACCCCGCCCGCTCCCTGGCGTCCAATCCGTCGCCGAGTTCCAAGCCACGCCCTGATCCGACTGGTCTCCCACCGCCGGGACCCCCGCCCCGCCTCCGCTTCTCCAGCACCGAGATACCGCGCGCAGCGGCCTCCGGTGCCCCTCGGACCTCTCCGGCCCCAGCTGACCCTGGGGCCGCACTTAAGTTTCTCGAAATCCCGCCCCCGCGCCCTCCGCCCCCGGCAGCGCTGCCCCCTGTCCGGCCCCGGCTTGTGGCGGCCCTGGGCTCCCACGGCCCAGAGCACACAGCCCCATTGTCCCGGTTATCTGCACTTTGTTATATTTGTTTGATTATGCAGGACCGGATCGGGGACGTGGAGCTCCGGGTGGGCCGGGCCGGTGTGACTCAGCCTGGTGCCCAGGCCCAGCCAGTACTGCTTGTAGGTGCTCAAGGATGTGTTGGGATGAAAGGGGGCCTTGGTTCCTCTGGTGGGTAAAACGGGGCCAAAGGATGCTGCCCTCACCTAGCTCTCCCATCACCGTTGCCTGGCAAAGAAAGACACTCAAGGGTATAAAGGACACGGTTTATTCCCAGGCCATCAGACCCCAGGTACCACCAGAATGTTGAGTCTGGGCTGCCCACACCCTCCAAGAGCTGGTTACCTGAGGTCAGCAAAGGAAGCAGGCAGAGGTGGGGGAGTGGCCACCAAAGTAGCAAAAGGCACCCCTGTTCCAGGGGTCAGGGACTAGGGTGGACACCAAGGATCCCATGACTTGTATTGACCCTGAGTACTGACCCTGATTCACCTCTGAACCTGAGTGGCCCTGATGGGCAGTGACCTATGTCTAGTGGGTGGGGGGGATCCTGGTATATTGCTCCAAAAAGGGTTTTAGTCCCCCAGGCCATGTAGTCTTTCCTTACAGGAACTCTCCAGAATCCCCAACACTGAACACCTTCTTAGTCCTTTCCCCCTCAGTCAGAATGCTGGGATGGTCAGAGATGGTCCTCGGCTTCCTCGGGTTGGGGGTCTGGGCAGCAGGTGGCCTTGGGAACAGCTTCATGGTGTAGCTTGGAGAGTAGCCGGGCTGTCTCCTGGGTGATCTCAAAATGTTTGGGCAGCGGGGTGCGGCGCAGAGGGCTGCCCTCAGGCGAGGAGGAGGCAGCAGCGGGGCCAGGTCCCCGCCTCCGCAAACTCCCTCGGGTCACTGATGTGACAGGGGTCTCCTCGCTCAATTTGGAAGCTACCTGGGCCAAGCTGGACAGCTGGTGGGTGACAGGCCGCACGCCGCCCCGGGGATATTTCACTGGCTGACGGCTGAAGTGGCCACGGGATTGTGTCCCCAGGAGTGAGTCCTCTGGACCTTGGCTGGACACTGTGGGTTGGCATAGTCAATGCTGAGCACCCCTAAGTCCTCTGGATTATCTCGGGGGAGTCATCTCTCAGCCAAGCCACCCCAGGCAAGGACACCCCTATAGCTCCTGGGCTGCTCCCCAACATACTTACCTTCCCCTCCCTCCTCTTTGGTGTCCTCAGCCACTTCTCTCTGGTCACTCTGTGGAGTTGGAATCTGTAGGAACAAACCCAAGACCAAAACCCCAACAATAAAATCCCAGTTCTTTGAGACTCTTGGAGAGCTGAGGGTTTGTTCCTGGACACGTAAAAGGTCTGTCGCAGTTTTGGTATCTGGGGAGACGATGCCCTTTAACAGTATCCTGCTTGTCCCCTTGTATGGAGCAATATTATTAATCGCAAACTGTGGGCTCCATGAAGGAAGGAATGCCCTTGCTCAGCAGAGAGCCAGCCCAGGGAGTGACTTAGCCATGTCCGCATTAAGACCAGGTGAAGTACCTGTCTCCATCCTACTCTGCAAACTTGCACCTGCTTTTCAATTTATCTGTACATCCTTCAGTTGATCCTTTAGCTAAATGCTAATAGCAGCTGGAGTTCTTTCTACATGTCCTGAGCACTTTCTGAGCCATTCCATGGCTCAGAGACCCAGAGCTCACTGACAGCCCCTTTACCATCTCTGGGCCGCTATGGAGGGGAGGTGCATGCTCTCAGGAATGGCGTGTGTAGCAGGATCTGAGGGACAGGGAAGCCACCAGGAGGAGTCTCATCTGTAAATGGTTTTCACTAACAGTATCTACCTCTCAGGGCTCTGTTGAAGATGACAGGAAGCCTATAAAGTGCCCATGCATAGTAGATGCACGATGCATGGCATTCCACAGACCCCTCTTTGGCCTCACTTTCTACCACCTTCTCCTCACTAATTCATTACAGCTCAGGGCTGCACCCTAAACACACCAGGCATGCTCTCACCTCAGGGCCTTTTCACTGGCTGTTCCCTCTGGACAACCCTTCCCCAGATCTCCATCTGGCTCGTTCCTCACCCACATCTTTCCAGTCATAGCTCAAATCCACCTTCTCCATGAGACCTGCCACAGCATATTTATTGCTACAGACTGCCCTCCACCTCTCCTTGGTGCCCCCAATGTCTCTTACCTTACACTACCCTTTCTTCTCCATAGTACTTGTCATCTTGTAATGTCCTATAAACTGATGTTATACCATATTTCTTATTTGTCATTGGTTTCTTTCCCACTAAAATGCAGTCACCAAAAGGATGGGGTCTCTGAATAATTTACTCACTGATGTATTTGTAATGCCTACTACAACAATGCTTGGTACATAGTAAGTGTTCAATAAATATTCTGTTGAAGGAATAAATGATCACCTACATTAGTAACTCTGCAGAGCTGTACCCTGTCATTCCTCATTACCTCCGTTATTATTACCCACCACTCCATTCCTCACTTTTAGGGAGAGAGAATGAAAGAGAAAAATTTCAAGGCAAAGGAAGGAAGGAAGACAGGAGAGTGAGAGGGTTAAATGGAGAGAAGGCCCTCCCCATGTCTGTGGGCCCAGTGGGTTCCTACCTCAGGAGGCGTGGCCTCAGGATGCTTCTCCAAGGTACCGTGGGGCTCAGGGTCTGGGTCGGAGTCCAAGGCTAGAACTGGGGACAGGGGATCTGGAGCAAGGTAGGAGGGCAGTGGCTGGGGGTTGTTGTTTATGAGGGGCCCAGGGTTTGGACTGGGGTCTTGAGGCGGGGGCTCAGTGGCCACGGGGAGGTCGTCCATCCCAAAGATTTGCTCGTAGTATACAATGAGGACCTCGATGAGCTGGGCCTGGTGCCCAGAGTCTAGTAGGCAGGTGACAGGGCCAGCACCAGCTGCCCCTGGACCGTCCGGTGGCCGCAGCAGCGTTGGCCCAAACACAATGCCCAGGTTGTTGGCAGACATCTTGTTTTCCTCAAACTGTGCAGCCACCCTGGGGATGGTATGAGGAAAAAGATCAGAGCATGGAATGCATGGTCACTGGCCACCAGATAGGAGCTATAGGCCAGGCTCATGGCAACCTGCCCAAGTCACGGGTAAGTGGTCCCAGGCCTTGTTGGAGACCGGCAGCTACATGCCTGGCAATGGAGATCAGGGGTCAGCTCCCAAAGTCTAGAATCATGTATTAAAATTCAGAGCTCAGAAAACACATGCATGATCAGAAGTCAGTGTCAGGGGTCAGTCCCAGAGGTCAGTAGTCATATGTCCACGGACGGGGCCACAGATCCGTGCCTCAGGTCAGAAGTCACATTTCAAGGTCAGGGACAGTGCACACCTGAACAGATGGGCCACCAGGTGCCGCAGGGTGCTGTAGTTAGAGGCAGGCAGCTGCACCAAGAGGGTCTTCAGCGAGCGGATAACCTCAGGGCTGGGGCTGGGGGTCCCAGGGTTGTGCCCAGGGTCTGCATGCAGGGTCTTAGCCAGAGAGATGAAGGCGTCGTAGAGGTGGAAGGGGACCACGGGGTCAGTGAGCTGGGGGTGGAATGGCGGGAGGGACATGGGTGTGGGTGGGCTGCAGAGGGTCCTCAGCCTGAGCCCGCCCGACCCCTACCCCTGAGCCACTGAGTACCCACCTCCTGGAGGAATCTCTTGAGAACACTCGAGACATCATGAGGCGAGTTTCCTGACATGTCCACCAATGCTCGACCATTCTCAAAAGCCTGGCACAGCCGCTCCACACGGACCCGGGACCCGCTGACCCGATAAATGCCCTGCGGGGCAGGGGCAGGGAATAGACATCTGGCTCACGAACCTGGCTATCAGGAGGGCTGGGTCACTACTGGGGGTGGTCAAGAGTCAAGGCAGCACCTGCACACCCAGGGCACGCTGTTCTATCTCGGCCGTGCACTTGGTTATCACAAAGGGCACCTCCTCCGGGAAGTCCCTGGGCAGCTGCAGGAAGTCGACCCCAAAGAGGGATGTCCGGGCTGGGAGCCGCCTGTGTCCACAGAGGATCAGTAGAGTCTCCAGGCAGCGCTTGTGACAGGTCAGAAAGCACTGAGGGGGAGGTCATAGGGTCAGGGAGGTCATCAGGGGTCAGTGGGGGAAGAGAGGTCAGAGGGATCCTCAGGGGACAGGGGACTCATAGGACATCATTAGATCAGAGCATGTCCCAAGGGCAGAAAGGTCATAAGAGATTTCAGGTTGGGGAGGTGCCTGGGGTCAGGGAGGTCACTGGGGTCAGAGAGGTCATTGGTTGACGGGCCCAGGCCACACCTCCTCGCACTCGGTCCCGCTGACCATGAAGGCTTCACACTCGCGGCACTTGGCTGGGCCCCGAAGCCGCCGCAGCCGGTGGGTCTGGGCCGCGCTGGACAGCGTCCACTTCCTGAAGGGGCTTCCTAGACCGTTCTCCAGCCCATCTACCAGGTCTGTGGGGACACAGGGTCAGGGGTGCCTGGTCCACCCCCCACCCTACCCCACCTGCTTCCAGCCTCACCAGGGTCTCGCTCCTCAAAGTCATCTGAGGATTCGGTGCCTGTGGATGAGACCTTCACCAACCGCCTTGTGCCAGAGCCTAGAGGCAGAGGGTCACAGAGGTTGGGGATCACAGGGGTCACGGGGAAGCTCCAGGGCTAAGGAGATATTCCTGGTTTTTAGGCTTTCCAGAACCACCCACAGATGCCCTTGGGAAAAGGGTTAGAGGTCAGGAGGGAAGTCAGGTCAGAGATTGGGGGTTGGAGAATGGGGTCAGCAATCTGGGGAGTGGTTCAGAAATTGGCTCAAGAGAATGGATCAGAGGACGAGGAAAATAGGTCAGGGGTGCAGGTAGATCAGAGGTCAAATGATAGGTTAGAGATGGAGGGTCAGAGCCTGGCCAGTGTCTAGAGGAGAGTTATAGGTAGGGAATGGGTTAGGGCCGGGTCCTGGCCCCACCTGGGCTGGAAGTGGGAGAGTCCAGGGACCGAGACTCGCTGCCACCGCCCACACTGTCCATGTCGCTGCCTGGAGTCGGGCCTGGAGTTCCTAGGAGGGAACAGGTCAATTAGGACTGACCCAAGCCCCGGCACCACTCCCGCTGCCCCCTCACTTCGCTCACCCTGCCAGCCTGCCTCGGCCCAAGGGCCTGCCTCCGCTGCACTTTCATCCAGCCGAGGGGGTGGGGGGCAGGAGAGCTTCTTTCTTGAGTCCAGGGGAGAGCTGAAAGGAGTGGTTTGAGGGCTCTGAGGACCAGGAAACTGCTCCGGGATGACATCACCTATGCATTGCATCTAGGAGGACCCAACTCCAAGCACACCAGTGAGCACCCAGTAGTGCAGTAACCCTAAAGTTCGGACTCTCCCAGAACTGGAATACCCACCCCCACAAGAGCCTTGCGGACTAAATCCAAGAACTGAGGCTTTGAGTTTTCTGACCCCCAAGTACTCAGCGTGGTGGTGCCAACAGCCTGCAACTGTCTCTGGGGCTCATTTCTGACCCCGCTGCTGGGGGGAGGCCCACCTGTGCGCAGTGGGCAGGAACTCCTGGAAGGAGAAGGCAGGCGGAGCGGGTGGTGGGGCCTCGGGCTGCAGCACCCTCACGAACTCCTGGTAGCGCTGGCCGGGCTCGAAGGGCTCACAGCACTCCGCCAGGGCGGCGAAGGCGCGGGGGCCACGCTCGGCCTGCGCCCCTCGAAGCCCAAACAGTCCCAGGGTCACCTGCGGCGGGGGTGGGGAGCGCAAACTGCAGTGAGAGAGGGGCGGAGCCTGACCTTTAGAGACACCAGTGCGGCCACGGTTTGGGGGCGGGGCGAGCAATGAGAAGCAGCTGGGGGGCGTGGTCAGAGCCTGGCTTGGAGGGGTGGGGGTGGGGGAGACAGGACCCCATGGGGGTGGCGCCGAGGCTGAGGTGTGGTCAGGGACTGAGGGTGGAAACTGGCTGTCTAGGGAGGAGTCCTAAGCTCTGGGGACGGGTTAGGGGCACAGGGCCCTCAGCTGGGGCCAAAGGAGAATATGGGGCGGCAGTGGGAAAGGGTCTCACCCGCCTCAGCACTTCGTCCCCCTGCAGCACCAGCTTGCGCACATGCGACACGATCCGCTGCTTGGCGGCCTCCAGGTCTTGCTGCCGCACGTTGGCGTCGCGGACGCAGGTCTGGTACAGCGCCATGGCCTCCTGCACCTGGAGAAACCAGGGCCCGGGCACATGTGGGACAGTGTGGGGCGGGGTGCGCCGAAGCGCTGGGGGGGCTCCGGGCCGGGTCCCCACCTTGGCCTGGGCCTCCTCTCGAGATCGCCGCCGCCGCTCCTGCTGTTTGCTGGGCCCCGGCGAGGCCTGGGGTGCCGGGTCCTCGGGAGACGCCTGGGAGCGAACCCACAGGTCCTCGCTGCGCTGTACATACTGGAGCTGGGCCCTCCGCAGAGCCTGCACTGCGTCATTCTGGGGCCGTGGGGGGTGGGGGCAGGGACAGATCAGAGCCTCTTCCTCTGCTCCGCCAGCCCAGCGGGTGCGCACCTACCCACCCTGCCGGGACTCACCATCCGCTTCTGCTCTTTCAACCACTGCTCCTTAAACTCCTTCCGCCACTTCTCAATCTCATTTCGTTTGGCTGCCAGGGGCTGGCAAGGAGGACAGATGGGGGTGTTGCCTCAGGGCCACCCGGTCTTTCCGCTCCTCGCTACCATATGCCTTTCATCCTCTGGACCCTCTCCCGGGTGTGCACTCTCACCCACCCACCGGCTCTCCACCTCATCCTTTCTAAAGCCTGGACCCAGAGATGCCAAAGCTCTCTTCCTGGGAACACTCAGCGCCTTGCCCCGGCTCAAGTCCTGCAAACAAACAGAAGCAGTTTTGCACTTGCACAGGAAGCCTGGTTTGAATCTCTGCTGGGTAACCCTGGGCAAGTTCCTCAGCATCCCTTTGCCTCAGCTTCCTCATCAGCAAAATGGCACTGATGGTAAGTGCCTTCTCCTGGGGAGGTGTGAATGGAAGAGTGCATGCAGCAGGGCCCCGTCACCTGGTAGTAATCTCTTTTCTGCTGGGCCACTGTTTCCATGGCCAGGGCTCCCAGGCTGAGGTCGTGTTCCAGAAACAGGGTGTAGATGTATTGCAGTGGCATGTGGCTCTGGGGGGCGGGGGGGGGGGGGGGGGGGGGGGGGGGGGGGGAGGGTTGGTGTTGGAGGATGCTGAGGATCTAGGGGGTCAGGGCTGAGGTTCTGGAGGGGTCTGGTCATGGCTACCTGCTGGTGGATTGACACCTTGCCAGCCTCGGCGATCTTCATGATGCTTTTGGCAAATTCTAGCTCTGGGGGGAGACAGCAGGGGTCTGAGTTGGGCAGGGTGTGGGCACTGCCTGAGGCCTGGGGCCGGGCAGAAGGGGCCCTCACCAAGGCTGGCTCTCTTCTCCGTCCAGGCCAGCAGCTCCTTGGCATAGCGGCTCCAGGTCTTGGCATAATCCAGAGCTGCATCCACGCCCCCCGTGGTCCGAATGAGCCGCAAGTCCAGTTCTTCCCCTGGGGCAGGAGGGTGGACCTCTGACTTCTGAACTCTGACCTTCTGTGGCAGCTTTCCCTGAGCCCCAAGACCGACCAGACCAGTGACCCCTATTCTACACTCTATGGCTCCCCCAAATACCCCTTTATGATCTTGTCCAGGTTGCAATTTTATACTGATTCTCCACCCAGACTGAGGGCTCCCTGAGGGCAGGGGCTCAGCTCTTTCGTGTGTACTGTCGTGTCCCTGGTGTGCGGAACAGGCAGGGGGTGATGACTAGCTGAAGAAGGGCTCCTTTCTGCCCCCACTCCCCCGAACCCCTCCTCAAAGCCGCCTACCTGTAAGGGGCGCAGGACCCTCCAGGGAGGAGCCACTCCAAAGTCTGGTTTCCCTGGTCTGAGGGGGAGGGAGACAGCATTCAGGAGCAAGCAGAGCAGGGGCTTCAACCCCCTAGAGCCCCTCCCCCTGGAGATGCCCTCCTCCCGCCCTCCTTCGTCCCGCCCTTCACCTCAGTGGCTGTGGAGGTCTTGTCAGACTCTGGGTCTCCTGAGAGCACGGGGTCTCCAGGCAGCATCTCAAGGGTCCTGGGAGGTAATGGTGTAAGGATGCCACCCTCCACCCAGTCTGTCTTGCTTAGGGGTGTTGGGGACCCCCAGGGCAGTGTGAGTGATGGTCCTGGATATCACCTCTGTGACATCTCTTGTATCTGGGAGGTCTGAGTGGTTTGGGGGGCAGGGGGAGGACCAGGTGCAGTTCGTTTTTTTTAATGGAACTTGAGAGAGTTTGAAAGGTCCCAGGTGAATCTGGGGTTCACAGAGTGGGATTATAAGGATCTCAAATGTTTAAGGAGTCACAAGGATATATGGGGGTACTAGGACCATTTTAGGGATTTCCAGTGGTTTTGGAGGGCTGAATTTTGGGATTTTTCAGGTGTTTTGGAAGGACCCATCTTAGATTCTCAGGTTATTAGGTAAGTGGACCCAGATGTTATAGGTTCCTAATGAGGCACCTAAATGGTTAGGGATTTGGGGGTGGCCCAGGCTCAGACTCACACGTTCCCCAGGGAGATCTCGAGGTTGTCCAGGCTCCGGAAGATGTCACTGTACCTCTTCCTGCTCTCTGGAGCCAGGGGTAGCCCTGGGGGAGGGGAGTGTCATACATGGGCCAATCAAAGCCTCCCTCCACCCACTGAGGCACCGACACCTAGGCCCTTAGCCAGTTGTTTGGAGGTTGGGGAGAGAGAGACAGAGAGTGTTCTGGACCTGTACAGAGTGTGGGAGGGGGGCGGGTGTCAGAGTCAGGACTGAGGCAGTGTGGCCTGGGGGTGAAGCCACTCAGGGCAGGCAGATGGACTCAGGCACAACCCAACACAGAGACAGCTGCTTAGAGGAACAGAGACACCCACACACACATGGGCCCAGAAGCAAAGCGACAAAACAGATGCCCCAGATGCAGCCACACTGTCCCTGGGGAGAGAGCCAGCTTGACAATGGAACCACATGGACCTCAGGCCAGACAGATGGAAATACACGTGGGAGAGACCGGCACAGAGCCTGTGGCACAAACACATAGGGGCAGACTGAAACCAGAGGAACATAAAGGTCGAATGACACTCGACATACACAGCAGAGACACAAAGACAGCCGGAAATACAAGTCAGACCTTGCCACATTTCTGCCACAGCCCCCCTTCTAGGGAGCCCAGATCAGCAATGCCCCCTCCCCTGACTATGGAGGAGCCGAGTGGGGAGTCTGCCGTGTTGCCCTCTCCATCAGCGGTCATGACACCCTGCCCCCATCACAAATATCAGAAGCAGAAGCGGCCACTTCCCCTTCCTGGGCCCCCTCCCCCAGGCATCCGGGGTGAAGACTCCAAAGGGGGAGGGGGCGAGGGAATGATGTTCTGGGCCCCTCTCGGCTTGGGGGTCCTCACAGTGGAGGATGCCCGCGTCCCTCCCATTCGAGACTCCTTTCCCCGCTCTCTGAACGGAAAGGGACAGGCGAGACCACTCAATTTAGGAAGTGGGGTACGGTTGGGGGAGGTCCCTCTCGGATCCCATTTCCCGGACCGCCTACCCGGCTCTGCTGCGTCCATGGCCCGGTCCGAGGATCTCTCGGCGGGGACCGGGACTGGGATGGGATCTCGCGCTGGCGGGGCCTTGCCCCGATTTCCTGCCGCGGCAGCCGCCGCCCGGGTTCCGCGTAGCCCCGCCCAGCGCAGGCTACGCCCCGCGATCAAACACGCCCCTGCTCAGCAGAGGCCCCGCCCCCGGCTACACCTCGGCCGATTGGCCACGCCCCGAGGCTCTACGCGCCCTGACCGAGACTCGGGAGATGCTGTGGGTCCAGGGATTCTAGTGCGACCATCCCAGACCTGGACACCTCATGGCTCCATGCCAGCCAGGGTTCTCCTCGCCAGATCTTTGCGCGGCTCCAAAGCCCCAGCACACTCACTCTCCAGGGCGCCTGTCCCTGAATCTTCTACACTCCGCGACGCAGCGACTTCCCTGCCCAGGGGCCTCTTGGACCCCTGAACCCATACAGGCTCCACTGGATCCATGGTGCCCCCTGGTGGAGAGGCCTGATGGCAGGCCTTATTCCAGTGGCATCTTAAGTTCCCCCAATGCTCTAGGGCTGGAGACCCCTGGTCTGGGGCAGCCCCAGTGACCTTGGAAGCTGCATCAGACTCTTGAAGCCCTCATTAGAGTACAGCCAGAAGGGCCCCTAGCACCTCTCTCAAGCAGGGGATCACAGATCTCTGCCCTGAGCACCCCAAGTATCATTCCCAGGAAACAAATCCCAAGGCCAGAGTTCTTGCCTCCCCGTTACCTCAAATTGTCTCAGGGATTCCAAGTGATCACAACAGCCCCTCTGCCCGGTGGGTTCTGGCACCCCTACACTTCCATACACCTTAGTCTGTGCTCAGGGCCCATGTGAGACTCACAGGCATTCACAGATGGTCCCTGCCCTTTCCCTGCTTTGGAACCCAGGGCTTTCCTTGGGCTGTGGTCCACACTCCTCCTGATGGGGAAGCTGGACACGGACAGACTGCTGAGGATGACCAAGGCGTGAAGATGGGAAAGGGTGGTGAGCCCCTCACGGATCAGCAGGGAGGTAGAGGTTGTCTTGTAGGCTGGGCCTGGGTACCAGGCCTGAGATTTTCACATGCAGCTTGTCAAAGTTATAAAAATGCACCCATACCCCTAGTGGAATTTCTAGTTTGAAAGACAGATTTACAGGGCGCCTGGTTAATCAGTCAGTTACGCATCTGCCTTCAGCTCAAGTCATGATCCCAGGGTCCTGGGATCAAGCCCCACATCAGGTTCCCTGTAGGGAGCCTGTTTCTCCCTCTCCCATCCATACCCCTACCCATGCTCTCTCTAAATAAATAAAAACAAGTTTATAACTTTGCTTTCTAAAGTTCTTAGCTGTTGAGAAGGCAGGGAAATCTCCCATGGCCATAACTCTGCTCTCATGCAGCCTACTCCCACAAACTCCTCAGTTGCAAGGAGTACGCGACCTCTGAAAGGAAGGACGGTGTCAGCACAAGGGCGGAGTCAGGTTGCAAAGCTGGGCTGACAGGAGATGATGAATGGCACAGGGTCCCCTCAAGTGTGACCCCAGTTAACATCTGCAACGATCTGGATTGAACTTCCTCACATCTAACACACCACGAGAGGAAGGAGTGCTGTTATTTCACATATTACTGAACAGAAGAAAATGCCATTGATCCTAAAACCTTCCACCAGTGCCTAAGAGACCAGAACATCAGTCTGAGAGACCACAGAAATAGGGAGGTGCTTGTCAAATTACGAAATATGCACAAGTCTCTGGGGCTGGAGCTCAGCCCATCTAAGAGCTGAATATCTGGGTCCCAGGGGCTGTCGTTAATAACCTCACGGCTCCTGGGGAGGGTGCCAGGACCCTGCTTGGTGACCGCACAGCCCCATCGTGACCCGTTCAGTGGTGCAGACAGAGGTGGAGGCAGAGCTGCTTAAAACGGTGGATGCGGCTTTATTTACCAAAGGGGCCGGCCCAGGGCTGGTTCTGCCAGCCAGGCCCTCAGGTGGCTGTGGGGTGGTCCCAGCTCAGCTCAGTCCTGGCGGCAAGGCCGGGCCTGCCTCGCCACGGGAGCAGTGCTCCCTCTTGGGGCTCCTGCCCAGTGGCACCGACATGGGTAGCAAGTGCCGGCACTGCCATCTCAGGAAGGCACTTTCAGCTTCGGGGTCCCCAGGAAGAACTGCAGGACACGGTCGGCCAGGAGCGCCAGGCAGAAGTCCAGGAGCAGGACCTGGGCGATGACGAGCTTGAACTGCGGGGCAAGGAGCACTGGTGAGCTGGGTGCCTGCAGATGGGCCCAGGCTGAGTCCTGGGGCCACACCCACGGGGCCACTCACCTCCACGGGGATGTCCACGAGGCCAAACTGACTGTTGAAGTCAGGCGAGGAGCCAAGGAGCAGGCCCACGATGGCCAGGAGCGACACGGCCAGGCTCCACACTAGGGGCCTGTTCTCTGGCAGGCTCTCCATGAACGGTGGGCCCTGTGGGGACAGATGGATGGACAGTCATGTGTTGCAGGGGCCAAGAAAGTGGTCAGGGTGAACTCAGGTCAGGGAAGGGCTGGGCCTCACTTTGTAGTTGATGGCAAAGGTGGCCATCTGCATGGCCATAGCCATGATGTACACGGTGCTGTTGACCAGGCTCGGCTCAAACTCCTTGTACAGGTCCACAAACTGCTCCTGCCTGCAGCGACACATAGGGAACAGGGCTACTCTCTGACCCCCACCATCCCTGCACAAAGCCAGGGTTCTGCCTGGCCGACCCCACCAGTCAGGCCTTGGTTACCCCAGGGCAACGTCTGCATGTGCATCCTCCTGCACCCTCACCGCAGGGACGCTGCCTCCCCTAGGAGCGCTCTGCCCCTCCCCAAGCCCCAGGCTGAGCCAGCACTCACTTCTCGGGGCTCCGGGCCTGGGCCTCGCTGTATAGGTAGACAAGACTCAGGAAGTGCACACAGAACTGGAGCACGACCGTGAGGACAGTGTACAGGTTGAAGATGTTGGGCAGGGGTCGCTCTCGGGAGAGAGTCTTGAGGGGCTGTAGTGGCAGGATAGGGAGTAAGGGTCCAGGCTCACCCTGGGCCTAACCCCCACCCCCCCGGCGCCCCCCCCCCCCGCCCCCCCAGCAGGACTCGTGTAGAGAGCAGTCACCAAATCCTGGAGGTTATGAGTCAGCACCAGACCCCAGAGCCCTGCTCATTCCCCAGCCCCTTAGCCGAGATGATGCCACCACACCCTCACTCAAGGCCTGCACTCCACATAGCAGCCACAGGGTGTTTAAAATCCACCCCCTTCCCCTTGTTCTAGAACAAACCAAAGCCCTCCCTGGGACCCAGCGGGTGCTCATGGTTGACACAACGCACCTCCCACCTCCTCCAGCTACCAGGTGCTCCTTGCATCAGTCCATGTCTATCTATGGCCCTTCTGGCTACCTCCTGGAAGGTTCCCTTATTCCTTATGCATCACACAGGCTCCCCTGAACGATCCCGAGGCTGTCCCCTGTAGCCTGTGACCCACTTTGTATTTTTCATGACACTGAACACTTTCTGAGTGGTCTTGGTAATCATTTCCCCATCTGTCCTCTCTTTGCCTGTGAGCTCTGTGTAGCCCACCTGAGACCCCAGCTGGTGGACAGTGCTGGGGCCCGAGTCGTGCCACTCCGGGCCGGAGCCTCAGCGTGCACCTGCTCTGTCCCCTGATCCCCATCTGTAACATGGGGATGATAGTTCCCACCCCGAGGGCTGCTGTGAAGACGAATGGATGACAAGCGGTGGTGCCTTTAACAGTCCACCCTAGCTGGCCCAGAGGCAGACAGTACTCCTGGGCTGGGGAGGGAGCCCCTGCTTTGCCTGTGGCTCAGCCCACCTTGGAGCGGGAGATGAAGAGGAAGCAGCCGGCCAGCAGCAGCCCCTGCAGCGTGGCCTGGAAGTCACTGAACTTGACGCCCTCCAGGTAGAGAACACTCTGGCTATAGGCCAGGATGAGGGCATTGAGTGCCAGGATCTTGAACATCTGCAGCGTGGTCACCAGTGTGCAGCGGCCCTGCTTGATCACGTGGCAGACTGTGGGGGGGGCCATGAGAGGGGAGGAAGGTGTGGGTGTGGGGGCCCATCAGGATGGGCATGGGGGGAGGAACTGGGGGTGGGACTCACTGCACTGGATGGAGGAGAGCTTGGAGGTGAAAGGGGCAGCGATGCTGGCATCCCCCAGCTTCACGATGGGCGTGCTCTCATCCTCGAGTTCCCGCAGCACCTGGCTCAGGCGGTCCTGTGGGGCAGGCGGCAGGGATAAGACCTGGCCACCAACGGGTGCTGGTGTCCCCCACCTCCTGTGACTCACCCGCTGGGAGGCCAGCTGCTCCTCGGAGGGCGGGAGCCCCGACCTCTGCTTGGCTGCCCTGGAGGTGGCCCGGACGCCGCTGCTGCTCAGGATAGGGCTGTCTCGGGGCCGCCGGCGCCGTTCAACAACTCGCTCAGGGGCATTGGCCAGGAGTGCCACACCTGGGGGGAGGTACATGAGTGTGTGTCTGGAGCTAGAGGGAGCCTGTCACCCCAGGCCTGCTGGCCCTGTGCTGAGTGAAGCCCAGAGCGGAGCATGGAGTGGGGCGTCTGCTCACAGGAGCCAAACCTCCCCATCTCAGCTGATCTCCCCCCAGAGTGCCTCAGAGAGCATTCTATCTTACTTTCTACATTTGGAAAGCAAAACCCAAATACACGGAACTATTTCCAGGGTTGCCTGGGTGGCTCAGTCATTAAGCGTCTGCCTTCAGCTCAGGTCATGATCTCAGGGTCCTGGGATCGAGTCCCGCGTCGGGCTCCCTGCTCAGTGGGGAGCCTGCTTCTCCATCGCCTTCTGCCCCTCCCCCTGCTAGTGCTCTCTTTCTCTCTCAGATAAACAAAAAAATCTTAAAAAAAAAGAAGCTGATTTCCATGGTGTATTGCCAAGGATCACAATTCTAGGACATAATAGTCAATTAATAAAACAGTTAAGGATTTGGAAGGCGCTGTAAGTGGGTCAGGTTTCTTTTTTTTTTTTTAGAGGGGAAGAGTGAGTGTGTATGAGTGCCCTGAAGAGCATGCATGTGAACAGCGGTGGGGGTGGGGGTGTGGGGAAGGGAGGGGTAGAGGGAGAATCTCAAGCAAGCTCTATGCCAAGCCCAGAGCCTGACATAGGGGCTTAATCT
The DNA here is from genome assembly GCF_002201575.2 of Neomonachus schauinslandi. Taxonomy (NCBI): domain Eukaryota; kingdom Metazoa; phylum Chordata; class Mammalia; order Carnivora; family Phocidae; genus Neomonachus; species Neomonachus schauinslandi. Next base: position 200,468,318 of record NC_058403.1, on the reverse strand, counting down.
CACAATCCTGAGATCATGACCTGAGCCACAATCAAGAGTCAGATGCTTAACAGACTGAGCCACCCAGGTCCCCTGTCAGGTTGGTCTTTTAACATCAACCTGATGACTGCATTCTGTTGACAGAAATCCAAGGCTATAAACGGCTGGCAAATGCCTCAGCTTCCATTTGTGCATCCCCACTTGTCCCATCTCTCCCTGGCCTCTGGCCTCAGCCCCCACATGGTCCCCACACGGTGCCGGGAGGCCTGAACAAACCAAGCTGTGTCTGCCACCTGGAGCCTCCCTGGCTCCCTATGCTCCCAGAAGCTCTGGTGCCCCCCACCCCCACCCCCGCACCTGTGTCCCCTCCAGGCCTGCGGCTCCTCAGATCCCCAATCCCACTGGCGCCTGCCCCATCCCCTCGCTGCCTCCTCAAAGAACTCGCTCAGTGACGTGTCTCTGACACTAAACCCGTGCTGGCAGAACAGCGATGGAAGGGACAGTCCATCAGCTCGCAGGACTCACCCACGTCGGCATGCTTCAGGGCACCCACGTCATTGGTGCCGTCGCCACACATGAGGGTCACGTAGCCCAGCTCCTTCAGGCTGGTGATGACAAACTCCTATGTGCACAGAGATGGGCTGAGTGAGCGCTGTGTGCTGCCCCCAGGGCCCTGCCTGCCCCCTGCCTCCTCTGCACACACCTTCTGTTTGGGGGCCACACGGGCGAACACCTGCACGTGCGGGATGAGGCGAAGCAGCTGCTGGGGGTCCTCAGCCTGCAAGTGGGCCAGGCCATCGCCCGTGAGGCACAGGGCATGCTCCAGGGCCAGCGCCTTCGGGGAGCCCTTGGCCAGGGGCAGCATGACACTGCCATCAATGGAGCGCCACTCGCAGGGTCGACCTGCAGAGCCGGAGCCCAGGGTCAGGGAGAGGGGTTCAGCAACTCCCCCTCACGTGGACCCCATATAAGCGGTCCCAGTCTCATCTCTCTGAAGCACCTTCTTGGTTCTCACCCCTCTTTATCCCTACCAATCCCTGCCCACACCTGCACCCTAGATGCCAGGAACCCCACAGATGTTCACAGAACCCTCCGATACAAAGGATTCAAGAACCCAGAGCCTAGGCCACTGGCCTGAGACCACATGACGCTCAGATTCAAACCCTGACAGCCTAACCTCAGGAGCAAGGCACCCCTGACCCTGGGGCCTGCCTGAAACCCTGCTCTTCCAGGATCAGGGCCCCCTGAGTCACTTCCTTGGGCCAGACCCTGCTTGCCAACCACTTCCTCTTTCTAGATGGCTGGCCCAGGCATCTAGTGATAAACATGGCTAAGGGAGGCCTTCCGGCACTGCACGGCTCATCTGGGCTTCCTGGCTAGGAGGGAAACCAACCTCCACTTGGCTTTTACTGTGGCCGTTTTGTTAGAGCAGCATCACCTGCCAATCAACAGTCCCAACAGCCACCTCTGGGCCACCTGCCTACGATCCCTGGGCTCTACAAGAGCCTAGTGCCTAGAGCTGAGACAGATCTGGGATGAATAGTGCAGACTAGAAGAGCTGGGAAATTCTAGAATCCAGCATAGTTCCAAAGCCAGCACCCTCCTCTGACCTGCAGCCTGGTGACACTCCAGCGCATGTGGCTCCCCAGCCAGGCACCATCCCTTGGCGTCTGAAAGACCCCATATTCCACCAGTTGGAGGTGAGGGGCTGGATTTGCTCCTCAGTTGGTTCTACTCAGGGGCACCGGTTACTCAGGAGTGGCCAGAGGCCATGAGCTCTGGAGTCAGAACATCCGGGTTCAAATCCTTAGTCACAGTGTCACTTGAGTGACTGAAGTAGGTGAGTTTACTTCTATTTCCTTGTCTATAAATTGGGGGGCCCAACAGCAGACCTGTTCAGTTTCCTCCTATGTGGTGCGGGGATGATAAGGCCTCCCATATGTGGCAGACAGACTAACGTGTAACACATACCAAGCCCTTTGCCTGGGGTCTGGCCATGCTGAGCATGAGCACCAGTATCCCTGTGCTTAGGAGGAGAGCCCTCGCCTCACACAGGCAGCCTGCCAGACCCAAGGCAGGCAGGAGGATAGGAAACACGGCCCGGTCTGACGACAACCAACCACCCCAGTTGTCAGTCGTCACTGATCCCAGAGCCAGTGACTTCCTGCATGCTGCTGGGACACGCGGGTGTGGAGCTCCTTGGCCAGAGGGCCTGAGCATGCCGACAAGGCAAGGCCGTGTTCCAGAGGCTGGTGTCACAGGTCCTGGATGACACTGGGTGTGTTCGATCAGGCCCGCAATGCCAGCGGGCCACTAGACGGGCTGTTCTTGCATTCAGGGTCCCCCCAGCCTACGGCCCCATGGTCCCTCACCTTTCTGCATGGGAGGCTGCAGGATCAGCGTTTGTGCCTTTTCAATGAAGTGCAGCTCCTGAGCCACGTGGCAGGCAGTGAGCGGGTTGTCACCTGTGATCATGACCACCTGAGGAGAGGACAGAGGCTCCATGGGGCAGGGCCCAGCAGGTCAGAACTCCAGCCTGGAGACCTGGCGGCTGAGGCCCCTCTAAAGAAGGCCACAGAAGGAGGTGTTGGCCCCGATGCAGAATGGGCTTCCAGGAGCCACAGTCCACCCCAACCTGGTGCTGTTTTATGCAAACGATACATGTATGTGTGTCTGAAAACACCCACAGCCTTTATCCACAATATAGACTAAGAACCAGCCATTAGCGTGGACCCTCTTGGCTTGGTAGCTGCCCCAGGCAGAAGGGCACAGATGCTCCACCTTTCTCACTGAGAGCCTGGTGATGGGAAGATGGGCTGTGACGGCTGAGGGCCAGGTGGGGGCTATTAATGTCACCACCTCTGAGACTGCTCACTCACCTCCCACATCCTAAACTGCATCTTGAGTCCCAAACTAGAAAACAGAAACCACAGGACAGATGGATGTGTTCAAGAGTCACCTCCACATCTCCTGTCCCAGCCCAGCTCTTCCTTTCCAGGATGGGGTGGGTTGGGGGAATTGCCCTCAACTCCCAGGGATGCTGGGGGCCAAGGAAGCAACCTGAGAAGGGTGGGCACAGGCCAGGTCCCAAAGCATCCTCAGACTCGGGACAACGTGAGCACCAGAGCCACGATGAAGCTCGGCCAAAATCCAAGAAAGACATCCTTGCTACTGAGACCTGCACCACTGAGGGGGATCTGTCCTCTGTGGTCATATCACCCTCCCTGGAAGAAGGAGCCAAGATCCACCCACCTGCCCACCCACCCTTGGGGCCCAGTGGGGAGGGGTCCAGAAGCTGTACCCGGTGGGATGCATTCTGGATCTCGCGGATCACGGCCTTAGAGTCAGCCTTGAGAGGGCAGGAGACCACAATGAAGCCAACGAACTTGAGGTTGCACTCCAGGGCCTCCCGTTTGATCTCCCGGGCCTGTGTAGGGACATATGAGTACCCGCATGACCCATCTCTCCTCCATTTCTGAGCTGGGGGGGGGGGGGGGCCGTCAGGGACAGGCCCATCCTATAGAAGGAACATTTGAGGGTTAGGTGAGAAATGGGGAGGACACTAGGCACCCCGGACGCACAGGGCCTCAGCAGTGCTGCGAGGTTCCCCCACCACAGGGCCTTTACTCCGTGCTGTGCGAAACAGCAGGGCATAAGCCTGTGTGACTCGGCTCCCAAGACAGTAAAGTCAGACCCTCCTTTTGTTATTCACTGAGCGCAATCTCACCCTGAACCTCATACCAGAAACCCCAAACTCTTCTCCTCACAGAGCTTGCCTTCTACCGGAAGAGATGTATAATAAAGAAAGTCACAGAAATCAGAACACTAACTGCCACTAACTGCAGGGGAATGGGGCAGACAGGCTCAGGGAGTGGCACCGAGCAGGCTGGTTCTGAGGGCAGGGCACTGAGCCACAACCTGGTGTGCGTTCTGGAAGGATTTCTCAGCTGTCAGGTAGAAGTGGACTGGATGAGAGGTAAGGTGGAAGCAGAGAGAGCAGTGCTGATGGTGGAGGTGGGAGGAGAGCCGGTAACTGACCGGACATGGGGTGTGACACAGAGCTGGAGATGCCCCATGACCATGTGGTGACTGAGTGGTCGGGCAGGGTAGGGGCAGAACCAGGCTGGAGACAGGAATCCAAGGCGCCTCCTGATGATCCCTGGGGAGGTATAAGGACCCAAGGGTGTGGGGTAAGAGGCTGGATGGAGGCGGGGCCTGGTTGCGCTCTGCAGGAAATGGCCTCAGGAGCCAGGATGGGATGGCGTCCCATAAAGGGCAGGGTACACAGTAGGGAAGGGACCCAGGGCTGAGTGCCACTCAGGGCCTCCCAAGGTAGAGGCCCAGAAGGAGGAAGAAGGAATCGTGCCTGCTCATAGTGAGGCTGCAGGGAACAGAAGACGGTATGGATGAGGGGCCAGCAGGTGGGGAGCCTGGGCCCTTACCTGCTGGTGGGTGAGGTGCCCCAGCTCCTTGTACCCCAGCGCCAGGACTCGGGCTCCTTCCCGGGAAATCTCCGTGTGGATGTGGTGGTAGTCAGGTGGGCACTGGGCGAACTGCAGGGAACGCAGGGGATGTCACCGACCGCCCCGCGCCCCCCTTCCCCTGGGGCCGGGACTGGCTCACCATGGAGTGCAGGGTTTCAGGGGCCCCCTTCACAGCCGCGATGTAGCAGAGATCAGTGGAGCCTAGCTTCTCATAGGAGGCGAGCACGGACATTCGCTTTAGGGCACTGGCAAAATGAAAGCGCTGGTGAATTTTCAGCCCCTGAGTTTTAATACTTCGGGGGAATACTTTCTCATCTGGAAACAAATAAGTACGAATCCTGAGGGCCTTCGCTCCACAGAGGCAGCCAAGCCCCCGCCTCCCCTTTCCGCCCCTCTCTTCCCCCCCGCCCAGACCCAGACCCTGCAGGGTGTTTGAGGGGCTCCTCGCTCCAGGAAGGGTCAGAACTGGGAGACCTGTACCCAGAGGACCTTGCCCGTGGCTTCTGGAAGGGTGGGGGCAGGCTCAACTCCCAAGGGGTGGACTGTCTCAGGTCAGAGGTGAGCCTGTGCCCACCGCCTAAGGGACCATCAGAGTTGTGGGCCTGCCTGGCCCTGAGTTGGACACATGGGTGTCTCTGAGGGGTGCAGCCCACCTGCCCAGGGGTGCAAGAGTGGGCAGTTCCTCCCAGCCGCGCCCGAAGCTCCAGCCCCTCACCTTTGGTCAGTGTCCAGTCCACGGCTGTCAGCATAGCCTTCTCGAGGGGGTCACCCACAAGGGTGCCATCATCCAGTTGCATGAGGGAGTGGCATGAGGCCAGAGCACGGTGCGTTTCTACGGGGATGCCGGACACAGGAGTGACCTCCTTCCCATCTCTGTAAGGACAGGAAACAACTAGTTATGGAGTAGAGGGACCCCAGGGAATTGCTAGCCAGGATGAGGGACGGGCCCCCACTTGGTGCCATTCATTGCAGGGGCTGAGAGAGATGCACGGTCTTGGTCCTCCTGACACCTGTGCCTATCTCATGGATGCCCCTAGATATCATATGGCTGCTTGGGGTGGGGTGGAGCCGAGCCACGACGCCGCTGTTACACTGAGGAATGTCAGGGAGCCCCCCCAACCCGGTCAGACGGCTCCAAGTGGGTGCTATCTGTCCCCTTAGCTCCCACCTGCTGGGCAAGAGGCCCAAGCCACCCATACTCACCTGAGCCCAGCCACCCCACGGACGACCAAGCTGTCGCTAGTGAGGGTCCCTGTCTTGTCGAAGCAGCACACCTCTACTTTGCCGGCGAATGGAATCCGGAAGGGCTCCGTGCAGTACATGTCTGGGAGGAGGGGAGCCAGGGTCAGGGGTTCTGCCAGGCCCCAGCCCACGCAGCACTCCTCGCCCTGTCCCAGGCACTCACATAGCTTGGCCAGGGCGATGAGGGAGGTGTTGACAGCCAGAGACAACTCAATGGGCAGCTCAGGGGGCACGACCGAGGTGAGGATCAGAGTGCATTCCAGAAACAGCTTGTAGCGGTTCCGGCTGGGGTCCTTGGTGCCTGCAGAGACAGGGCCTGCCAGCCTGGGTGCCATGGGGGTGGGGCCCAGCAGACAGGGGAGGGGCCCCAGAGCATACCTTCAATCCACACGTAGGCGGCTGCTGCAATGGCAAAGACCAGGAGGAAGAGGATGAAAATGAAAGTCTCCAGGTTGTTTGCAGTCACCCTCTTGACTCCAAAGAGGATGGTGCGCAGCAGCTTGCCCTAGAGGGCCAGAGAGTTAGAGGCCTTTCCTGGCAGGGGGTGGCCTCCCGCACCCCAGAGCATCAGGGCCAGATTCTTCCTCTGCTGATGGGGAGTGCCTGCCCTGGGTCCACCCGCTGAGTCCTGCAGCCATGACACAGGGGACCACACAGCTATGTGGGTGGCTGCCACTCAGCTAAGGGCTATAGACACCAGTGGCCAAAAATTGGGGGTCAGGGAAAGAAGTGGCTGAGATGGGGGACTGAGTCTTCTGGAAGGAGATCTGGTCAATCACCTCTACGAGGCAGCCCTCATGACACTTTAGTGAAGAGTTTATGGGTATAACTCTGTTCATGACCCCAGTGTGTATGGCAACAGCCCATTTCCTGTCTGCGCTCCCCACCAGAACCTCAGTGTCGGATAGTGGGCCTGGTGTGTAGGGCTCACGTCTGCACCCTGGCCCCAGGCGGGTACCTGTTGTCAGAATAAGTCTGTGGCGGGGACGTTCTGGGGTCCGAAAGAGCCACCGTCTCAACTGTCTGCCACCCGCCCTGGGGCCTACCCTCCCCAGAGCCAGACAAGGGTCCATACCTGGGATGTGTTGAATCCGGTCCTGAGAACGTAGGCCACACATCCACTGTCGACTGCTGCAAAGACAAATGGAAGCAGCATTGTTTGTGTCTGTTCATCCCCACTCCCTCACAGCCAAGCAGATATGTTGGCTGGGGGTGTGGGGCAGGGATTGCAGGGGCCAGGACACCCCAGACCCCCCAAGGCACCTACGCTTCAGGCCCGTGGTGGCCTTCTGCGGCGGGATGTGCTGCACCACCTTGGTGCCCCCAAAGATGACGTGGAGCCGGGAGTCGGCCTGGAGGTCCAGGACCCGGTCAGGGTTAAGGTCTTCAATGGGCTCCTGAGGAGGAAGGAGAGGGTGGTGAGGACGCTCTCACCTCAGCCTCCTTCTCTGTCCCCAGTCTCACAAGAGCAGGCCCCTGGGGCTGGGATGAGCCACTCCGACCCCCACAGGGCTCCCAGCCTAACGCAGCACGTCCAACCAGGCGGCCTGCCCTGTCTTCTCTCCACCTGCACCTGCTGTGTCGACTCCTTGTGATCTCGCAACTGGCCTCACAGAGGATTCACGCTCTCCTGGTTTCCCTCAGCCCACGTCAGTCTGATGTCTCTGGTCCCTGGCCTGGACAACCCCTGACGATCTTGGCCTCTCTTCCTTCCTTCCTTCTCATCGCCACCGAGCTCCCCTTCATCCAGGGGGAAGACCACCAGGAAATCTGGCAGCTCCAACTAGGCACCAGAGCCACTCTGCCCCCTCTAGCCTCCTAGGTCAGGGCTCCGTCCCTCCTCTGTCCGAGCCTGGGCAGGAGGGTGGCCCAGCCACCAGCCCTCTCGCTCCCCAGCGAATGGGCCAGTGACACACCTGGGTGGACTGAGTCTGCCCCCCGCCCCGCCCCCCGCACCTTCATCTGTGGCACCGACTCCCCTGTGAGCATGGCCTCGTCCACAATGCAGCGGCCCCGCAGCAGCAACACGTCACACGGCACTAGGTTCTCCTGCGGGGAGCGGCCTGCAGGAAGGGGCAGGAGTGTTGCAGAGGAGCTGAGAGAAAGGGCTCCCACCAGGACAGACCAGAAGCGTGCCTCACCGATGGAGACGATGTCTCCGGGGACAATCTCATCGCTGGCGATGGGCCTCCACTTCCGGCTACGGTAGACCTGGGCGGAGGTGAGGTGCAGTTAGCTCTGGGTCTCACAGTGGGCTCGATGCAGGTGCATCCCTAGAGCTGACCTCACCCTGCCCCCGCTCCAGGCCCACCCCAAGACTGGCAGGAGCCTCCCCCCAACCCCCATCTTCCCGCTGGCCACACCTGGATCATGTGGGGCTTGTTGCCCATCTTCCGGATCTCTGACATGTTCCGCATCTGCTGCTGCACCAGGGAGGCCTCGAAGGCCACCAGCATGGAGAGTGTGAAGACGCTGTAGTACCAATACTCATCCAGACACCAGAGCCCCACGCAAAACACCTGCAGGACACAGCCTGTGTGTCCACACCCCCGCCCGGCCATCCACGGGAGCACATGAAGACACCTGTGGAGGCTGGGAAGGCACACCGAGGGCTGTTCCGCCCATGGGCTCAGACCCAGGAGGACACAGAGGCAATTTCAGGTCTGGAGATGGAGATTGCTCTAGCTGTGAAAGCCCCAGGGAGCAGGAGGGGGTGGGGGAGGGCCCAAGCTGCTGCTTTACCTGGAACACGAAGAAGGGCGCTGTGGCTCTCTCTTTGAACAACTCTGAGAAGTCAGGCACCACCATCTCAGCCCTACGAGAGACCAGACCCCACATCCTGTTCACGATACGAGCCTCAGAGGTCCCACCCTGACACCTCCACTCAGGGCACTGCAGGCCTCCCCGGGAAATGAGAAGCCAGAAGGGACACTCCACTTGACTACGGCTCTCCTTGTCCCCGAGTCACCGGGGCAAGCAAGCTAACTGCTGCCAGCCTCCTCCGCAGCACCCAGGTAAAGCTTCTGAACCAGTGCCAGGCTGTTCAGGCAGCCACCACCCAAGCAAGGCCAGAGTGAGACACAGCCCGTCATCAGGCTGAGTAAGAAGGCAGGCAGAGAAGGAGCACCTGACTGTGGGATGGGAGCCCTGAAGCGGCACAGAAAAGGCCCGGCAGCTGGGCACTGAGGAGTTCTGGGGCCTGAGGCCCACCCCGAGCTGGAGAGGGGAGGTCTGGAGCTGAAATTTTCCGAAAACTCCCTTAATAAAAGCCCCAGAATTTGAGGAGTAGGGCCTAAGGGTGTGTTCTGTGGCACTGTGTGGGGTGGCCCAGTCTGGCCAGGGGGGCAGCCAGGTCAACTGGGGCCACCCTCGCCCTGCCCTTGGAGACGTGTCCTAGATATGGGGTGTGAGAAAAAGAAACCACTGTGATAAAAACAAACAACAACAACCAGGCCCCATTCTGTATTATTCAAGTGACTTCGCATGAGCCGGGAAGGTGTGAAAGGGGACATCCCAAGCCACCACCAAGGCTGACCTCAGGCAGGGAAGATAGGTAAAATTTCTTATAAATCTCCCTATTAGATTGCTACTTGTGATGATATATCTGTAATTTTTAAAAAGTAGTTGAGTCAGGGAAGAATTCCCTAAAAGTTCTGGGGGTTTTCAGGTCCAGGACGATCATCATGGTGGCAGGGCCAGGGGCTCTGAAGATGAACAAGGGGGTCTGAAGCCCTGCTCTGCCCCCTCCCAGTGGTGTGTGGGCACTGGTGGTTTCTCGGATTAAAAGGAGGAAGCATGTACAAGGCATCTGCTATCACGCCTGGTACAAAGGAGAGCTACTGTGATCGCCGACAACTCCTTTTACCACTCTTCCCAAAGTGCTGGTATGAGTTTGAGGAGCACGGTGACAACTTACACTTAAAAGAAAATTTTAAAAACAAAGAGAAATCCTACAATAATTACAAAACGATGATCAACAGTCATCTCTCTGGGGCCTCGGGCCAGGCTCCCATGAAGAGCTGTATATGCTCCTGCCGGAGGGCCCTCCAGGGTCCTTGTCAGCAGGCAAGGCCAGGGGAGACAAGACTAGAGCATGTTTCTCAAAAGGTGGCCGCCATCTTCATCTGGGATGTACTGTGGACCCCTCCACCCCAAGTCCCCATTTCCTAGGCACCAGGACTCAGGAGCGCGGCAGGGCAGAAAGCCAGGAAAGGAGCCAGAGGCTCGGCCAAGCACCCACGCTGTGACCACGGGCGGAGCACCAGCCCTGTCACTGCACACGGGCATGTCGGGACTCACTTGTTGCTCCCAAACTTCTTCTCAGCTGCACGGATCTCTGAGTCCTCCTGGAACCCTCTGCTGCTCTGGTAGTATGAGAAGGCATTTCCCACGGGAAAGGCCACAGGGAGGAAGCGCTTCTTCTCCAGGGCGTCGTAGGAATACTTGATCTTCTGGAATTCGAAGGACAGCACCTCCTGTCCGTCCTCACCCTGTGGGAGCAGGCGTTGTCTATGGCAGAAGGCCCGCACCTGGGGGTGTCTGTCAGTGCCTGGGAGTCCCACCCAAGCCCTGTGCCGAGCAGCCCAGCGGCTGGTCCCTACCTCGTCCCGGTGCAGGGCCACGAGCTCAGTGGAGCCATTGTTGGGGGTCGGCACCACCTTCACGAAGGTTGCTTTGCTGGGGTCGTACTCCTGCGAGAGGCAAAGTACTGCTGCTGAGCCCTTCTTAACCCCCAGCTCCACAGCCCCCCCGCCCCCCCGCCCCCCAGGGAAGGTTGCAAGCACAGCCGCTCTGGGCTCTGGCCTATCTACTCCCAGTCTGTCACGGAGACAAAGACACCACCTCGCCACACCTCTGGTCTTGTATCGTAAAATCGGAGTCACGGACGGCACCCCAAGCCTGGGGCCCTGCTGAAGAACGTCCCCTGCACGACCTGCATCCCTCAAAGCACGTGGGCCAAGCCCTGTCACAGCCCAGTGGCCTGGTGCTGCTCTGCGTCCCCTCCCTTAACTATTCATTTCAAGTCCTGAAGTGACGAGGGACAACGAGGCTCAAGGCTCGTCCTTGCCTCAGCCAAGGGCCTCGGCACCAGTCGTTTTCTCTGCCTGGAACACGTGCTCACCCAGTCAGCTTCAAGCCTTTGCTCAAACGTCACCTTCCTAGGAGACCTCCCCTGGAGGAGGGTCCACGTGAAGGGCCCTCACAGTGTTCCTCTCCTCAGCCCGGGTTTTCCTCTCTTTAGCAGAGGCAGCTGAGCGCGAGCTCTACCTCTCTCACCAACACCATGAAGGCAAGGGCTCTTGTCTGTTTGGTTCACTGCTGTTTCCTCAGCACCTAAGACGTGGAGGCACTGGATGAAGCTCAGTTAGCGCGGCCTCAAGCCTGAGCTGCACCCATCTCACCCATCTGTGCCGGCCTGTGGTGTATGTGTTTGCGGGCAGAGGTACCAAATGGCGACCCTCAGAAGAAAAGCCCTGCCCCTTGGGGAGTCCATGGGCCTCTGGGCAGGCAGAAAATGATGACAAAGACTTAATGAACTCTGGTAACACCATGGTAAAAAAAAGTGCAAAGTGGGGCGCCTGGGTGGCTCAGTCGTTAAGCGTCTGCCTTTGGCTCAGGTCATGATCCCAGGGTCCTGGAATCGAGCCCCACATCGGGCTCCCTGCTCAGCCGGGAGCCTGCTTCTCCCTCTCCCACTCCCCCTGCTTGTGTTCCCTCTCTTGCTGTGTCTCTCTCTGTCAAATAAATAAATCTTAAAAAAAAAAAGTGCGAAGTGCTACACAGGGCCACAGCCATGCCAAGCACTTCACAGTTTTTTGCAGTTTTTTCTCACAGTGGCACGGTGAGTGGGTGTTACGGTTCTCACTTTACACAAGGGAAAAGTGAAACAAAAAGAGAAGCACCCCTGTCTGCAATCTCTGATTCAAGCCCAGATCTGCCCATCCTCACTCTGCAGTCGGTTAGCTCCTCCTTGTTCTCCATCCCTGGAGAGGAAGTTAACACTCACGCTTTTTAGCTGGAGGCCAAAAGGCAGTTGGAAGTTTGCGGGGGGGGGGGGGGGGGGGGGGG
>NC_058403.1:200412031-200456444 GCF_002201575.2 Neomonachus schauinslandi | reverse complement strand
GGTCATGCTCCCTCCAACTTCCCTGCATTTTCTGGTCCCTCACTGGAGTCTTTCATTGTACTGACCTGAAGCTACCCATTAAGTTTGAGCCCCTCCCCTGGGATAAGGCTTGTTGGGAAAACCATTCTCTCAGAAGAGAAAGAGGATTCAGTCCATGTTTAGAGCCAAAGAGAAGGGGCTTCTGTCTCTTTCTGCAGCCCTTCATGCTGTTCCCTTTCCCTCTTCCTTCAGCAACACACGCCTGGGATCAAAGGGGAGGCTGGCGGTGCCCGTGGCTCCAAACATGCCAGTGTCATCTGAAGCAGGCCCAGAGGGCAGTGGTGCAGTCACCAATAGTAACTGCTGACCCAGGGCAGCTCTCCCTATTCAGATCTTGGGGGTTAAGGGTCAGAAGTGCTATGGGGCTGTTGTATTCCAACAGAAGTCCCCACCATCACCACCCTCATCTTGGAGGCAGACATAAAGAGGCTCCACGCAGTTGTCACTTGCTCACAAATTGCTCCTGCTCCTCTTAAATGTTACGAACAAAGTGCATTTCAACCTAACTTTGGTCCTGGTATGCAAGGGCCTCTAAGCACTGGATAACAGAGTTCTCAAACCAAGCTTCACAGATAGAGAAACTCACCCCGCAGGTCTAGCCTCACACTCTGAAAACCAAGATAGGAGACAGAAGAGAGACCTTTCTAAGACAAACTAGTCCTCGACAGCATGGTAGCTAGCATTAACAAGCCAAATCAAAGAGCGATTATGCCGGAGCCTACACTGAGCTTTTTATAGGTATAACCCTATCGAATCTAAATGACCACACCAGGGAGGGATTCCAAGGAAAGGAAGTAACCTGCGCCAGGGTCGCACAGCAAGTCAGTAGCGGGGCCAGGATTTAGCCACCCAGAGGGCACCGCTGGGGACTCAGGCCCAGCAAACGGGAGGCCCGGGATGGGGTGGGGACCGACACAAGCGTCGTGACTGTGACTCGCGGCTAGGCCCGACCGAGACGAGGGTCGGGCTCGTGCCCGCGCACTTACCGGGGTGCAGGTGAGCGCGCAGTGCGCGTGCACGGACCAATGCCCCGAAAGGACGGTGAGCGCGTGCGCGAGGCAGATGGTGGCGAGCACGAGCAGCGCGGCTTCAGGGATTTGCACCCAGCTGCTGCCCCAGCCCCAGCAGCCGGCGGCCGCAGCACCCAGCCAGGCCGGATAGAGCAGTCCCGCGAACGGCAGCACCGTGAGGCGCCGCAGCAGCGCCAGCCGCCGGTATGGCCACACGGCTGCGACCAGCTCGTCACCGCTCGCTATGAGCGCTGGGCCGGCGGCGAGGAGGGTGCGCGGCTGCGGCCCGGGCTTGGGTTGCCTGCCGGGCCGGGCCCCGCAAGGCCGGGCCCCGCAAGGCACCGCGTTGCCCACCCCCGCCGCCGCAGCCGCCGCCATCTTTCCCAGCGCCGTGCTCGCTTCCGGGCAGAGGCACCGCCTCACTTCCGACATTTTACTTCCGGTGAACTCAGGGCGCCGCCATGGCAGCCGGAGGGTAGAAAAAGCCTGACAATGGAGAAGTTGAGTTCAGAAGTTGTTACTCAGGGCGCCGCCATGACAGGCTGAGGCCGGAAGGAGAGGCAGGGCGCAGCCATGAGAGAGTCTTGAAAGGGTAAAGCTGCCTGCCCGCCCTGCCACGCCGGACTGAGACCGGAAAAGAGGAGGCGAGGCGGGCTGGGCGCCACCTTGACACCTGAACCGGAAAAGGGGAGCCCTAGTCCGGACTACCCGGGCAGTGGCCAGTTTGGATCATCAGGGGCGGAGCCTGGACACTGCGGAGGCGGGGCCAATTGCAGAAGCGCTGGGGTTCTGAGGGCGAGGCCTGTACAGGCCGAAGGGGCGGGGTTTGTCATGAGGGCGGGACTTGTTAGGGGCAGGGGTCCCGGGTTGGTTTCCCTGCGGGAGAGGCCCCTCCCTCGGGGTCCTGGGCGGGGCTGGCGCTGGCTGACTTAACAGAGCCAAGGCAGGACACAGACGCTGCCGAGAGGAGCGGTCATGTAACAATGATTACACACAGAAAGTTATTATTTTAACATAAAAATATGAAAAATGGGTGTTTATTTGAAATTACATGTATTCTGTAATATTTACTTTTCTGTTACATAAATGCTATTGTTTGAACAAAACCACATTAGGAATCATTAACAGTGGCAATCGGTAGTATTTAGTAGCTACTAATAGAAAACATTGCCTGAGAAAAATGTATAACAACACTTTTATGTTTCTTTGTCCTGATATAGCAATTTGAACTACTTTTTAAACTCTTTATCGGATGTTTATATCTTGTAGGTTAATTGTTGTATATTCTTAAGATACATAAGTGTAAGACGTGGTAAAAGGAGAACATAATGCAGTAGGACTTAGTTAATATTCTATATTTAGTAAAAGTAACGATGACGTTTCTTTCTGTCCCATTCACAGTAGGATATTTTTCCTCTTTAAGTTTTCTTTTTCAATAATACTTACCTGAATGGACTGCAATCTTTGTTTTATATAGTGATAAAACTAACGCAGTCCAAGGTGAGATCACTGATTTGCTTCCCTGCTCTTATCAAGCCCACGATTACTCTGATTCTTGGTGTCATTCCAGTGTGATAACATCAAGCTAAATATTGTCTTAACTAAAGCCTTTCAGCATGTATTTTACTTATTAGGTTTTTTGACTTTTATGGATTAGTTTTAAGCTCTCCAAAACAGCAGGGTTTTGTTTGTTTTTGTAGGCCAGGTATTGGTCAGTCAGGTCTTTGTATATATAAATTCATCATATAGTATTATGTCCAAAACGTTAATTATTTTTGAACACTCTAGAAAACATTGAATGTCATGATAAATTAAACCTCCCTTTCTCAGGGACAATTGTTTTTAAGCACATAGGTAATTTGAAATTGTGAAATTGAAATTAGATTCCAAATAGCTTATTCAGAAAGAAACTGAGAATATCCTGTTTAATTTGACTGCCCATTTCTGATGACGTTTTGAATTCTGAAGCAATCTTATTTCAAAAAAATGAGTCTTGGGGCGCCTGAGTGGCTCAGTCGTTAGGCGTCTGCCTTCGGCTCGGGTCATGATCCCGGGGTCCTGGGATGGAGCCCCGCATCGGGCTCCCTGCTCCGCGGGAAGCCTGCTTCTCCCTCTCCCACTCCCGCTGCTTGTGTTCCTTCTCTATCTCTGTCTCTGTCAAATAAATAATAAAATCTTTTTTAAAAAATGAGTCCTTTTTTTTTTCTGTATGAATTTTTAGAGGCAGTTGCTTCATCCGTGTCTGGGCTCCCATGGCATCTTCAAAGATCATCAAAATGTTTTGGAGAAACAGCATGTAAATTTCTGCTTTACTATAATTGTTTTCTCCATTCTAATCTTCAATGCATTTCCAAATTAGAGGACTTTTTCTTTTGTCACAGTTTGAAACTGTGATTTTATGGCAGGCCAACTTAAAAAAAAACAACACTTTATTAGAGCAGTTTTAGGGTCAGGCAAATTGAGAGAAGGGTACAGCAATTTCCTATACATCCCCTGCCACCATACATATATAGCAGACTGATTATCAACATCTCTCACCATTGTTACCAATAAACCCATTGCCTATAGTTCACCTTAGGGTTCACTCTTGGTATGGTACATTTTATTGGTTTGGACAAATACAGAATGAATGTATCCATCACTATAGTACAGAGTAGTTTCACTGCCCTACAAGTCCACTGTGATCTGCCTATTCATCCCTCCTCCCCTCAACTCCTGGGAACCACTGATCTTTTTAGAGTCTCCATAGTTTTGCCTTTTCCAGAATATCATATAATTGGAATCATACAGTATGTACCCTTTTCAGATTGGCTTCTTTCACTTAGTAATATGAACTTATGGTTCCTCCGTATCCTTTTATGGCTTGATATCTGATTTATTTTTAATGCTGCATAATACTCCATTATCTGGATGTACCCAGTTTATCCATTCATGTATATCTTGGTTCTTCCAAGTTTTGAATTATGAATAAAGCTGCTATAAACATCTCTGTGTAGGTTGTTTATTAATGACTACAAGGTGACGTCTAATTAATTTTCAGCTTTACTGAGAAATAATTGACATGTATCATTGTGTGAATTTAAGGTGTATAATGTGATTATTTGATACATGTATATATTGCAACATGCTTAACAAAATATAGTTAGTTAACACCCCTTTACCTCACCATTTTTTACTGTTGCAGTTATGGTGAGAATATTAAAGCTCTACTCTCATAGCAACTTTCAAGTATACAATATTGTTAATGATAGTCACTATGCTTGTACATTAGATTCCCAGAACTTATTCATCTTATAACTGAAAGTTTCTACTCTGACCAACATCATCTCCATTTCTCCCACCACTCAGCCACTGGCAACCAACATTCTACTCTCTCCAGTTCATGGTTTTAGATTCCACACATAAGTGAGATCATACGGTATTTGTCTTTATCTGCCTGACTTATTTCACTTAGCATAATGCCCTCAAGGTCTAAAGGTCCATCCATGTTGCCACAAAAGGCAGGATTTCCTTCTTCTTTATGACTACTATTCTAATACATACATACATATATATGTATGTATATGAATAATCTCACATTTTAGTTAGTTGTATATATCACATTTTCTTTATCCATTTATTTGTTGATTGACACTTAGGTTGTTTCCATGTCTTGGCTATTGTGAATAATGCTGCAATTAACATGGGTGTAGCTATTTCTTTGAGATAGTGTTTTCATTTCCTTTGGATATATACCCAGAAATGGGATTGCTGGTGGTTCTATTTTCAATTTGATTTGAGGAGCCTTCATACAGTTTTCCACAGTGGGTGTATCAATTCACATTCCCACCTACAGTGCACAAGGGTTCCATTTTCTCCACACCCTTGCCAGCATTTGTTATCTTATGTCTTTTTTATAATAGTTACTCTAACAGGTGTGAGGTGATATCTTACTGTGGTTTTGATTTGCATTTCCCTGACGATTAGTGATGTTGAACATCTGTTGGCCATCTGTATATCTTCTTTGGTAAAATGTCTATTCAAGTTCTCTGCCATTTTTTAATTGGATATATTTGCTATTAAGCTGTATGAGTTTTTTTTTTTTTTTTTAAGATTTTATTTATTTATTTAATTGACAGAGAGAGAGAGAGAGAGAGAGACAGCATGAGGGGGAACACAAGTAGGGGGAGTGGGAGAGGGAGAAGCAGGCTTCCGGCTGAGCAGGGAGCCCCATGCGGGGCTCTATCCCAGGACCCCAGGACCATGACCTGAGCCGAAGGCAGTTGCCCAACCAACTGAGCCACTCAGGCGCCCCTAAGCTGTATGAGTTCATTACATATGTTGGATATTAACCCTATACACACACACACACACACACACAGTTTGCAAATATTTCCTCCCATTCCATGGATTGCCTTTTCATTTTATTTCTTTTGTTGTACAGAGCATTTTGGTTTGGTATAGTCCTCCTTGTTCGTTTTTGCTTTTGTTGATTGTGCTCTTGGTGTCACATCCAAAAAATCATGGCCAAGACCAATATTGAGGAAATTATTTCCTATGTGTTCTTCTGGAATTTTTATGGTTTCAGGTCTTGTTAAGTCCTTAGTCCATTTTGAGTTAATTTTTGTGAGTGGTGTAAGACAGGGGTCCAACTTTATTCTTTTCCATGTGGATATCCAGTTGGTCCCAGCACCATTTATTGAAGAGACTATCCTTTCCAACTTGACTATTCTTGGCTGCCTTGACAAGCTGACTGTATATGTGGGGGTTTATTTCTGGACTCTTGTTTCTGATCCATTGGTCTATTTTTTTTTTTTAAAGATCTTATTTATTTGAAGGGGGGGCAAGGGAGAGCACGAGCAGGGGTAGGGGTAGAGGGAGAGGGAGAAGCAGACTTCCCACTGAGCAGGGAGCCCAAGGTGGGGCTCCATCCCAGAACCCTGAGATCATGACACGGGCCGAAGGCAGATGCTTAACTGACTGAACTACCCAGCCACCCCTCCATTGGTCTATTTGTTTGTTTTTATTCCAGTATCATACTGTTTTGATTACTATCATTTTGTAACATAATTTGAAATCAGGAAGTGTGATGCCTTCTGCTTAGTCCTTTTTTAGGATTGCTTTGGCTATCCAGGGGCTTTTGTAGTTCCACACTAATCTTAAGATCATTTTTTCTATTTCTGTGAAAAATGGCATTGCAATTTTGATAGATATTGCATCGAATCTCTAGATGGCTTTGGGAAGTATAGACATTTTAACAATATTAACTTTTCTGATCCATGAACATGGGCTATCTTTCCATTTTTCTGTGACTTCAGTTTCATCAAAATCTAGTTTTCAATTCATAGAGCTTTCACTTCCTTGGTTACATTCATTCCCAGGTATTTTAGTGTCTTTAACTCTATTGTAGATGCTGTCTTTATTTCTTTTTCAGATAGTTCATGGTTGGTGTATAGAAATGCAACTGGATTTAGTATGCTGACTTTGTATTTTAAAACTTTTCTTTGTTTTAATTTTAAGTTTTTTGACAGTCTTTAGGATTTTTTATGTAAAAGATCATATCATCAACAAACACAATTTTACTTATTCCTTTCTGATTTGGATGTCTTTTGTTTCTTCTTCTTGCCTGAGTAGGACTTCCAGTACTATGTTAAAAAGGAGTGGTAAGAGTGGGCATTCTTGTTCCTGATTTTAGAAGGAAAGCTTTCAATCCTTCCCCATTGAGTACGATGTTGGCTGTATGTTTCTCATATATAGCCTTTATTATGTTGAGGTGTGTTCCTTTTATACCCAACTTGAGGGTTTTCTATCATGCAAAAATGTTGAATTTTGTCAAATGCTTTTTCTGCATCTGTTGAGATAATCACATAATTTTTGTCTTTCCTCCTATTAATGTGGTGTATATTTATTGATTTGTGTGTGTTGAACCATCCTTGCATCCCAGGGAAAAATCCCATTTGATCATGGTGAATGATCCTTTTAATGTGCTGCTCAATTTGGTTTGCTAATATTTTGTTGAGATTTTTGCATCTATATTCATCAGAGATATTGGCCTGTGTGTGTACATATATATTTGGTAGGTGGCAAAACAACACTCCAGGCATTTCTTAGGTTGCACTTTTATTTTTTAAGTTAATACACAGTACTATGTCATATTTGATAGATTCCATGCTTCTGTGATCAGTTAATGTTTCTTGAAAAAAACATAAAGATTAACAATATTTATTCATCCTAACTGAAGTTCCTTGGGTAATAAATTTTTAAATAATTTTAAATGAACAAATTAAATTAACAGCTTGTTCACTTCAGTATTTTCAATAATTCCTCTGCTCTTTTTTTAAAAAGATTGTATGTATGTATGTATGTACATACGTATGTAATCTCTACACACAATATGGGGCTGGAATCTACAACCCTGAAATCAAGAGTTAAATGCGCCACTGACTGAGCCAGCCTGGCACCCCTGCCCCCTCTCTTTTCAATTTCAGATATCCATAAAAAAATTTTGCTGAGAAAAATAAACTTCAGTTTAGTTCAAGTAGAATAATTAGAAGTGTGGGTCAAGGAGTGTGAATTAATGAGTGTTTACTGTGTTCAGTGTAATTCTGGAGTATGAGAGTATAAGAGATCTTAGTTTAATGGTTAATTAGATTCTTCCAGTATAGATAAGGAGACAGGAAGAGAAAGAAAAGAACAGCAAGAGCCCTAACCAGGCCATGTGGGGCCTAAAAGAAAGTCATTCACAGATAGCCCCGGTACAGCTTTCTGAGGGCAGCTCACCCCCATCCTAACTCTCACTTTAGAGCACTGTAATCCCCAACAGTGAAGGTGAGCACCCCAGGATACTGGGCCACAGGGCAGTTTACTGTGAGAAAGATGATTCTGACCTCCTGTCTATCTGGGAATGAACCAGCACTCAGATTTACCTAGAAGCAACCCTTCTGCTCAGATGCCTGACGGATAGTTCAACCTTGGACACTGACTGACCTGCAGGTAAAGTGAATGTCTGGGCTGCTTCATGCCTGCTCGGGTAGAATGGTTGTTGTATTTAGTCTCAGAATAATACACTTTTTATGAAATGAAATTAAAGTAGTTGTCATACTAGTAAATTTGTAAGATAGGAACAGATTTTCCTAAAGGTATATTCACTTTTATTGTGGTCATCTATCTTCTTAAACATAATAATGCCAATTGTTATTCAAGTCTGGTAGGTGACTCTATACCTTACTGATACATAAAACCCTGGGCAACTTAAAGCCATCATGTAGTTGTTTTAATCAACCAGGTGAAGTGAGGCTTATAGGTTTCTGGTGAATCTGAGACTCCTGATATGGAAACATCAAGAAATTTATATATCTGGATTTCCTTATTGTGATTTTGGGCACAGAAATAACATGACTTGGTTATAAAAATAAGTGTCATGTAGAAGGCACAGAATACACTTATCTTGAACCTAATGGAGAGCCAAGACATAACCCATGTATATATGGTCAACTAACCTTTGACAAGGGCACCAAGAATACACAATAAGGAAAGGATAGTCTCTTTGGTAGACTATTAAAAAATAGGTATCCACATGCAAAAGAAGGAAACTGAACCCTTATCTTATGCCATACAAAAATTAACTTGAGACTGATTTAAGACTTCAGTGTTAAGACATGAAACTATAAAATTCCTAGAAGAAGACATAGGGAGGAAGCTCCTTGACATTGATTGGTCTTGGCAATAAACTTTTTGGATCTGACACGAAAAGCACAGGCAAGAAAAGCAAAAATAAGCAAGGGGAACTGCAGAATAAGCTTATCTCATTTTTTAAAAAGATTATCCCCAAAAATAAAGCATTTAAAAATATTTTTGATAAATTTAGGCTCACTGAGAAGGTATCTATAGATCCCTGGGAGTTTTGAAAAACCTGCCATGGTTTGCTTCTGCAGAAATAGTCAAGCACTCCATCTGTCCCACCCAGGACTTGGGAGATTTCCATCAAATGCCAAAATGACCCACCAATCTTGACTGGTTATGCTAACAGATGTGTTTTAATGACCAGTTATAAACATTAACTAAAAGGTCTTTTTTCTTGCAGGAGATGTTAAACATTTAAAAGATTATATGAAATACTGCTCCTGATTTCTGTTAGCAATACTGCTATCATCACCTACAAAACCTCACCATAATAATAAAGATCAGAGAAAGATTAAAGAACCATTGTGAAAATAAAGAAAATTAAAAATTGACACTAAAAATGGGGCATCTGGCTGGCTCAGCTGGAAGAGCATGTGACTCTTGATCTCAGGGTCATGAGTTCCTACCCCACGTTGGGTGTAGAGATTACTTAAATAAAAACTTTAAAAAATATAAAAAGAAATTAACACTAATAAAAATTCCAGCACAGTTTTGAAAATGGAAATTGAAAATCTAATTCTAAAATGCATTTGAGGGCGCCTGGGTGGCTCAGTTGGTTAAGCGACTGCCTTTGGCTCAGGTCATGATCCTGGAGTCCCTGGATCGAGTCCCGCATGGGGCTCCCTGCTCGGCAGGGAGTCTGCTTCTCCCTCTGACCCTCCCCCCTCTCATGTGCTTGCTCTCTCTCATTCTCTCTCTCTCAAATAAATAAATAAATAAAATCTTTAAAAAAAAATAAAATGCATTTGAGATGTAAAGGGCCACGAAGAGCCAAGACATTGTTAAAAAACTAAATAAGGGAGACAATTCTATAAATTCAAAAACTTAATAAAAAACTATAAAGGTTAAGGCAGTGATCTTGAAACAAGACTAGAAAATAGAACAATGGAAAAGATCACAGCCCCAAAACAGACCAACACATATGGGACATGTGAGCTATGACAAAAGTACTGTAAATTACTGATGAAATGCATTTTAAAAAGTAATGGTGCTAGGTTAATTGGATAGCCATATAGAAAGGCAAATCTTTTTAATTAATTAATTAATTTATTAATTAATTTATTTATTTATTTTGAGAGACAGTGGAAGTGGGGTGGTGGGGAAGGAGCAGAGAAGGAGAGGGAGAGAGAGAGAGAATCCTAAGCAGGCTGCATGCCCAGTGTGGAGCCCGACATGGGGCTCAGTCTCACAACCCTGAGATCATGACCTGAGCCAAAATCAAGAGTTGGACACTTAAGCAACTGAGCCACCCAGGTGCCCCAAAAAGCAAATCTTAAAACTATCTTTTTTTAAAAAAATTTTTTAAAGATTTTATTTATTTATTTGATAGAGAGAGAGAGCACAAGCAGGCAGAGCTGTAGACAAAGGGAGAGGGAGAAGCAGGCTCTCCGCTGAGCAGGGAGCCTGATGCGGGGGACCCTCGGATCATGACCCAAGCCGAAGGCAACCACTTAACCAACTGAGCCACCCAGATGCCCCAAATCTTAAAACTATCATATACCATTCACAAAAATCAATTCTAAGAGAAATGTACATTTAAACACGAATGTTGAAAAATAATCTTTAATAAATTATTTTTATGATCTGGAGTTAGGGAAATATTTTTATTTTATTTTATTTTTTTAAAGATTTTATTTATTTATTTGATAGAGAGAGACACAGCGAGAGAGGGAACACAAGCAAGGGGGAGTGGGAGAGGGACAAGCAGGCTTCCCGCAGAGCAGAGAGCTCGATATGGGACTCAATCCCAGGACCCTGGGACCACGACCTGAGCCAAAGGCAGTTGCCTAACAACTGAGCCACCCAGGCGCCCGGGAAATATATTTTTTTAATTTATTTATTTTTTTAATTTCTTTTTTAAAGTAATCTCTACACCCAATGTGGGGCTTGAACTCACGACCCTGAGATCAAGAGTTGCATGGTTTGGGTGCCTGGGTGGCTCAGATGGTTAAGCGTCTGCCTTCAGCCCAAGTCATGATCCCAGGGTCCTGGAATCGAGTCCTGCATCAGGCTCCCTGCTCAGCGGGGAGCCTGCTTCTCCCTCTGCCTCTCTCTCTGTCTCTTATGAATAAATAAATAAAATCTTTTTTTTTTAATTTTATTTATTTATTTTGACAGAGACACAGTGAGAGAGGGAACACAAGCAGAGGGAGTGGGAGAGGGAGAAGCAGGCTTCCCGCTTAGCAGGGAGCCTGATGTGGGGCTCGATCCCAGGACCCTGGGATCATGACCTGAGCCGGAGGCAGACGCCCAACGACTGAGCCACCCAGGCGCCCCATAAATAAATAAAATCTTAAAAAAAAAAAAAAAAAGAGTTGCACGGTCTTCCAATGGAGCCAGCCAGGTGCCCCTAGTTAGGGAAAGATTTCTTAAACAGATCACAAAAAGCAACAGCTATAAAGGAAGAGCTTGATAAACTGAACTACATTTAAATTAAGAATATGTGCCTATCAAAAGACACCATTAAGAGAGTGAAGAGTAAAGTCAAGAGAACAGATATATATATAACACATATAACTGATAAAGGGCTCACGTTCAGAATATGTAAGTAACTCCTGTAAGTCAATAAGAAAAAGACAATCTAATAGAAAAATGGGTAGAAGACCTGAATGTGTAATTTACCAAAAAAGATATCAAAGTGAGTTCAACTTCCTTTTTTTTTTTTCTTATTTTAAAGATTTTATTTCTTTATTTGACAGAGCGAGCACAAGCAGGGGGAGTGGCAGGCAGAGGTAGAGAGAGAAGCAGGCTCCCCGCAGAGCAAGGGAAGCCCAATGTGGGACTCGATCCCAGGACCCCAGGATCATGACCTGAGCTGAAGGCAGTCGCTTAACCAACTGAGCCACCCAGGCACCCGAGTTCAACTTCCTTAATAATCATGTACATTTGAATTAAAGTAACAATGAGATACTACTCCACATCCTCCAGAATACCTAAGATTAAAAAGACTGCCAACACCAAGTGTTTGTGCTGTGTGGATGTGGTGCAATGAGAACTCATTTGCTGTAAGAGGGAATGCACTGTGTTTGACATCGTATGCTAGATCTAACAGTGAACATAGCAATTTAGCATGACAGAGGCTCCCTGTGCACAAGCTTGAGAGTTAAAAATTAAAGGGGTGGGTCCTACACTTTCATGAGTTTACCTCCAGGAGCCCCTTCAGATTCTCCCTGAAGATCAGAGAAAAACTGCCTGCTTCCCTCAAGGGAAGGGAAAAAAACCACTTTGAAATATGCCCAGAGTATTCTGTTCCCTTAACAAAACCCTGCCCTCAAGGAAACTATTCTACCAAAGTCTAACCATTCTGGGTTTTACCAGACCCTCACAGACATGGGGAGTGGGAAATAACCAATTCCAGTTCCCTGTAGTCTTCCAGTCTCACCCAGGCAGAGGGTGGCGAGTGGCCGAGAAGCAGTTGTAAAGGTCTCAGCCTGAAGCACTGGCTCACTAAAAGTTAACTGGCTTCATCATAGGACCAGGGGACACTTCCCCTCCCTCCACACCTCCCCACCACATTGTTATGTATAGCTCCTGAACAATAACAGGGGATTACAATGGAAAGAACTGCAAGCCTCCGACTTTATTTCAGAAGAAGTCTCTAGGAAAACCCAAAGATAATAGTGGGGGAAAAATACAAGGACCCCAGAGGAAATTTTAGCCTCTAACACCTAAGCTTCAGCAGACGGTAAATATAACTTCTACACAGATAAACATAGAACCTCACACTAAAGGCATATTTACCTCAGGTCCTTTTACCTGGTACATCACGTTTAGCTTTCAACAAAAGCTACAAGGCATACTAAAAGGCAAAAACCTATAGCTTGAAGACACAGAGAAAGCATCAGAACCAGGCTCAATATGGCAGAAATTTTAGAATTATCAGACCAGGAACTTAAAATAACTATGATCACTATGCTAAGGCTCTAAAGGAAAAAGCGGACAACATGGGAGAACATATGGGTAATGTAAGAGAGAGATGGAAACTCTAAGAATCAGAAGGAAGTGCTAGAAACAAAAAACACTAAAAGAAATAATGTCTTTGAGGGGCACCTGGGTGGCTCAGTCATTAAGCGTCTGCCTTCAGCTCAGGTCATGATCCCAGGGTCCTGGGATCGAGCCCCGCATTGGGCTCCCTGCTCGGCGGGAAGCCTGCTTCTCCCTCTCCCACTCCCCCTGCTTGTGTTCCCTCTCTCGCTGTGTCTCTCTCTGTCAAATAAATAAATAAAATCTTAAAAAAAAAAAAAAAGAAAGAATGTCTTTGATGGGCTCATCAGTAGACTGGACACAGTTGAGAAAAGAATCCATGAGCTTGAAGATATGTCACTAGAAACTCCCCAAACCGAAAAGCAAAGAGAAAAAAGAATGAAACAGAATATCTAAGAACTGTAGGACAATTATAAAAGTGTAATCATACTTGTAATACAAAAGGACAAGAAAGAAGGAATCTACGAAGTAATAACAGCTGAGAATTTTCCAAAATGAATGACAGACACCAAACTACAACCAGGAAGCTCAAAGAATCGTAAGCAAATACCAAAAAAAGTCTACACTTAGGCATATCATATTCAAACTGCAGAAAAATCAAAGACACAGAGAAGATCTTGAATTGTAAGAAGTCCGGTGGAGGAAATACACCTTATTTATAGAGAAACAAAGATAAGATTTTCACTAGACTTCTCTGCAGAAACCCACCAATCTAGAATTCTGTGTCCAGCAAAATATCCTTCAAAAAAAAATGAAGGAAAAATACTCTCTTGGACAAACAAAATTTGAGGATTTTGTAGATCTGCCTGTCAAGAAATGTTAAAAGAAGTTCTTCAGAGAGAAGGAAAATTATATAGGTAAGAAACTCAGATCTACATGAAGAAAGGAAGAGTGTTAGAGAAGGAATAAATGGACTTCTCCCTCCCCTCACGTCTTGATGCCAAGCCCCAGGCCCATGCTGAATGATATGGACATGGAGCACGACGGCTCTGTGGGCTTAAAAAAATAAAGAAGATTTGCTTTCGTGACCCACAGCTGCAACCTCTAATTTAAAGATACTGCAATGGACATAGCAAGTTCTCTGGCTCATGGAAGGGAGAAATCTACTCCAAAGACTCTGAGCAAAATTTGGAAATAAGAAATAAAAATATGATGAAAGCTATCTTCCCCTCAACTTTACAGAAGTTGGTAACATACCTTATTGCGTCATATGCAACAGAATATTTCCCTACAGTGTTAAAGAAAAACCAATTTGGAAGAAAAAAAAATAAAAAGAAAAAAGAAGAACTGGAGCTGGACAGTAGTAGTTAATGCAGTAAAAGCAGGTTTTATTCAGAAACTATTGCAACAGGGGAAAAAGAGGCCTCAGTATAGAACTGGGCCCCATCCCTAGGACAGCACAAAATGGGGACTAAAAAAAGCCAAAGAGGAGGGTCAGGGTCAGGGGATGGAAAATTACTAAGAGGAAACCTCAGGAATAGAAAGATTCTAGTTAAACAGACCTGACAGGATTCTTGCTGAAGGCAGGCCAGGGTGGTCAGATGCTGTACAAAGGAAAACCCACAGTCTTTCCACCCCTGAGTCTTTCTCCTGTGAATCTCCCTTACTACTCACACAAAACACTTCACTTCTGGTCACCAAAAGAGTGGTTTTTGTCCCTACATGAAGCAATTCTCCATGACATCAGCTGGGGTGTCCTGCAATTCAACTCAATTCTGACACTATCTGTCCAGAGATAGCATCAGGTTCCACAGGTTAAGGTTCAGACCCACAAAGCAGCCGCCCCTCCCCCACTTCAGATGCCAATCCAAGTCCAGGTTATCACCTGTGCTTCTGACTGATGAGCTCTAGAGTGGAACTTCCAACAACCCCTTCCGTAGGTTCAATTCATTTGCTAGAGTGGCTCACAGGGCTCGGGAAACACTTCCGTTTACCACTGTATTAAAGGATGTGATAAAGGATACGTGACCAGTTAGATGAAGAGATACACTGGGCGAGGTCTGGGAGGGTCCTGAGCACAGGAGCTTCTGTCCCTATGGAGTTGGGGTGCATTACCCTCCCAATGTGGATGTGTTCATGTGGAGACTCTCTGAACCCTGTAATATTGGGATTTTTATGGAGGCTTCCTCATGTAGATCATTAACTCCATTTCCAGCCCCTTTCCCCTCTCTTGAGGATTGGTGAGGGGCAGTGGTATGGAGCCGAATAGTCCAGCTCCAATCATGGCTTGGCCTTTCTGATGACAGTCTCTGTCCAGGAGTCATCCAGGAGCCCCTCCAGAGTTGCCTCATTAGAACAAGACATTCTTACCACCCAGGAAATTCCAAGGGATTTAGGAGTCCTCTGTCAGGAGCTGGGGTTGAAGACAAAATATCAGAACAAGAGACGCTCCTAGTGCTCTGAACACTTGGGAAATTTAAGGGTTTCAGTTCCTGTGCCAGGAACTGGGGGCAGACACCAATATATATGTTTTATTTTCTCACAGATACCAAAGCGGGTAGATGAAGAATATTATCAGATGTTGAGGGTGGAGAGTTCTCTCTAAACTGACTTGACAAGATTCTTGCTACAACTGGGTGGTGCAGGATAGCCAAGGACAGACTACAAGGTCCAGGCCTAGAGAAGCATGACTAAAGTTTAGTCAAGGAGAGTCTCTGTCCATAGCTACTGTGAAGCCAGTTAAACTGTGGTATCATGTTGACACTGATCAGCCAGAGTTTTAAGAAAAAGGAACTGAATTATTTGAAGTATAGACATCATGGCTTTCTTTAAACACCAAAAATTATTACAGATTTCCAAACTAAACATGAAAAGGCCACCAAAGCATCCTTAATTTTTAGTAAGGTAAATATCAATCACTCTAAGCCACATAAACAAAAAGGCCTTTGGGGGTGTTCCCCTCCCCCGTTATTTAGAGTAAAGGGTTCCTGAGACCCAAGTGAGAAGACCATTGTGAATTATCCCCAGCCTTAACAGGTCCCTTTCTTGCACCGACTTCAAGAAGAGCCATCAAGAGAGAATCCTAAGTACCTCTCTGTAAAAGCCCTTGGCCAGGCCTACGTTTTTTAGTTCTTTTAGGCCAGCGAGCTGGTGTTTGGTGAGCTGAGGGACTTTGGACCACAGTTAGCTTTTTTCCTCTCTGTTCTCTTTCTCTTTTGTTTCTTTTTTTCTCATCTTTATGTAGTTTGTTAGTACTGTTAGGGGGCATTTCTAGTTAGTATTGCTAGCAGTCAGTTGCTGAGCTGCGGGACCTCACAGCCATGCCTGCGACCAGGAGACCCGCACTGACAACCACTGGCTCCTCAAGACCTTTGGCCAGGGCGGCTTTGCTGAAGTGAGGTCGGTCTGGCACAACCTAAGTGGGACAGAAGCATCCATGAGGGTCATTGACAAGAGCCAGCAGAGCTCCTCCAGCCTCCACAGACCATTCCTTGAAGTCCAGAGCCTGGAGGCCCTGAATCACGACCCTTGAGTCATGAAACCACTCAAGGTGACTGACACCACGGAAACACTCTATCTGGTCACGGAGTACACTCTAGGCACTTGATCACCCACTGGACCATGCCTGCATGAGAAAGGAGCAGCCCCGGAGGCAGATTCTGCCAGATAGTGTTCACTGTGTAGTACCACTGCCAGGAGGGTCTCATCCCCAGGGACCTAAAGCCAGAGAACCTGCTTTTGGAAGCCGACCTGAACATCAAGGTTGTAGACTTTGGCTTCAGCAATGAGTTCACTGTCGGCCATAAGCTAAACACCTTCTGTGGTAGTCCCCCTTATGCCAAAAGTACAACAGCCTCGCAGTGGCCGTGTGGAGCCTGGAGCCATCCTCTATACAATGACTGTCCAGTGACCAGCAGATGCCTGCCTTTACAGGACTTTGGGGAGCTGTGGGAGTGGGTACTGAGCGGAATATACTGCATTCCCCTTTATATGTCTGTGGAGTGTGAAAACCTACTAGAGCAATTCCTGGCCTTCAATCCCAGTGAGAGAAGCGCTTTAGAGGAAACCATGAAGGACCCCTGGATGAACATGGTCCATGAAGAGGAACTAAAGCCTTACATCCAGCCACCCCCTGGGCTACAAGGACCCCTGGCAGAACTGAGGTGACGTTATCCATGGGTTATGGGTGGCACCAGATCCAGGACCTGCCGATGGGCTGGAGTTATGACGACGTGATGGCCAACTACCTGATCCTAGGCTGCAAGAGCCCCAAGGCGGAGGGGTGGACCACTGCTGTGAACCCCCCGCCTTCAGCTGATCCTACCAACAGCTGCTGTCCTTCCCCATCCTGCACACTTCAGCCTAGGGTCTCTGCCAACACAAAGAAATGCGGTTGTGGTGAGCCCGTCATTCCCACCTTTGTTGCATTCTGTAACTCAGAAAGTTGGCAGCCTGGGGAGGACTGGGAGTCAGTGGAAGGCCAGCAGCCCAGCCAAACTGTCTGCCAGTCGCCCACCAAGCCTGGAGACAAGGACCCCCCAATCCCCAGCACAGTCCCCAACGTGGCCCTGGGGCCTCCCCTCTACCCACAGCACCTACCATCCATGTGGTAGAGCCCCACATGGAACCAGCTGCCCTCGGGGTT
Source organism: Neomonachus schauinslandi (assembly GCF_002201575.2). Classification (NCBI taxonomy): domain Eukaryota; kingdom Metazoa; phylum Chordata; class Mammalia; order Carnivora; family Phocidae; genus Neomonachus; species Neomonachus schauinslandi. The sequence goes on along the minus strand of NC_058403.1, from coordinate 200,438,945 downwards.
TATCCTACAACAGAAACTCCCTCCATCCTGGGTGGCCCGGTGATGGGACCCCAGCCTCTCCCTTTGGCAACAGCCAGGGCTGACAGGGGACTGTTGGGAGCTTCTTCAACTTCCTCCTCAGACAGATACCCGTGTTTCAGGCTGCCCAGAAAGAACTGGTGTGGCCCTTCAAACACAGTGAAGCCAGCAAAAGCTCACATGGTGGATAGCCGAGGCAGGGATAAAACCAAAGACTGCTTTTAAAGAGGGAGCAAGAAGATCCTGAGTTGCACAGAGCCCAGCGACAGGTGTGGGAGCCGAGCCAGTGATGAGGCGACAGCTGCGGGGACGGGAGTGGTGCAAGGAGCTTACAGCGCGTGCGCAGGGAAGCCGAGGCCTGCGTGCAGGGGAGGATAGCAGGTGCGGACTGCCAAGGCACTCTGCATGGGATTCAAATCAAGGGAGTACCTGCACTTCCACGGCATTCAAAGGCATTGAATCCAAAATGCTGGTGAGCTTAAAGGATGGTTGGGAGCCAATGGGGAGATGAGAGGCTGGCCCTTTGTCCCAACCTGGATGAATCTTCAGAGACTGGACTGTTGTCCTGGGGCACTTGTTCCCTCCTGCTCTTCTGTCTCTTCCTCCATGTTTGTCAGGGAGGGGAGATACTGCTGTAGAAATAAACACAATAAAGAAACATTTAATGGGGAGGCATTTAACATCCATTTTCTGAGTTGCTTTTAAAGCTGGATTGTGGGAGGTGATTATTGATTCAACTGGTTGTCATTCATGTTTGTCTTAGAGAACACAGGGTTGACACTCCCTTGAGCAGGTTTGATAGTAGTGATATTAACACCAACAAATAACAAGCCACAGACTTTCTAGACCATTTCAATTCCTTTTAGGTACAAGTGCCCATTGAACACACTAGGAAATGAATGTTGAGTTGGGGTTAAGCACTTTGTACAATCACGGTGCTGGTGAGTGGCAAAGCTTGTATCAGGAGCTTGTGCTTTGAACCCCGGCTCTATGGCCTCCCGTGACTCAGGCCTGGGGCCTCTGCAGTCCTGGTTTTGACATCCTTTCAAGGTTGTTACACTGTGTCTCTGAATTAACGGATAATTCAGGAATATAAGAGATGAGACAACCAACCACTTGTGAAGTAATCTTCAGAGCTCTGGGTGAATTAACCTGTCTGCAGTTCCCTAAATCCTTCTCTGCATTAGTCCTGAGTACAAACTCTACCTCAAAAATGTTAGGAAGAAAGATGAAGCTGTCCAGAGTGCTGGAAACACTAAGGTTGTCTGGAGCCTGTTTAGCTGCAGGGAAAGTGCCTTGTAGGTCCTTTAGCACACAAGTGGGCCCCCCCGGTGTTAGAGCCTGATCCAGCTCTAAACGGATCTAGGGTGGTGCCTAGCAGGGTGGCCTTCACTCTCTTCTGCCTCATGTCAAAGGGCCTCATGTCTTATGAGCTAGAGAGCAAGTGTAGGGTGATGGCTTCCAGATGAACTCTTGTATATTTAAAATTCACTTACTAGACTCAAGAGCCCCTCTCCCTATCCCAATCCTTTTTATTCAGGTACGAATTAGAACTTGCCTGAGGACACCCACTCACCCCTGAACTGCTGGGTCACACCTCTGCCCAGGGGATCTGCCACAAGTGTGCTCTGGGCCTCTGTCCTCTCAGGCACTGGGAATAGGCATCTCATTTAGGGTGAGATTTGAGCTTTTTCCAGAGTCACACTGCTTGGTGAGGTCACTGAAGAGTTTTGGAAGGGTCCTTGATTGAAAGTTCTTTTTTGGCATGTCCTCTAGGTTGAGGTGCAACCCTTCGGCATAGGCTTTCTTGATTATCATAGTGCTTGGCACTTAACAGTTCTTCACAAATAGCATTTTCCCTTTTTCCTGCAAGGGAGTTACAAAGAAAGAATTGCAGGGATATTTTGGAAGAGGGAGAGAGACACTAGGTACAGCTAGGGTGAGGATCAGGAATTTTTGTTTGTTTTTAAAGATTTTATTTATTTATTTGACAGAGAGAGCCAGAGAGCACAAGCGGAGGGAATAGCAGAGGGAGAGGGAGAAGCAGACTTCCCACTGAGCAGGGAGCCTGATGCAGGGCTCAATCCCAGACCCCTGGGATCATGACCTGAGCCGAAGGCAGATGCTTAACCATCTGAGCCACCCAGGCGCCCCAAGGATCAGGAATGTTTTGTGGATGAGGCAGATTTGAAGTTGAGGCCCGGCCAGAACTCATGGGACCCTGAGTCCTCATGTGAGGCGGGTCACATATTCTTCTGAGGGCCATCATTTCTTTTCCATGGAAGCTGCTGGTGCCAGTTTCCACGCTACCTGCTGTTGGAGGGCAGTTTTGAGTTTGTACACAACACAGATCCATTGGTGGTGGTTGCCTGGAGCCTTGGCTGGAAAGGATCCTGAAGTCAAGGTCCGGCTCAGCAGGAGGGAGTCCTACTTTTCAGGTACCTGTAATCGTTATAGCTCCTAGTACTGCCTTCACTGTGGCTCCCACTTGTAATGAGATGATGTTAAATGACTCCAGGGCAGAGTTAGGAGGATGAACATAACCTGGTCACTAAAGGAGCTTCTGGGTCAGAGAGCCCTCTGATCGCCACTGCATATATCCAGGCATGCTATATTTGCAAGTGTGTGTATTTATAGGCACTGCGGTTGTGTTTTGGATTTGCACCCTGATCCAGGCATTAATTCATTTAAAAGAATATTTTAACATTTTCAAAGAGTTGAGCATCTTTAAATTCCCTATTTCTGTTATTTCTAATTTTATTGCATTATGGCCCAGAACTGTAAGATGTTAAAATTTTTGTCCTTTTATATTTACTAAATATATCTTTTTGTTTTCAAAATATAATGAAAGGTATTTCTATTTCTTTGTAAGTTGTCTTGGTTTGTTAAAAAAAATTCACTTTGTTATTTGTTACTACATTCTTTTGGGTAGGTACGTACAGTTCAGTAATACTTTTATTGTTTTGCATATTTTTGGTTTTTTTTAATCATTTAAACCTTCATTCTCTCTTAAGACTTTTCCTTTCGTGCCTCCCATGCTCTAGATTCTATGATTTAATATTTCTCAGTTAAGACTGCTTTCAGCTCTAGATACTGGAAAATCTGACACACAGTAGTACGAACAAGCAAGGATAGAAGATGAGGCCAAAAAAGTAGGCAGGGGCCAGTTATCTGGTTATCTAAGCACTTATTTTATTTTATTTTCTCCCCGCCCCTTTAAGCTTTTATTTTGTTGCAACAAGAAGCCAGTGGGAGGGTTTAACGGGGGTGGGAGGGAGTGAAGGGGGGAGTTGGGGGGGTGTGGGGTTAATATATATCATGTCTTTCATGTTTTCTATGGAGCACCCTGGATGCTGACTGGAGAATGGACTGTAGGAGAGTAAGAGGGGAAGCAGGGAGCTGGGTTATGAGGCAGTCTTTGCAGAAGACCAGTAAGAGAGGAGGGTGACTGAAACTGGTGTAGAAATGGAGACAGTGAGGAGTGGCTGCAATCAGGATGCACGGCAACAGGACTTGCTGGAGGACTGCATGTGGGATGAGAAGGGAAAAAGAGCCAGTGATGACTCCTGAGTGCTCCCCTCAGAAAAGAGGATCTAGGCCTGGGGGTGCTCAGCAGGTAGATGGTATTCAAAGCTGGGAGCCTCCGTAGGTTCGCTCTAAGAAGAGAGGGCCCATAGGAAAAAGAAGGGGGCTGAGGATCCCAGAGAACTCATGGAGGAGGAGGAGCAATAAGAGGAAGACAGAGTAAGGCGGGAGTGAATCTGGAGGGAGGCAAATCCAGAGAAAACTGTTTTAAGATGGAAGAAGTGCTCAATCGTGTTTCAGCTAAAAGGCTGAGAAAACAAAAACTTAATCCTGAATTCAGTAAAATGGCAATCATTGGTGACCCCCGTGAAAGCCACTTCAGTGAAGTGGTGAGGAGGGAAGCTGGACTGGAATCGGTTTAGGAGAGAAGATGAGGAGAGGTAGCTTGAATGGAGCAGAGAAGAATGGGAAATGGAGAGGACCCGGGGGTCAAAGGAGGTCTGTGTTTAATATACAACATTAGGGTACATTTGTGTTCCGAGGTTGGCAAGGGATCACTACTGACACAGGACTGCAGAACTCTGGGGTCAGAATCTGAAAGGCCTTCTCAGCCCCCACTTTACTAAATTATAACCTCAAACTTTAAAATCAATGGGATTTTGGGCGCCTGGGTGGCTCAGTTGGTTAAGCGACTGCCTTCAGCTCAGGTCATGATCCTGGAGTCCTGGGATCGAGTCCCGCATCGGGCTCCCTGCTCGTCAGGGAGTCTGCTTCTCCCTCTGACCCTCCCCCACCCCATTGCTCTCTCATTCTCTCTCTCTCAAATAAATAAATAAAATCTTAAAAAAAAAATCAATGGGATTTTTGCCATCTATTTCATGATACAGGCATACCCACAGAATATATCCCCAATTAATGTTTTCCTGGAAGAAGATTTTAATTTTTAATACCCAAAGTACATAGCAGTCATTTGTCTCTCTAGTTTAAATTGAGTCTTCAAAAAATATACTTTGAACAAGGAAAAGTTTCACGTTGCTTTCAAATACAATCAGCAGACCATCAATCACACTAGTCACTTTGCAAATCTTTGGAGTGTCGTCAAGATGTACAGTATCTGATGCTGCTGGTCTACAACACAGCACTGCTACTGCACAAAAAGCAACCGTATGCTAACAGCTGTATTATTTTTTTGATTTAATTTTTAACGTATGATGTGGAGAACAAAGGCAAAAGAAATAAGGAAAAAAAATTTCCTTACAACTTACAGCCCATTGACAAGTCCTTGAGACAGGCAGAGTGACCTTCTTCTAAGAACTCAACTCAATACTTGCTAGAAGCAAAAGGCAATCTTTTTTTTTTTTTTAAGATTTTATTTATTTGTTTGAGAGAGAGAGAATGAGAGAGAGCAAGCACATGAGAGGGGGGAGGGTCAGAGGGAGAAGCAGACTCCCTGACGAGCAGGGAGCCCGATGTGGGACTTGATCCAGGGACTCCAGGATCATGACCTGAGCCGAAGGCAGTCGCTTAACCAACTGAGCCACCCAGGCGCCCGCAAAAGGCAATCTTATCTTAACATTAGCCCGACATCCAGGATCTTGTAAGTCTTCTTTAACATATAAAAATTCCTTTGGAAACTTCCTGTATCTCTACTGCCACCTCCCTCCACCTCGCCAAGATATGTTAGCAATCATCCTCCAAACATACGGCCCACTGATATACATCTGATGGGTCTCATGACTAAGGTTTTCCTAGACAATAGTAAATGCCCTTTTCCTAACGACAGCTAACTCAAGGTCCTGAAAACCTGGCTTCCAAATACCTTAGAGATTTACACTATCCCTAACTCCCTTCCAACTTGAAAGTCTATAACCAGCCACTCCTCACGACCCCAGTGCAGATCTGCCCTAGGGTCCTATCCCCTGTGCTTTAATAAAACCACCCCTTTTGCACCGAAGATGCCTCAAGAATTCTGACTGTTCACTCCGAACCCCAACATTTTCACAGCAAGTAAACTCTCACCCCAACATGGGGCTCGAACTCACGACCCAGAAATCAAGAATTGCAAGCTCTTGTGACTGAGCCAAGCCAGACACCGAAGAATTGGTAGGGTTTTTTGACGGACTTGCTATGCCTTATAATTTTTTGTTTAAAATAATGGGAAATAAGGTCTCCTTAGAATTTGTTCTCAGAGAAAGTCCTGACATTTCAGGCATAGACTATTAACAATCACTTAATGGCATATGACTTTCCAGCTTCGTCTTAGTTTCAAGTTTTTAATTACTTACCTTGGAAATTACTTAACTTCATTTCTTCCAAATCTGGCAGTAGGACTGATGCTCCAGAAAGTTATACCATGGATATTTTGCTTTTTTTGCATCCTTCCTGCACAGAATTGGAGCTTTGCTGAAGTGAGTTTGAGATGTGTGTAGTGATGGAGTAAATGGAGTTAATCAGAAAAACTAAATGGAAAAACGGCTTAAAAAAAATTATCACTATAACCCCCAACAGCAACAAATTGTTTAATTATTTTGTGGTTCTGAAGGGATATTTAAAAAGTTATATTTAAAGGGGTTCCAAAGGAGCCGGGCAGTAGGGCAGAAACTGTCCTACTACCTTCCTCCACAAATTTCCCTGATCTCTTGGGAAGGACCAACGGGAGCTTGTGGTCCTGCTGGCGGTGTGAATGAGGCCAAGGGGGCCGGGATAGGTCAGGGGAGTCAGAGAAATGGCTTGCGCGCGGTCCCCCAAGGGGATTAGGAGCTTACTGACCTGCCCGCCTGACTTTCCCATCTGTACCACGCAGAATTGGGCCTGTCCACTGTCATGTTTCTCCTTTTCAAAACACCGCACTGGGCAGTCAGTCCCTCTAAGAAGCTGTTCAGCCAGCCCAGGGCTCCAAGGGGCACTCTGCGGGGAGCCACACCACCGAGGGTCCATGGGGACGATTATGGCAGCCCCGAGGGACAGAGGTGACGGCGAGAAAGGTGGCTTTGAAAAGGCAAGTTCCAGGTTTCCAGGTACCGGTATTTCCATCGTAGCCGGTGAGTTTACGTTTCAAATACCGGCTTAAGAGCTTCCGCACGGGTTCCAAGAAGTGTCACCAACCGCCAAGTCCGCGCGAGTCCCTAAGCCCCAACCCCACCGAGGGCCGCCTCAACGTGCGCGGCCCGGAGGCACCGCGCATGTCCGAGGGGGCGTGGCTCGGAGGGCGAGGCGAGTAGAGGCGGGAGTGAGGCGGTGGGAAGGGCGGGGCGTGCTGAGTCGTGGAGGTTGGGCTGTACCCATGGCCAACACCCCTCAGGCTGTCAGATGGGCCGGCCTGCGAGAAATCCGGCTTCGGCCACAACAAATGGCGCCATCGGCAATTCGTAAGGATGCTCTATCACGATTACAGCGCGAGTCAGGCTGTCCGGGGCCCGCTGGGCCGCGCTGTGTCCCTGGCGGCGGGGCTTGGGGGAGATCCGCGCTCCTCCGGGCTTGGCGGCACCGCCCCTGGGCCGCCGAGGGGCGGGGCGGGAGGAGAGGCCTCTCCCTGGGCATGCTGGGAGCTGTAGTCTCTCAGTCGCTCCCAGCCAGCTGCTTTCAGGGCTGCAGGACTACAACTCCCAGAATGTGCTAGGCGCTGGGTGTTCATTGTGGTTTAGCTTTTGCTTAGATTTTGTGGCTCTGACACTTTACTTACCCCATTCCCATTCCTATTTGCTGCACTGATTGCTTTGTTGTTATTTCCTAGAGGCCATTTGGTTGTTTCTGTATCTTGCAGTGTTTTTAGGGAGTTCACCCTCACTACATAAAGTCACTGCGCAGTAAGTACAATAGCTACCTACTTGTAGTTCTCATGTTTGTTCTCTCCAATGAAGCTGTGAAGAATCTTAGTTACTTGTAGCTCCTCTCATTCTCATGCGAATGGGGCCACTTACCAAGCTGGGCACCTCGTCTTTGGTCTCATTGATATTATCTTTTTCATCTATTTTGAAATATACTCTGCTAGTAACATGGACACTGACAGACATTTTTACATATCTAACATCTCCATGAAGAAGGTCTATGATCCCCATTTTACAGGTGTGGAAACTGAGGCTCAGAAGGGTTGAGTAGCTTCCTAAACCTCATACAATTTCTCTGCACCTTTTGAGTCTTAACCTGGAACTCTGCCTCCCAGGTATATACACTTTGTGTGAAAGAAGGTAAGTGTTTACAGAATTTTGGCACAAGGAGCTGAAAGCAACTTAAATGATTTTAATTTGAATACTGCTTTGCACAACTTCTTTCTTTCTTACCTCAACCTCCCAGATTCCTGTAACTCTCAAATATGCACTGGGTAGTTTCAAGAAAGGTAGATTCACAAAACTTCTTTTCTTTTTCCCAATATTCAAGTGGCCTTACTTGGTGTGTTTTAAGATGCAGGAGAGTCAACGGTGATGTTATACTTTTCAAATGATCAAATTCAGGAACATCAGCCAACTTAGCACTGAGCAGCTGGACAGATCTGCAGTGCCTGGTGCTGCTGAGCAGTGAGCTCTGGGAAAGCGAGCTCTGGCAGATCCTACTCTGGCTGGGCGCTGTCTTCAGTAACACTGGCCTGTGGGAATGTGAGCTCCTGGATCTTGTATGGCTCTGGCTGGCTTCTTGATTTTTTTGGTTTGTTTGTTTTTGTTTTTTATAAGGGAAGTGAAGATTAGAGATTTATTTATTTATTTATTTATTTATTTGAGAGAAAAAACACAGAGGGAGAGGTAGAAGCAGACTCCCTTGCTGAGCAGGAAGCCCAACGTGGGACTCAATCCCAGGACCCTGAGGACCATGATCTGAGCCGAAGGCAGATGCTTAACTGACTGAGCCACTCAGGCACCTCGGCTTCTTGTTTTTAATAACAGTTTAATGGTTTGGGGTGCCTGGGTGGCTCAGTCATTGAGCGTCTGCCTTCGGCTCAGGTCATGATCCCAGGGTCCTGGGATCGAGCCCCACATCGGGCTCCCTGCTCAGCGGGAAGCCTGCCTCTCCCTCTCCCACTCCCCCTGCTTGTGTTCCCTCTCTTGCTGTGTCTCTTTCTGTCAAATAAATAAAATCTTTTTTTAAAAAATAAAAATAACAGTTTAATAGTTTGAAAGTGATCATGTGGTGGATATGTGTTTTCTTTTGTGTGTGTGTGTGTGTGTGTGTGTGTGACAAATAACGAGCCTAATAATTTCATATGAACCCATGGCTGTTCTCAACCAAGGACAGTGGTGGAAAAGCTGATTTGTGTATAATCACTGCCTTCATACTTCGTACAGAGAAGACATGTCTTCATGTCTTTGCCTTTTATATCTTGCTCGTCTGTGCCAATGTGCTGTTTTAGGGGCAGTGCTAATGGTTCAGATTGCAGGGTTCCCTCACATACACTTCCAATTTTTTCCTTGTTTGGGCTTAAAATGTAGTAACATTATTACCTTAAATGGCATAAGTATCTTTGTTGATGAAAAAATTCTATTGCCTAATACTTCTCCTTTTTTAAAAAGATCTTATTTATTTATTTATTTGAGAGAGAGAGAACGAGCGGGGGGGGGGAGTAGAGAGAGAGGGAGAAGCAGGCTCCCCACTGAGCAGGGAGCCCGATGCGGGGCTCTATCCCAGGACCCCTGAGATCATGACCTAACCCGAAGGCAGACGCTTAACTGACTGAGCCACCCACGTGCCCTCAAACCCCTGTCCTTATGAAAAGAAAAAGCAGTGTCAGAGAATCTTGATGCAGTGTCCAGCATTCTGCATGACCAAACAGGCTTTATGTGGAACTTGGGGTCAGTAGGTGTGGCCTGTATCCTCTCAACACAAATCAGGCATACATTAGCAGATATAAGGACAGACAGGTTTAACTTCCCAAGCCAGAGGCTCCCGGGACCACTGTATTGAAGGACGGTCCTAGCCTGGCCCTTCCTGTAAGATGAGGTGTCTCCCTCCTATTTTCCCTGAGACCTTACAGCTTCCACTGTCATTGTTTCTCCTATAACTTCATCCTCTCTGCTCACAGAGTAACAGGAACCTTTTTCAATGAATTCAGGTCTCTCCATTCCTTCAAAACTGGTCAAAAAATTTTTTTGTGGGCTGGGAGGGGCAGAGGGGGAGAGAGAATCCTAAGCAGGCTCCACACCCAGCTCAGAGCCTGATATGGGGCTCCATCTCACAACCCTGAGATCCTGACCTGAGTGAGCTGAAACCCAAGAGTCGGATGCTTAACTCACTGAGCCACCCAGGTGCCCCGACCACATTTTCTAAATTTTACTCTACCTATTATATTCCTCCTCAGTGCACTTCCGAAATTAAGAGAACAGGGGTGCCTGGGTGGCTCAGCCGTTAAGCGTCTGCTTTCGGCTCAGGTCATGACCCCAGGGTCCTGGGATTAAGCCCCCATCAGGCTCCCTGCTCCACGGGAAGCCTGCTTCTCCCTCTCCCTCTCCCACTCCCTCTGCTTGTGTTCCCTCTCTCGCTGTGTCTCTCTCTGTCAAATAAATAAATAAAATCTTTTAAGAAAAAACAAAATTAAGAGAACAAAACTTTCTATAGATTACTGCCAGTTTCAGAACAAAGATTACTTAGAAAGGGGCAAAAATGGGTGGTTTGGAACAAGGATGAAGAGAAGTATTTTCTTTTTTTTCTTTTTTTAAAAAATCTTATTTATTTATTTATTTATTTTTAAAGATTTTATTCATTTATTCATGAGAGACAGAGAGAGAGAGAGAGAGAGGCAGAGGGAGAAGCAGGCTCCCAAGGAGCAGGGAGCCCGATGTGGGACCCGATCCCAGGACCCTGGGATCATGACCTGAGCCGAAGGCAGACATTCAACCATCTGAGCCACCCAGGCTCCCGAAGAGAAGTATTTTCTTTATATTTTTTAGAGTTTTACAAAATATTCAACTGTATTCTAAGAAAACAAAATTAAAACAGGAAATAAAATAAAAGCAAAACTGACTCTTTACTGTCCCTTCAGGCCCAGTCCTGTAGAAGTGTGTCTCTTTCTCCTGTTCCCTCAATCCTGCACAGAGTTCATGCCAGCACGCGGAACCCTGGACTGACTGAACTCACCTGCCGACACACCTGCCTCCCCAACTAGACCTTGAGTATCTGCTCTGACTCATCCTTCCCACCTGTGTCTAAAACATGGCCTAGCTCACTGCAGTCACATATGTGGTTAAGGAGTCCATCACTTCTATATCAAGGCCATGGTCTTGTTAGAGAAATATAACCTCTCATATTCCCTCTTTGCAAGCATAGCCTTCATGGAGACTGGGACATATTAGTACAAATGTTGGAAAGGAACTGATTTTCCCATCAGTCCCTGACCCAGTGCAGTCATCACAGAGACATGGGATGATGACTGTAGCTCAGAGCCTTGGACACCTTCCAGATGCACTTAGAAGATGCACTCGATCCAAGTGGAGACACTTTCCTATTTACTGGAAACAAGCTTTCAATTCAGGAGAAAGAGAAAGTCCCTACTGACCTGTATGTCACAAGATATTTCATGGATAGAAGTAGAACTACAGATGAGTTGACGAGAGAGATATCCCAGGACAAGGGCTCTATCAACTCAGTCTGTCACTGCCCTCAGGAAGCTCAGTCTCATCTTTTCTCTCGCTCATTGAGTCCATCTAGTGACATCTCTGTTACTGACCTCTCTTCCCATACACAACTTTTCCCAGTCCAAGCCCTTCTTGTCCTAAAGGCCACTTGGGCTTCTGAGACTCTTCTGCCTTATTAACCCCAGGTTTGTGCCCCAGAAAAGGTGTGTGGGAAAGTATTTTTGAGCAGAGATTTTTCAAATGGCCTCCAGGACAAGCCAGGTTAACCCTGCTTCAGAGGGAGAGCCTTGGAGCAGGTGACAGAAATCCTTTGAGGGCTTTAGGCCTCAGGATAAAGCCCAGAACTTGACAGTGGAGCAGATCTCTGACATTGAATGCGCCCATTTAACTTTATGTATGCGGAAACTGAGCCCAGAGAGGTCAGATGACTTGCCCATCAACACACAGCCTATACATGACCTTGCACCCAGGAGTAAAGTGCCCTTCACACTCCATTGGCCTGTCTTCTTCCACACCTTTACCTGCTAAAATCAGATTGAGATGAAAACTGGCAAAGCTCTGGCGTACAGCAGTGGTTCTTAAACTTTGTTGCATATTAGAATCACTTGGAGAGCTTAAAATAATACTGATGTTTGGCTGCATACAAGATCAACGAAATCACAATTTCTGGGCTGAGTTCCAGGTGACTGGGGTACCGGAATCGATGCAAACAGCTTGACTTGTCTGTGCCTGGGAATGGGGAAGGGTGGGAGGGGACAAGTGGCCTGCAGGGTCCAGTCCCCTTTTGGCATCCTGTGGGCCTATGATTCTGGTAGGGGGAAGCTGTGGGGCAGGGGATTGCTTGGGTCTACTGGGATTTAGGACTGCTTTCAAGTGGGGCCTGCACCTACCAGAGAATTTTGATGGTCTACAAATTATTTCTGCATCCAGAGGAGCTGGACCCGTCCACCAAGCTCTCTCAGTGCTGCCATTTAGAAATAAACTCAGTGCTTGGGAACAGGGGAAGGGCTGACTGTGTTCCAGGAAATTTCTCCCTGGCCTCTGGGGAATATTCTGACAGTGTCTCTGAAGATGGAGACAAATGTCTTCTTTGGTTAAGAAGTCTTTGGATGATTTGAACATAGGTTTACAAGTTACTGTTTTGGTAAGGTAGAAAACTGTAGTATTTAAAAATTAAGAGCCAATTTTATGATTTTAGAGCCCAATATACTTAGATTGACTGATAAATTGTTTAATGCAAACACTGGTAAGAATAAAAGCTAAGGGATAAGGAGCTTTAACATTAATTTCTATTTTCATAAATTTTATATTCATTATAGTCTAAAACTGGGGTCTATCCATGTCTATATATTTCTGTGTATCTCTGTATCTCTATATAGCTTTGAGATGTGTGTAACTATTTGGTAGGTGCCAATTCTCCTGCAGCACCCAAACTTTCTTTGGAGAAGTTGTAACACTTGTTCATACTAGTGTAAGTAAAGAAAAAATGTTTGGGTGGGCTAGGGCCTCTGTAATGTGGTCGAAGAAGAGAGGAAGTTGGCTAAGAAGGCTGGTCCCTGGGGAGCCTGGGTGGCTCAGTTGGTTGGGTGACTGCCTTCGGCTCGGGTCATGATCCTGGAGTCCTGGGATCGGGTCCCGCGTCGGGCTCCCTGCTCGGCAGGGAGTCTGCTTCTCCCTCTGACCCTCCTCCCTCTCATGCTCTCTCTCTATCATTCTCTCTCTCTCTCTCAATAAATAAATAAAAATCTTAAAAAAAAAAAAAAAAAAGAAGGCAGGTCCCTGGCTCTATGGGCTTCTGCTTGGACACCTGGGAAACCCTCATTCATTCTTGACCAAGTAACAGGGGACCTAGAGGAGTGGGGTGAGCAGCCCTAGCCAGATGCCCTCCATGCAATTTTCTCAGCTTACATCATAAGTATGGATTACCCTCAAAGATCTTCAAAGTTCTGGGTTCTTCTGATTTCTTTAGTTTTCCTACGAGTCTTGCCAGTGATGTCACAAACTAAATCAGTTTTACCAGTTTTTGTAGAGTGATTATCTATTTCTTTTTTTTTATTATGTTATGTTAATCACCATACATTACATCATTAGTTTTTGATGTAGTGTTCCATGATTCAGAGTGATTATATATTTCTATGTCTGCCATGATCTTCCATCTTCTCAGTCCCTGAGATAGCTGTTTTTGGTGAGAAAATATTTTAAAGAATGGTTATATATTATTTACAATATACAATTTTATGTAGTGATTATTTTATAGTTATGTTATTAATCTCATTTTATAGAGCAGTTATGTACATATATATTTTTGACAGAGCGCGAGCACATGAGTGTGCTTGCTGGGGATGGGGGAGAAGGGGCAGAGGCAGAGGGAGAGGGAGAGAGACAATCTGGGTGGGCCTCAATCCCATGACCCTGGGATCATGGTCTGAGTCCAAATCAAGAGTGGGACGCTTAAACTGACTGAGCCACCCAGGCACCCCAATTATATATTTTAATATTACAGACTTTGCTATAGGCCTCCTGTGAGGTCAGCTTCCACCCACAGGGCAGCTTCACCCATGGATGGGCCTTCCCTGGGGCTGCTGAATCCAATGGCCCAGTGCGGTGCAGCAATGGACCAGTTGCAACAACTGTCAACTGTGATGGCCACATACGACTCAGACAGAGCCTTCCATAGGCTGCACCACAGTTCAGCTTCAACCTCTGATCAATCCTGCTTCCTCCCTACCCTGCCACAGAGGTTGACAGCTAATCTATATCCTGCTTGCCAAAATCAATCTCAACATCAGCTCCCAGAGAAACTAACTCAAGACAGATGGGAGTGGGAAGGAAGGCACTTTGGAAAGGGATTTTGGAACTAGATTGCTCCGTGGCTGGCTGGCAATGAGAACCCCCTCACGGACTAGATGGAACACCCATGCACCTATATACCCATGCCAGATACAGCTGGCAGTCTAAGCATTAACACTGTCACAGGTCATGGGATAGTAAGTGCTGGTTGCCCCTGAAGCAAACAGAGATGCTTTGTGTAGCAAGAAAGCTGAGACCCAGACCCAGGACTAATTAGAGTGGCCAAGCTCTTGGTAAGGTTAGTCAGCTACCCACCGTAGATCTGTTAGGCTGTGTGGTGTGTGTGTGTGTGTGTGTGTGTGTGTGAGAGAGAGAGACCCTAAAACTTGGTTTTGGGGGCTTTGGGTGGATGCCCCCAAACTTTCAACCAGACTCCTTGGAGCCTGCAGAAATGGCCCACCCCGTCCCTATTAAGAACAAGTGCTGCTCTGGTAAGCGCTGTGAATTGTGCAAGACTGTTGAATCTCAGATCTGTACCTCTGAAACAAATAATGCAATATATGTCAAGAAAAAAAAAAAAGAAGAAGAAGAAGGTAGCGGGAGGGGAAGAATGAAGAGGGGGAAATCGGAGGGGTAGACGAACCATGAGAGACGATGGACTCTGAAAAACAAACAGGATTCTAGAGGGGAGGGGGTTGGGAGGATGGGTTAGCCTGGTGGTGGGTATTGAGGAGGGCACATTCTGCATGGAGCACTGGGTGTTATGCACAAACAATGAATCATGGAACACTTCATCTAAAACTAATGATGTAATGTATGGCGATTAACATAAGAATAAAAAAAAAAGAACAAGTGCTGTCTCTCCATTCTCTTCCTACAACTAGAATGATTGTTCTAGCTCTTCTTTCTTCCCAACTCCTGCCTTTTCAGCTACCGGTGGGAGGGAAATTGGTAGTCCCAAATAAGCAGGCAAAATGGGTGCTAGATTCAGAGGAGTGGAAGTAGTCCGTTTTCGTTAGAGCCCTAAAGTGCGGCTGGCTGTCTCCTTTTCCAGATGACGACAACAGTTCCGACTGTCACTGAGGGCTTTCCGGGGTCAGGGGAGCTGCTGGACTCTTGCTAATTCAATTTTTTCCATTCCAGTCTCTTCCCTATCATCTCCCCCTTCACCCTGGAACGTGTTCAAGAAATTTGATGAAAAAGAAAATGTGTCTAACTGCATCCATTTGAAAACCTCAATTATTAAGGGTATTAAGAACCAAGTGATAGAGTAATTTCCAGGTGTGGAACCATGGCTTAATCATATAATGCCTAAGAAAGAGTCTGTCAAAATATGTGGTGCCATGAACATACAGAAATCCTTACAGTGAATGGAGAGTTACTATTTTTTAGACAAAGAGAAGGGCCTTTTTATCCAACCTTAAGTTTACTTCACAAATATCCTTTTATTCTGCTGCACCAGCAGGTTGATAAAGGAGCCATCAAATTTGTACCCAGTGGAGTAAATATCATGTGTCCAGGCTTAACTCTTCTCCTGGAGCAGTAGATAGGATTGTTGCAATCATGGCAGAAGGAAAACAGCATGCTCTGTGTGTTGGAGTCATGAAGATGTCTGCAGAAGATATTGAGAAAGTCAACAAAGGAGTTGACATTGAAAATGTCCATTATTTAAATGATGGTCTGTGCCATATGAAAAATATATAAATGAGCCTCAAAACAAATACACTTGGGCAAAATATGGATATAGTGCTTTATCTGTGTTTTTGTCTGTGTGTGACAGCATGAAGACAATACTTCTGTGGCTATGCTGAATAAATTCAATGGATGCTAAAAAAGAAAAAGAAAAAAAAAAAAAGAAAGAAAGAAGCACTTGTGGGCATCTGGGTGGCTCAGTTGGTTAAGCGACTGCCTTCGGCTCAGGTCATGATCCCGGAGTCCCGGGATCGAGTCCCGCATCGGGCTCCCCGCTCAGCGGGAAACCTGCTTCTCCCTCTGCCCTCTTCCCTCTCATGCTTTCTGTCTCTCATTCTCTCTCTCTCAAATAAATAAATAAAATCTTAAAAAAAAAAAAAAAGAAAGAAGCACTTGTTATCACCTTGCTTGGAGACAATGCAGACATCTCTCTCTGCAAGACAGCATCACATCCCATAAGACCTGTACCTGTCTTCTCTCTTAGCCATTAGGCTATAACTCCCCCAGAAGAGCTGCATGACCCAGCTGGGAGAAGACATGTGGGGCTGAATTCTCAGGGTGTTTGACCCATGGCCAGACCACAAAGATGGGGAGCTCTCCTGAAATACAAGATTTTTTTTTTAAAATTTATTTGAGACAGAGAGAATGAGAGACAGAGAGCATGAGAGGGAGGAGGGTCAGAGGGAGAAGCAGACTCCCTGCCGAGCAGGGAGCCCGATGCGGGACTCGATCCCGGGACTCCAGGATCATGACCTGAGCCGAAGGCAGTCGCTTAACCAACTGAGCCACCCAGGCGCCCCTGAAATATAAGATTTAACACCCTGGCAAATGCCCCAGGAGATAGTGTGACCCCAATACTGGGATGGCTCCTAGAAGCATGGAGAAAGTTATGGCCTGGGCTACGTGAAGTTGAAATGCCAGAATGGCTGACAGTGGAGGGGGTGGGACAAGATGCCATATGGAGCTGTGGCCCTTGCCAGAGCAAGGATCATAGTGCATGCCCCTGGGACTCTGGTTGAGGCTGTGCTGTCCACAGTGGAGGGGTATGTACCTTTATAAAGCTGCTGGAATTCTTCCTGGGCCCTTGTAGAGACAGAATACTGGTCCATGGGAAACCAAATGGCCACACGCTGAAATGTTTGTCATGAGCTGAGTTTTATGAGACGCACCAAGGCTTAAGGGCAGGCAGGGCCAGTGCCATGTTTACTGCTGGGATCAGGCACAAACTTGAGAGGGCACAGGTGAGCTGCATGAGAAAGTGGCCCACAACCCCGTGTCACCCACCACTGCTGCACCAACACTCTACTTCAGCTCACACCTATGGCTATACGGTGGATTCCCTATGTCCAAGCTTGGTTGTGTGTGGGTGTATAAACTGAAATGCAGACAGCAACTTCACTGGAACCTCACCCAGCAATGGCTCAAAAAGACAGTGGTGAAGGAAAACACCCCTAAATGGGGAATATGCCTGGTCATCCACCTGGGGTAGGAGAAGTGGATCGAGGTTAGAATTCATACTGACGTATGGCAGTAGGGAATGACTTGGCTGGCTGGTGAGGGGCCTGGAAGATTGGGGATGAGGAGGTGTAAGGTGGAGGCATGTGGATGGATGACTGGGAAATTGTGCACATTTTTGTGTCATGTTAATGCCCATCGGAGAGCATCCAGCATGGAAGAAGAACTGAACAACTAAGACAGCTGATGTTGGCCGGTCTTGGTCATTGGCCCCTCCAGTGCTGGCACGACTGACACATGAATTAGAGTGGCCATGGTATGAGAGATGGAGCTCATTAGCATGGAATGCAACCTGTTAAGACTGATTTAGCTGTTGTCATCACTGAATGCCCAGCTTGCCTGCAAGACACCAGCACTGAGCCACCTGCAAGGCATCATTCCCAAGGACACCAGCCAGTTAGCCACTTAGCAGCAAGTTGACGGTTTTCATAGGAATGGACATTCTTGGTCTGAGCTTGCTTTCCTGCTTGCAGGTCCTCAGGCAGCATCACTCTCTGAGGCTCATGGAGCATCTGGCCCATTGGTATGGGTGCCTCAGAGCACAGCACCAGACCAGAAGACACTCCCCCTCCCCCTCCCCCTCCCGACACACACTGCAGGAAGTGCAGGAATGGGCCATGACTGTGGGGTCCTCTGGCTGAGTCAAACATGGTACCTCCAGAGGCTGCCTGCTTGATGGACTGTTGGGGTGGTCTGTGGTGTGGGTGAAGTGCCAGTTTGGAGGTGTGCTCCGTGAAGATGGGCACTGTCTTCTGATTTTGTAGTGAATCAATACTGAAGATAGCAATCTGGATGCTCTCTACAATTCAGCAATTTAATAGAGCAATCTGGTCAGTTTTCTCTGAAAATCATAGCAGCATTTAAAGGGTCTCCCTCGGGTGCCTGGGTGGCTCAGTCAGCTGGGCGTCTGCCTTCGGCTCAGGTCATGATCCTGGAGTCCTGGGATTGAGTCCCACGTCGGGCTCCCTGCTCGGTGGGGAGTCTGCTTCTCCCTCTGGCCCTCCCCCATCTCATGCTCTTCTCTCTCAAATAAATGAATAAAATCTTAAAAAAATAAAAATAAAGGGTCTCCTTCATCCCAGATACTGATGCAATGGGTCATGTATTGTTTTGGAGGGATGCCTGCTGGGGAGGCATGGAGGTGTGTGTATGTGCGAAAAGCAAGGAAGAGGAGGGGTTGCAGGTTTCAGAATTTAGCAGCTAGAAAGTCTAGTTCCAGCTACCGTTCTGAAAGATTGCACAGTTGGTGCTGCTGACCTCAGCACAGGGCCACCTCAAGTCTCAAGGTTTTGGGGATGAGAGTTAATTGATTTAAATGAATAAATTGCCCCAAGACTTTCTAAATAAGAGAGCCTGAGCCTGAGGCATTGTTAGAAACCTCACAGTGAGTTTAAATGATACAGCGTCAAACAACTCTTTATAAGGCTCTTTAAAAAAAAAAAAAGATTTATTTATTAGAGAGAGAGAGAGCACAGCGTGGGGTGAGGGACAGAAGGAGAGGGAGGAGTGGAGCAGACTTCCCACTGAGTGGGGAGCCTGGCACGGGGCTTGATCTCACGACCCTGAGATCATGACCTGAGTTGAAATCAAGAGTCAGACGCTCAACCAACTGAGGACCGAGGTGGTCAACGGGCTCTTGAAAGAAGTGGAGACAACCTACATGAAGCTGCTTCAGTTCTGATACCTTTTGAGGATTTGGGGGCAATGAGACATGGTGGAAACACACTTTCTATGTTCAGTTACTGACCACTCTTAGGAACATTATTACTGCTGAGTTGTCTCGATAGAGCAGATGTTTTCAAAATATGTCTTCTTGGGTGATCCAGAATAGCTTCACTTTCATCTGCTTCCTCTGAACCGGGGGGTGGGGGGTGGGGTGGGGGGATAGTAATTATTCCAGGGCTAACAACATCTAGAGGCCATGGAGGGAGTGATGAATGAACATGAAAGAAATGATCAAATCCAGTGTAATACTAAAATGATTTTATAGAGAAATGGTAAAAGGAATTAATTGCTCCATGTAGCAATGCTCCCTCTTCCCGTGTTATATGTTTGTATAAAAGAAAAGAAATCTGCTACTCGAATAGATATTGTAAGTCAAAACTTGGATCTGAACAGGCTGGAGAGCTTTTTGGAAAGGATTTTCTCCCTAAAAAGATTATTATATGTATTTTTAAAGATTTATTTATTAAAAATCTTTTTTAAAAAGTTATATTTATTGGGGTGCCTGGGTGGCTCAGTCGTTAAGCGTCTGCTCAGCGGGAAGCCTGCTTCTCCCTCTCCCACTCCACCTGCTTGTGTTCCCTCTCTCGCTGTCTCTCTCTCTGTCAAATAAATAAATAAAATCTTTAAAAAAATGTTATATTTATTTAAATATTCTCTACACCCAACATGGGGCTCAAACTCATGACCCTGAGATGAAGAGTCACACCCTCTTCTGACTGAGCCAGCCAGGCACCCCTCTATAGGATAAAATTCTAAAGGATTTGTAACTTGGAGTATTTCTAACTGAAAGAGTATTTGATGCTACCAGTAAGATAGGGTGTTGCTGAATCCTCCTGAGGCTTCTAGCAACAATCCTTTCTGTCTTAAAGGTCAACCTCTCCTCTACCAGATCTTTCCCCAATCTGTGTTTAGAAACATTGTCGAATCTCCTCTACCCTCAGAAGCCCTCTGTAATCTGCCCTTCTTCTCAGCTACTGCCTTTGTTCTCATGCCCATCACAGACTCACTGGGTCTGTGCTTGCTATCTCTACTTTTCCCTCTGCCCATCACTTCAACCCACTCCATTTGGAGCTAGAGTCAACATGGCCAGATAACCACTTGAATCTAGAAAAATGGATCATGGATGATTCTGAACCATTGAGCCTGGGTACCCAGGAGAGAGGGGACATCCACAGGGGAGTTTGAAGTAGCTGGTGGAGGAGGAGAGGGAGAGAAGTGTGGTTTTATCCATGATAACCATTCATGTGAAGATGCTACAGAGCCCAGATGTGAGGGCAGGAGAAATCAGGGCTGGAGATAAGTACTTGGGGGTCAGAATAATGGTTGAACTGAGAGGTAGGAGCTCCACAGGTACCAATGCTTCTCTGTCCTCTAGAATGTTCTGCTTCTAGGTCAATTGCAACTCCCACACTCATTCAGTGTGTAACATTGGGCCTGAAGCCTGGCCTCTGTGAGCCTGTTTCTTCATCTGCCAAGTGTGAAAACTCCACCCATCTTACAAGGTCTCTGAGGACTCAGGGTCATACTACTATCATTGTGTTATTGCCCTCACCTCTCCAGGTAGAGCACAGCAGAAAACTGAGCACATTTCTTTCCTCTCTTCAGCCTCATCTCCACTCTGTGGAGACATCATCCCTCTATTTCCCAGATGAGGATACAGAGGCCCAAAGAGGCACAGTTTTGCTCAGGGACCCACAGTGGAAAGGCCCCAGGTGCCTTCACCCTACTTCCAGCCCTACCACTGGGAAGAGTTCTGTTCATTGAGCTCTTTATGTGTGTCCTGGGCCAAGCTGCGGATGGAGTGGGATGGGGTGTCTTGGCAGCCTGGTTGAGTGGTACCTGCCTACCCCATCCCCACTGGAGTCTCTGGCCCCCGGGCTGGAACTGAGGCCATGTCAAAGGCGTTACCTCCCTGTAGAACCCCTTAGGCCATGCTCTGCCCAGCAGAGTGCCTCAATTCACTGTCTGAAGATGTGAGAGAAAGTTTCCAGGTGAGCAGGTCTCTCTCTGTAGAAGGACCAGGGTGGATGAAGGAGAAGTTCTTGAGGATTTGGCACTCCTGAGTATGGGAAGAGAATGAGCTGTGTGGTGGGGAGCTGAAGCCTTATTTGCTCTCGCTTCAGTCCCCCTCAATTTAAATCATCTCTCCTGGATGCCCAGGGAGCCCCAGAAAGGCCTATTCAAGACCCAAAGGGTAACACTCCCAGGTAGAAGGGTTTTAGCTCAACCCAAAGAAGGAGCCAGGTAGGAAGTGAGAATCCCACCACTGGGACATGCAAATCAAGGTCAGAATACCCCTGGAAGGAAGAGCCTAGGAATAGTGCAGGGTCTTAGACCAGAGACTTACATCTTGAGAGTTGATAAAGGAGAAGAGGAAGTTCCCAAGGCTCAGGAAAGCAACCCAGCTAGGTCTTCCATAGCACACACTGGCCACCTCTATCCAGTGCTCCATCACCTTGGCTCTGTTCTAGGACATCATGCTTGGGTTGCCAAGGCAGTTGGCCACACTGCTGAACTGGGTTATGGTGACATGGACTATGAGTTCCAGGTGTTCATTGCCAGGCTTATTCTTGTGGGACCGGATGGGGCCCAGGCACTGATGTGGGCCCCACCTTGAACAGATCCTGGGGAACAAGGGGAATGTCATTCAGCTCTGCCATACCCCAGCTTAGTGTCCCAGGCAGGGGTCACAGGTCAGAGCTGGAGCTCAGGAAGCTGAGGGTGTGGCTGGAGCCTTGTGGGAGTCCCTGGGTTTAGCTCTCTTTTCATAGTAGGCAACCACTACAGGATGATCCAGGACCCATAACGGGCAGGGAAGGGAGAAAGACATTTGTACCCTGACCATCCTCACTAACGTCAAACTCTAGAAGGTGGCTCAAGTCAGCTCCTCCCAAAGGGGCATCTTCCACCCATCCTGATCATCTCTCTGGTCCTACCCCCATTCAGATTCATATTCCACTGTGGCAGCTACAATCATGGGTTTGTTTGTTTGTCTTCCTTATAGTTAGGTACACATCAGATGCCTAATAAGTGCTGAGGCTGCTGGGTGGGCAGAATGGGTGGGTGACCCTATGGACCCGGCTGCACACAGTGAGTTCCCCTCCCCCACCTTTCTATCTGTTCTGCCTCATTTAATCTGCACAGCCACTCTGTATAGTATGTCCTACTAGTGTCCATTGCTCCTGTCCACAAGTGGACAGTAAAGGCTTCGGGTTTAAA
This sequence comes from Neomonachus schauinslandi, assembly GCF_002201575.2. Taxonomy (NCBI): domain Eukaryota; kingdom Metazoa; phylum Chordata; class Mammalia; order Carnivora; family Phocidae; genus Neomonachus; species Neomonachus schauinslandi. Next base: position 200,416,902 of record NC_058403.1, on the reverse strand, counting down.
AACGTTGCCCAGGTCACACAGTTGGTAAGCAGTGGAGCTGAGATTTGGACTCAGATCATAAGAGTCTGAATCAAGGAAAGGCAGGTCTGGGGCAGCTTAGGGCAGAAGGAAATCCTGCCCCAGCCCCTCCCTGAGAGCTCAGCTGTTCACTGCATCCATCAGAGTCAACTGCTCTGCCACCAGCTTGGGAGGGAAGTCCATGAGGTTGGGCTTCCCCTTTAGCTGGTTCTTCCTGGTCACAAGCCAGGGGCAGGAAGGCTCTGAGACTGCAGCTGGCTCTGTCTCTGTTTTTGGAGCTAGAGATAGAATTCCCACTACAGCTGATATTTGAGCTGACTCCATCTCAGGACCTGACACATATATGCTGAAGTAGATGTTAGCACTTGCTCTGGTTCTGGAGAAGCTGATGGAGGTGACACTAGCTCTCACTTGGGAGTCATTGTAGAAACAGGTCTCAAGCTACATCTAGCTCCATAGTAGACCCCTTTTCTGGCTCTACATCTGGAATGATCCCTGAAGCTGGTGCTAGAGCAGAATAAAGAGAAAGGTTTACCTATATAACTGACTTACCATGTGCCCTTCCCCGAACAGGAATGATCCTACTCCCTTGAAAGGAATACCCAGCCCATGGACCCCACCCCAGGTAGTCTTTCTGGATCACAATCCCCTTTGCCCTGTGATTCTGCCTCAGTAGGCTCTAGAGGTTCCATAAGGTGAGTACGGTTCTTCAGGTCTTAGTTATGCAAATTGACATGCATAGGGGCCAACTTTAGCTTGAAACATGGATGGTGAAGTGACTGCTAGGTATCCTACAAATTCTGGTCAAGCCAGGTACTCAAGATGGGAGGGAGGGCACTGAAGAGAGTCATGTGTGGGGCAGAGTCAGAGGCCTGGCCTGTCACTCCTCACTAGGCTCCTACAGCACCTTTTTATCAGTATGGGTCCCAGAGGACAGAGTCAGTGAACTTCCAACTCCTCTGAGCCTGTCCTTGCAGTGGAAGGCTTGGTTATTCATCAGGCCTGACAGAGAACCTGTGGACATCTAGTCTTCCCAGTGACATTCTTCTCCCCATGGTCATGGCAGAACTTGCCCCATCCTCCATGCACACAGACATCAAGGCTAAGGTTTGAGGTAGATTTGTGAGCAGACTGCTCACCTTATCTTCTGTTCTGGGTCCCAGTTGTGGAGGTTAGGAGATGGAGAGGGGCAGCCAGAGCAAGATGGGACTATGGAAGGGATGGATCTCTCAGGAACAAACTCAGCCCAGCCTGCACTGTGCTTCCTGGGGTGTGGGGTTGGAACCACATTCATAGTTCTCTTTGATTCATTTCCTCATGCAGGGAAAGACCCCAGACCTCAGCCCTCCCATGGAAATCAAAAGATCCATGAGATCCAGGGTTCTGCCAGTCCCTCCCCAGCTACAGCCCCTATATTCTCCCATCCTGCTCTGTGGAGACAGGAGGTCTCCTCCTGTTTTAATTGGTCCTGTCGTCCATCATCGTGGTCAGAATATGAGAGGATTCACCCATATCTAAGGAGGCCTCAGGGTGACACATCTAATGTATTGTGGATACGTCTACTTATAATATCTAGAGTAATTATCTGACTCAGACTGGAACTGAGTCCCAGGGATTGTGTCTCCTTCATTCATTGAATTATCTTAGTGTCTAGAAAAGTGTCTTCATGGATTAGGTGTTGATTGCCACCTTTGTATGAGAGAAGCAACATGTGATGCTATAGTGATTATGTGGTGCATTATATCCCTAGTACTGATTTAACTTATAACTGGAAATTTGTACCTTTTGACTATTCCTCCAATCTCCAATTCCTCCTCCTCCAGCCATGGTTATTACTTTTAAATTGTGTGTTGAGATTGGGGGGGTATCTCACCATATCTTTTAATACTTAGTGCCTCAGAAGATCTTCTAAAATCTAGCACTGACTGTATATTCTGTGTTGTCCTCTTGGGAAGGAGACCTGAGTTACTAGTAAGGACATCTCACATATATATATATATATATACAGTGTGTGTGTGTGTGTGTGTGTGTGTTCTTCATATTACTTGCTTTGGTGAAAACAAAAAACAAAAACCCCTGAGTTTTCAGTCATTGTATCCCATAGAGAAAGGAAATTCATCTCTGTAGACTATATGTTTCCTATAACCTGGTTGGATTGAAAAGCTGAATTACTAGTAGTTTTAGCTTTCCTAGAGAAAAAACTTTTAGGTGCGTAGACCATACCTTTTCATATATTCTCCTTGCAGAAGTGAATCAGTTGGGAAAGTATTTGGCTGCATATAAAGAAAACTCAACTAGAGGTTAATTTTTTATCACTCAGTAAGGTGTCCAGGAGAGGCAGTCTGTGGCTGGTGTAGTAACTAAAAAACCATGCTCTTCTTTTCCTTTAGTCATGCCATTCTTACATGTGATTAGCATCTTCATACTTGCATCTTATGGTTACAAGATGGCTGCTGCATCATCAGCCTCAAAACTGTGTTCCAAGAAGGGAAAAGTGCAAAAGAAAAACAAATTTTCCAACCCAGTCCATTCTTTTTAATTAGGAAAACAGTGGGGTTCTGTAAGCTCCACTAATAAGCCCTGTATATTTATCTCTTAGGCCAGAACTGTGTCATATGGCTAGCTCTAGCTGAGAAGAAACTTGAGAAATCTGGGCACAGTGCTACCCTGAATAAAAATTTGGGTTTGTTAGTAAGGAACAGTATGAGAATGGATACTTTATGGGCAACATGTAGTGTTTGCCATGCTATCCTCGCTAAAATGGTGATCGTTGGATCTAAAATTTGGGTATAGAGTTCTGGCCCCTTTAGAGATGGTATAAGGAATAAAGGAGACGATCTAGACAAGGACTACTTAAATCATGGAAAGGGAAGGGGAATTGTCTGCTGTAACCTGCAAAGGGCACTGGGTTTGGACTTTGAAGTTCTAACCTTCTGATCTGATTCTTTAACTTACAATCTGGGTGATATTGGTTGTATCAACCTCTCTTAGCCTTTTTTCCTTGATGGTAAATTGGGACAGAGTGTTAGGGGGAAAGGGAGAAATAGATATTGGGTAAGCAACTGTGAATGGTACTGGTGGTTGCATCTTGCATAGAAAAACAAGACATCTTTATGGCATATTCCTCATGTAATCTCTTTTGAAGGGTGGTTAAATATGATTTACCAGGAGTTTCTATTTCCCAAAGGGAAGTAACATTTATCTATTTAGAGTGTGTGCCTTAGGTAATCTGGGGGAGAAAGAGGATTTTCCAGCAGTTTTCTCTCTCATATACAAGAAATATACATCTACTTGGAGTAACTACTTCATGTAAGTTGTTGGAACATAAACTGTAACCAGCTATCATATCTCCTATGAATCTGGTAATGATGAATTTGAAACTCTTTCTCTTGAATTGGTGTTCCTCAAAAATTTCATGATTTTTAGTGATCTATTTATGTTTAGGGATGAAACTCTAGATGGATCAGATCAGTAATGAGAGTGTAATTGCTCAGCTCAAGAAAGAATTCTGATTCTGGTGTTTAGTCAGTCATTCACGAAATGTCTATTGAGTGCCTACTATATGTCAGCCACTGTTCTAGATGTTGTTAGTGTGAGTAAGAGAGAGAAGGTCCTCATCTTCATAAAGCTTATATTCTACTGAAGGAGACAGCAGGTATATAAACAGGTGAGCAGACGGGAATATGCCAGCTAGATGGTCCTTCCTTCTGGATATTCAGAGACTTGTTTTCTGGATGTAATTTATGACATTTACATTCTTCAATTTCTCAAGAATGCAAATATCTGAACTTTATTTTTTTATTTGGTTAGTGGATTCAATACATATTTATTGAATACCTTCTCTGCCAGACACTGCTAAACACTGGGATATGATGGTAAGTAATAGCTCCACGTGCCTGCGTAGAGTTGTACAGAGATGAATTGGGTCCTTCATAGTTGCCCTTGGGAGGAATATTATGTGTATATCTCTCTAATAATGTTTGAAAGTGGACAAGTGTGTCTATTTAGGAAGCCAGCTAATTAAGGGTGATAGTGGAGTGTAAACACTGGTGAAGGTCAAGTAAAGATTGGCACTGGGTCTTGAAGAACCAGTATGGGGACGCCTGGGTGGCTCAGTTGGTTAAGCAACTGCCTTTGGCTCAGGTCATGATCCTGGAGTCCCGGGATCGAGTCCCATATCAGGCTCCCTGCTCGGCAGGGAGTCTGCTTCTCCCTCTGACCCTCCCCCCTCTCATGCTCTCTCTCTCTCATTCTCTCTCTCAAATAAATAAATAAATAATATTAAAAAAAAAAGAAAGAAGATGTGTGTTTAAAAAAAAAAAAAAGAAGAAGAACCAGTATGACCTGAATGGCCCGGGGGGCAGATAGTAGGTAGAGGGGAGGGAGAATATTCCAGAAGGGCAAATTCTGGAAAAAAGATCCAGTGTCAAGAACAGACAAGAGGGGCGCCTGGGTGGCTCAGTCGTTAAGCGTCTGCTTTCGGCTCAGGTCATGATCCCAGAGTGCTGGGATCAAGCCCGGCATGGGGCTCCCTGCTCAGCGGAGAGCCTGCTTCTCTCTTTTGTGTTCCCTCTCTCGCTGTGTCTCTCTCTGTCAAATAAATAAATAAAATCTTAAAAAAAAAAAAAAGAACAGACAAGATTTCAGGGGGCCAATGGGAATTCACCTATGACAGAGAGACTGTGAATAATAGAATAAGAGATATTGCCAGGTGAGGTCACTGTGTGGGGGCCTAAAACGGAAATTTGCCCATTATTCCCACTAAATAGTGGATCATTGAAGATTTTTTTTTTTTTAAGATTTTATTTATTTATTTGACAGAGACACAGCGAGAGATGGAACACAAGCGGGGG
>NC_058403.1:200053357-200086143 GCF_002201575.2 Neomonachus schauinslandi | reverse complement strand
CCCCCCCCCCCCCCCCCCCCCAGCCACTGAATGGGCTAAGAATCCAATCCATATGCACTCCCCTGGGAAGACTCTTCTACTCCATCTCATGCACACATGGGCTCTGTCCCTCTTTGATCTGCCAGTGGGGAAACTGAGACTGGCCTCATTGTCTTTGTCACTATAATTTTTTGTCTTATGTAGAACTTTAAAAATACGCAAAAATAGGGAAAACAGGACTATGAACCCCCATGTACTCATCATCCAACTTCAAGTCTCCAACTCCTGCCCAGTTCTGCCCAGTTTTCACCCAACAACCCACTTTTTTGGTATTGCAGTTGGTTGGTATGTTTTTTAAAATAAACTGTTTATTTTGGAATAATTTTATATTTACAGAAAAGTTGCCAAAATCGCAGAGAAATGCCATGTACTCTTCACCCAGATTCTTCTCATGTGAACATCTTGCAAACCATGATACTTTCGTCAAAACTGAGAAATTAACACCAGTACTTTACAATTAGCTAAACTCTTGACTTTATTTGGATTTCAACCAGGTTTTCCATTAATATCCTTTATCTGTCCCAAGATTCCATGTTGGATCCCACATTGCATTTAGTCCTCACATCTCCTTAGTCTCCTCTGATCTGTGAGTGGTTTTGAGTCTTTGCTCATTCTTCATGCCTTGGCAGCCTTGAGTGCTGGCCAGGCATCTTGCAGAATGTCCCCCAATCTGAGATTGACGACTGTCTCAGGATTAGACAGGGGATGTGGATGTTTGGTAAGAACACCACAGAGGTGGAACCCCCTTCTCATCATTCCCTATGGGGGGCTGGTCGTGGCATCCACACTACATCACCGGTGGTGCTTCTCTTCATCGCTTGGCTACATGGCATCTCTAGACTCCTCCACCAAAAGGTTACTATCTTCCCCTTTCCCTGCTCTGTTCCTTGAAAGCAAATCACTAAGTCCATGATGTGTCTTTTAAATCCATTTTGGGGGCGCCTGGGTGGCTCAGTCGTTAAGCATCTGCCTTTGGCTCAGGTCGTGATCCCAGGGTCCCGGGATGGAGCCTTGCATCGCATCCGTCTCTCTGCTCAGCGGGAGGCCTGCTTCTCCCTCTCCCACTCCCCCTGCTTGTGTTCCCTCTCTCGCTGTGTCTCTCTTTGTCAGCAGGGGGAGTGGGAGAGGGAGAAGCCCACTTCCCGCTGAGCAGGGAGCCTGATGCAAGGCTCCATCCCAGGACCCTGGGATCACGACCCAAGCCGAAGGCAGACGCTTAATGACTGAGCCACCCAGGTGCCCCATAAATAAAATCTTGAAAACAAAACAAAAAACAAATCCATTTTAGTCAATCAATTCCCTCATCTTTCTTGTTTTTTTTTTTCCTCAAAATTTATTTTTGAAGAAACCAGGTCTTTCCTCAGTAACATTTCTCAGGGTCTTAGCATGTTCCTGTGCTTCGGATAGCTGCTGTAAATGGGTATTTGGATCTAGGGGCCTGACCTGATTCACCGCTGGTTTTCTCAGCAGGATGGGGTGGGGATGGGGACTCACAGGTGGGGATAGGACTTCTGTCAGGAGCCACCAGTTGTCTCCTTTTTGTGACGTTATCTGCTGTCACAAAATGTGCTCACTGTGTTACCTTGGCGCCAATGCCTTTAGATTCTCAGGACTTACCCTATCAAGGTATTTCCTAAATGAAGACAGCTTGTTTTCCGCCCCATCACACATCGCAGATCTCAGCAAATCAAAGGCACCAACCCATGGCCGGAAACACCACTATCTTACGCACAACTAAGACAAAACCACTGCGAAGTAATCTACGGCACCGTAGATTACACTTCTCCATCGTCAGTGTAATTTTGAGGCAAGTGGAAGAATACCAAGGTCAAGTTAGCATTTTCCTTTTTACGGACCCAGAGGTTTCCTCTGTGCTCAGTTGAGCTTGCATTTGCTGGGAGTTCGGTCAAAGTCAGCGGGTGGCCTCCGACAGCTGGACGTCTGCTGTGCTTATCATCTGACGTGACCTGAGCTGCAGGGGCATCATTTGCTCCCGCCTTCGTTGTGTTCAGTTGATGGTTCCTTCACCAACCCAGCAGAGTCAGTCATCCCTCTGCCCACCCTTGCCTTGTTGGTGTGTGTTCTGCTCTCCGTTTACATACTTTTTGGTGACAAAACAGCCTAATCTCATTCTGTTTCTTCTAGGTCTGTTTCTTAAGACTCATAGCACTTAGAAAATAGCACCACAAGAAAATTAGGAATTGTGGTCATTCCTGTAAAGACAAATATTTGCTACTCCGCTGTTTAACTTGTGGCCCACTGCCTTGTTTCCATGCCTTTCTGTGCTTATAACCAACTTTTTGTTTCCGTACTGAATCAAGTGGTGATTTTTTGGATGTTATTTTATTTTATTTTACTTATTTTATTTTTTAAGTAGGCTCCACACCCAGTGTGGAACCCAATGTGGGGCTTGAACTCACGACCCTGAGATGGAGACCTGAACTGAGATCAAGAGAGTCAGACGCTTAAATGATGGAGCCATCCAGGCACCCCTAGGATGTGATTTTTTTTTTAAAGATTTTATTTATTTGACAGAGACCCAGCGAGAGAGGGAACACAAGCAGGGGGAGCGGGAGAGGGAGAAGCAGGCTTCCCGCTGAGCAGGGAGCCGGATGCAGGGCTCCATCCCAGGACTCTGGGATCACGACCCGAGCCGAAGGCAGACGGCTTAACGACTGAGCCACCCAGACGCCCCTAGGATGTGATTTTCAATGGTAATTAAACTCCATAAATGCAGAACCAACCATACCTGTCATTCATTCCAGGGTGACACAATCTGAACAGTTATGGTGGGATTTGTTTGATTTTTTTTCCCTAAGGATTAGACCGGCTTCGTGAGTTTTGGGGAGGAAGATCACAGAGGTAAAATGACATTTGCATCACATCTTATCAAGGGTCTAAGTGGTCAACATGACTTAGCACTGTTAATATTATTAATCTTGACTGCCTGGCTGAGGTGGTGTGTGTCAGGTTTCTCTCCCTGCCCCCACCCTTCCCATGCAGTACTCTCTGGGAGGAAGGCTCTATGCTCAGCCTGCACTTAGGGAATGGGGCGTTATGCTCCCTCTCATTTAGGGTGGAGCTTGGATTTCTTTTTAAGTATCAGCCTCCTGTGTTTCTCTCCATCTTTTCTTTCTTCCCTTGCCCTCCAAAAGTCTTGTTTCTAAAGTTGTTCTACCAACATATGTTTGATTATTTTCTCTTCAGATATAAATACTCCCAGGTTTTTGGCTGAGTCGCTATATGCTCCTCTTTTCCTTAAAGCAGGATTTTTCTGGGTTGACCTTACAGAGTGCCCCTTCTCTGGGATGCTCTGGTGGCAAGGGTTCTGCGGACCAATGCATGCAGAAACTATCTCATTCTTCACCCTTCTGTAGAGACTCACAGTGCACGTGAGCATACTAAAAGCTCTGACAAGTCCTGCAATAAGGAGGCCTATTTAACTCAAAGGTTTCCCAAATGTATTTCACCTTGAGGCCTTTTATTATATTCCATTGATTCAAAGACATACATGTTTTTCCTCACATGTTAACATTTCTGAAATTGGGATGCATCTTACAGCTGATTAGATAAGAAAACAATGTTTTTTCTTTCTTAGAAGTTCCTGCAATCGTGGCGTCAGATACATTCATAGTATTTGAGATATGAGGAAATGCGATTTTTTTTTTTTTTGGTGGAGCCCAACGCAGGGCTTGAACTCACAACCCTAAGATCAAGGCCTGAGCTGAGATCAAGAGTCAGACACTTAACCGACTGAGCCACCCAGGCACCCTGGGAATGCAGTATTCACGGCACATCTACGGATATTCTTCAGACCAGTGAGAAGTGGAAACTGTATTAAGAAACTCAGCCTGCCAGGTCTTCAGACCCCACCTCTTCCTACTTGGATGCTCTGCCTCCCTGGTTTCAGGTATTCGCCAGTTTAGTAATGAGCCCAGATTCACAGAGCATGCTGCCCCAGCCTGCTCTACTTTACACAATGACCGGAACGAACATTCCTTTGTGTAATGAGAGAATGTTAAGGATGGCCAGCTTTGCAGTGTCAACTTATACAAATAGAACATGTCCACGGTGTAACAGTATTTAAGGCTTTCACAAGGCTTATATTCATTCATTCCTTCCAGACCTTTCCAAATTCACTCTAATCCCTTAAAAAATGGGCTATTTAAAAAAAAAAGACACCAGACTAATAGCTCTTTTGAGATATAGTTCATATACCATAAAGTATGAGATATAATTCACATAAATGTAATTTAAAATGTATAACTCTTTTTAATGTCCTTTTAAAATGTACAACTCAGGGGCGCCTGGGTGGCTCAGTTGGTGATCACAGGGTCCTGGGATCACACTTTGCATTGGGCTCTCTGCTCAGTGGGGAGTCTGCTTCTCCCTCTGCCCCTCCCCCTTCACCTGGGCTCTGTCCCTCACTTTCTCTCTCTCCAATAAATAAATAAATAAATAAATAAATCTTTCTAAAAAATGTACAGTTCAGTGGCTTTTTTTGTTTTGGTTTTGTTTTGGTTTTTCCTGTGTGTGTGTTTTCACAAAGCTATGCATCAATTACCACTATCTAATTCCAGAATATTTTCATCATTTTAGGGGCTGCTTTAGTTTTTCTTTCTAGGGCTGTCGCTTGCATTTTCCAAATAATAAAATATATTCGAAGGATCCGAGGCTAGTTCCAAGGAAAGTGCGGGAAAAAGAAGTGGCAAAAACAGGAAAGTGTTGGGGAGGAAACTCAGACAATCCTTACAACCCCCAAGGTGGAGTGGGGGAGATGGGGGCAATAGATGGCAGTGTTAATTTCTTCTGGGAGTCGGGTCCCTGGGTGGCTCAGTTGATTGAGCATCTGTTTTTGGCTCAGGTCATGATCTCAGGGTCCTGGGATGGAGCCTTGTGTGGTCAGGCTCCCTGCTCAGCCTGAACTCTGTTTCTCCCTCCCCCCGCCCCACCACTCATGCGCTTTCTCTCTCTCAAATAAATAAATAAAAAATCTTAGAAATAAAAATTTCTTCTGGGAGTATTTATCTGGTTGGGCCTTCTGGGGTTTCATGAGGTCAGCCATCATGGAAATGATTATGCCGATCTCATGTTTGATTAGGTTAGGAGGGTCTCTAGGCCAAGGGAGCTTCCACTGTTCCTGGGATGCTTAGAGTGTCTGCTGTCCGGGAAGCCCCAGGAAGGACCGGCAGGGGAGGTTTGGTGAGATGAGCCTGAGTCCTGGCATCAGGTAGGCCTGGGTCTGAATCCCAGTTCCACTGACGCCCCGCTGTGTGGCTCTGGACAAGTTGCTCTACAGTTCTGAGCTTCAGCTTCCTTATATGGTCATCACAATGTCTGTTTTTCAGTGTTATAGTGAGGACTTGAGAGAATCATTATGGGGTAGAGACAGAACTCAGGGCCAGTGGACGCATGGCTGTCACTCTGGTATGTGGTGGCATAGTGATCATCCATGGAGGAACCCAAAAAGGGTAATGAGAGCCTGGAGCAGGCGACATAGGCAGCACTTGGGAAAACGAGGGGCTTTAGACCAGATCGGAGCAGGTTTGGGATGTGTGAGGATTGGTTTTATCGTCTGAAGGGCGTTTTCTTGAGACAAGACTAGAATTCTTGTTTGTACCTCTCCAGAGCAGAGTTCTGGGCATGGTTTGAATGTTGTAGGAAGGAGGCTTTTAGCTTGGTTCAAGGAAGACCTGTCTGTCAAGAGAGGTAATCAAGAGTGGAGAGGCCGTCTCCCAAGGATATGAAACGTCAGCAGGGTGTCCGTCACCTGAGGCCGCGCTCGTTGCTTCTGACTCCAAGCTGCAGCAACTCAGTGACAGGATGGCCACTTGGGTCCAGCTCCCAAGCAAGCTAGGAGGTACACGATGTTTCGCTGGGGGTTCTCACCCTGGGCCCGCTGGACCACCCAGCCGAGTTGACCCTAGCCAGAAAGTGAAGGGAGAAAGCAAGAAAGAGATTCTCCATTCTCTTGAATGGAAGAGGCTGTCAAAATGGCAGCCAGAAGAGGGGCGCCGGGGTGGCTCAGTCATTAAGCGTCTGCCTTTGGGTCAGGTCATGATCTCAGAGTCCTGGGATCAAGTCCCTCATCGGGCTCCCTGCTCAGCGAAGAGTCTGCTTCTCCCTCTGCCTCTGCCCCACCCTCTGCACATGCTCTCTCTGTCTCAAAACAACAACAACAACAAAACTTTAAATATAAAAAAAAGTTTTTAAAAATGGCAGCCAGAAGATTCAAAAGTAGTGGCTTTCAGGCCCCAAGAGAATGGTTTTCTTCAGGGTCCCTTTCGGGGTGTGTGCTGCCCAGGGCAGGACTCTGTCCACGCACACTCTCCCCTCAGTTCCCACCTCCTGCCCTTATTATTCAGGATGGTTGCTTTATATTCATTGCCCCACGTGTTCTGTCCAGTTTAATTGCTCTGTCACCAGAGCTTAGTCCCAGCAGATAAGAAAAAAACATCTGGAGAATATTGACTCTGTTACTTCTTATCTTCCCCCTGGGGGCCTTAGCATTTTCAGTGGCTTTGTTCTGAAGATTTGTGAGGTTGTTGGAGCGGCTCCTTTGGACAGGTGAGCTAACTGGGGTCTGGTGTGGAGCTCTCCGCAAGGCTGGATGCTGGCAGGGCCAGCCCTCCTGTTGCTGTGTTGGAGGACAAGGACAAGGCCTGGAGGCCTCTGGTCCCATCCCAGCCAGGAACAGTCCCTGCCTTTACTGAGCTGCTAAGAGATAGAAAGACATCCCAAGGGGCAGGTTGCCTTTACAGAATATAACTTTAAGAGGCACCTGGGTGACTCAGTTGGTTGAGGGTCTGACTGTTGATTTCAGCTCAGGTCATGATTTCAGGGTTGTGAGATCGAGGCTTGTGTCGGGCTCTGCACTGAGTGCAGAATTTGCTTGAGATTCCCTCCCTGGGGCACCTGGGTGGCTCAGTTGTTAAGCGTCTGCCTTCGGCTCAGGTCATGATCTTAGGGCCCTGGGATCGAGCCCCGTTTCAGGCTCCCTGCTCAGCAGGAAGCCTGCTTCTCCCTCTCCAGCTCCCCCTGCTTGTGCTCTCTCTCTCACTGTGTCTCTCTCTGTCAAATAAATAAATAAAATCTTAAAAAAAAAAAAAGATCTGCTCCTCACCCCCCTCAAATAATAAATAAATAAATCTTTAAAATAGAAGAATATAACTGTAACAAGCTCATCCCAAATGACACATCATTGAAGCTTTGCCAAGATCTTCCTGGTTGTTCAAAAGATGGCCAACATCTCTCTTTTTCTCACTCTCTTTCCTCCCCATACCCATTCCTCCTCTCCCCATCCCTGTTCCTCATTCTCCCTCCTTCCAGCTCTTTTTGATTGTAGGGTTTTTTTTTTTTTTTAAACCATGCCTGTCATTTCCCAGGGGACCCCTTCAGTGAGCACACTCTCATCCATGTGTAAAATAAAGCGATTACCTGGGGGAACGAGTACCCACACTTTTTGTGATTGTCGCTGGTGATGTGTCACCTGCTGCTTTCCCAGTCCTGAGCTCCTCATTTTTAAGAACATGTGTGCCTTCGGCTCTATTTTATTTTTATACAAAGGACCGCACGCTATCACCTGTTATGCCCCTCGGGTTTTTCCTTTCTTTCAGCATAACAAGATTCTGGCTTATCTTTCCACGTCTGTAAAGAGGAAGCAGCATGAATCATTTTTAATGACTTGCGCATCAAGTGCGCTTTCTGCTCTGGGGTGCCGCCGGCCATCTGGCCCCAGGCCTGCAGACTGGGGCACCTGTGTCCCCAGCCTGCTGTCTGAGTCCCAGGGGGTCAGAAGCAGATGGCAGCTCAAACGTGGCCATCCAGGAGAGCTTCATGAAGGTGCTGTCTATAGACGTGTGGCCATAGGAGAGAGGGAACCAGCCAGAGAGTGTGCCGAGGTCTCAGGGCCAGCACCATCTCATCTGCTACTTGCTCAGGTCACCGGGGGCCTTGTGACTTGCCCAAGGCCATATAGCCGGAGGTGCAGCCACTGGGGAGACTAGGTGTCCTGACTCCCCATCAGTGGTTTGCTTTGATTGTCAAAAAATGAGATAAGACAAAACAAAACAAAACAAAACAAAAAACCCCACCCTCAGTTATTCAAATTCCACTCCTGAGTCTAAAGAAAGAGGTTTTAAATTAATCTTTTCCACAATCAAGACCAATTAGTGAACTCTTCTATTATGAGTTTCCATAATGTTTCTATTTACCCAACTTACAAATTGCCTTTTAAGTCATAACTTGCAAATGCATTCATAGGAAATATTTTTAAAAGCAAAAATTTGGTATCAGTTTAAGTGCCCCAAATAAGATAATTGGCAAGTAAATGAGGATTTGTCTCCCAGTGGGAAATTATGTATTTCTTAAACTTGGTATTGACGAAGTGTTTGCAATAAATGGAAAATGATTAGCTGTAACGCTCAAGGAAAATTGTGATCTCCAATTTATTTAGAGTATCACTATAATTAAATGTTAATTCACGCATGCACTGAAATAAACCCTGAAACTTACATAAAGAAAAATAAATACAGGAAGAGAAGAAACCAACCTGTTACTGATAGTGATTATCTTTAGACGGGGGAAATATGGGCGATTTTTATTCGCTCTGTACTTTCATAACAATAATGGCATCACCTGGGTGCCTGGGTGGCTCAGATGGTTAAGTGTCTGCCTTCGGCCCAGTTCATGATTCCAGGGTCCTGGGATCGAGCCCCCAGCTCAGCAGGGAGTCTGCTTCTTCCTCTCCCTCTGCCTCTCCCCCTGCTACTTGTGCTCTCTCTCTGTCTCTCAAATGAATAAATAAAATCTTAAAAAAAAAAATAATGGCTTCCACTACAACAATCCCAATTCAAAATAAAGTCTCTGATCATTTGACAAGGGACGAATATCCAGAGCCTTAAAGATATCCACTACTTCTGACCAGTCATTTCTCTTCCAGGAATCGGGCACGAGAAAGTCTGCTTTCGGGAAAAGTTCTAGGCAGGAAGAAGTTTACTGCAGGCAGAAACTGGCAACCACCCGAATGCCAAACAGTGGTGCAAGCACATTACAGAAAATGTGGCTCAGCCGCTTGATGCCATTAAGAAAGAAAATTAGGACAAAAGCGTGCACTCCACCATTAAAGGGGAAAACTCAGGATTCACACTGAAATGTAAAGTATGACTACAATAGGTTGTTTTTTTTTTTTTAAAGATTTTATTTGTTTATTTGACAGAGAGAGATACAGAGAGAGAGGGAACACAAGCAGGGGGAGTGGGAGAGGGAGAAGCAGGCTTCCCGCCGAGCAGGGAGCCCGATGCGGGGCTCAATCCCAGGACCCTGGGATCATGACCTGAGCCGAAGGCAGACGCTCAACGACTGAGCCACCCAGGCGCCCCACAACAGCTTTTTAAAATGCTGTAGGTTTTGGAAAAAAATACATTAAGGTGAGCAGAATGAGCTGGTATGACCGGGTGGTAATTTTTTTCTTGATTTTCCAACATTTTCTGTAATGTGCTTATCTCGCTTTTATGACTTAAAAAAACATAATAAGTAGCTGTTCGTCTGGAAAGCTGTTTCTAAACCCTAAGCCACGGTCCACAGGGAAGGCTGGACGTTGGCTGTGGAGCAAGAGGGAAGTGTTCCTCAATGAAAGCCTGAAGACATCTGAGTAATTAACTGCAGGGCTGATTCTGCTTTGAGGAGGTAAAAAGAAATTGCTGGACCCTGCAAAGGTCAAGGTGGGGAATGGAGAGATAAGGAGTGCAGAGCACACAGTTTGAAAAAATCAGCCAACAGATGAGTTCCAGTGGACAAATGTCAAATCCCTCCTACCGGCCAGGGAGAGAAGAGCCACCATTGTAGACCCCCGAGGCAGCATCCAGGCGGCCCGGGGAGGGGAGGTCCCCAGGATCGGATCCCAGAGATGTGGGTTCTCGGGCTCACGCCGCCAACACCGACCTGAGGATGCTGGGATTAAGCAGCGGGCTCTGAGGTCCTTTCCAGCTCCCAGGGTCTGTGATCTGTGCTGCCCTTTGCTCTTGAAATTCTTTTCCTCATCTTCCAACACGGGTCCCAAATAAATGCCTCCACTTCTGGGAGGCCTCTCTTCACTGTCCCGCCTGGGCTGTGTGCCCACAGCTTGGAGCTTGACACCCAGTTCGGAACCGACTTGTTCCATCTGAAAACAGAGTAAACATCTGACAGCCAAGCAGCATGTAGGCTGTGTCAGATACTCGGCTGCATGTGGTCACTTGATCTTAGCCAAAAGGCCGAGAAGCGATTGGCTGCATGTGGTCAGAAGGTGGATTAGTCTATCCTCCCGGAACCGGGGCCGCGTCTTTGTGCCCTGGTTACCTCTCACTGCATAGCCAACCATCCCAAAGCCCAGAGGGGAAAGCAACCGCCATCTTTATTTTGCTCACCTTTATGGTGACAGCTGGGGCAGTCAGAAGACCCGGGCAGGAATTATCTGACACCTCGCTCACTCACATGGCTGGGGCTTGACACTGGCTGCTGGCTAGCACCCCAGCTGGGGCTGTTGGCCAGAAGACCCAGGCTGGTGGGGGCCTGAGTCCTCATGGGATTGATCTCCCGCCCTCTGAGTGCATGTGCCTTATTAATGTCTCCAACCTCTTTGTCGCTTCTCAATCTTCTGTTCCTATTACGTGATCTCGTCAAGGCAGTGGACTGTTCTGTGGGATATGCAGTGAGGCAGGTCCCTTTGGAGTATATTATGACAGAGCGTGAGGGAAGTTGTGTGGCCCTTGGGAGGATTGTCAGTGTGTTCTGCTGTCCATCCCAAGTGAAAGTGAATTGTTTCTGATAAGGATGGTGGGGGGAGGGAAAGAAAGAAAATGCATTTACCAGATTAATGTTGCATCACATATGTAAGTTCTTCTTCTTTTTTTTAAAGATTTTATTTATTTGACAGAAAGAGACACAGCGAGAGAGGGAACACAAGCAGGAGGAGTGGGAGAGGGAGAAGCAGGCTTCCCGCAGAGCAGGGAGCCAGATGCGGGGCTTGATCCCAGGACCCTGAGATCATGATCTGAGCCGAAGGCGGACGCTTAACGACTGAGCCACCCAGGCGCCCCTATGTAAGTTCCTCTTAACATGCTCTAGCAAGACCCTGCATTTGGCAACAGCAGTCAGGGCTATTACTTGGTTGAGTTTGGGGAAGTTTACTGTCATCTTCCATGGTTTATCCGGCTTTTGTAGGGGACCTCCATCCTTGCATCCTTTACGATGTTAAGAGCAGAACAAGTCTGCCACTCTCGTAGGGATGTGATGAGGGTGAGGGGGGCACTTTCTGGGGCTTCAGTTTGGCCTTTCCCTTCATGTTAACTCCCATCCCCCAGGCCAGGGCACCTGTGAGGGCTCTTACTCCCAAGTATATCCACTCATGTCATTCATCTGGGGGCTAATGAAATGACCACCAGCTGGCTCCAGGGCTGGACCTCACGGATCCACTAGGTCAGGGATTCATGTGTTTCCTCAGAGGTTGCTGTTAAGATCAAACAAGATGACACAGGAGAGGAAGATTTGTAACATGCAGTAAGTCACAGTTGTTAGTTTTCACCCTGGGAACATCTACTCTGGGTTGGAGTCCGGCACCGCCAGGAGCGGAGTGCATATCCTTGGGCAGGAGCCCATGCCTCTGTGCTTCAGTTCCCTCATCTGTAAAATGGGTATAATGGCATCTGCTTTGCAGAGTTGTACGTGTCATCAGGCCACGGTGAAACACGGAAGTGCCTGGCATAGTTCCCCATACTGCTTTGCCTGAATGGAAGCTTTATTTTCTCAAGAATTCTTCACTCTGGGGGTGCCTGGGTGGCTCAGTCATTAAGTGTCTGCCTTCGGCTCGGGTCATGATCCCAGGGTCCTGGGATTGAGTCCCACATCAGGCTCCCTGCTCAGCGGGAAGCCTGCTTCTCCCTCTCCCACTCCCCCTGCTTGTGTTTCCTCTCTTGTTGTGTCTCTCTGTGTCAAATAAATAAAATCTTAAAAAAAAAAAAAGAATTCTTCACTCTGAATGCCCAGGTTCCATGGAATTCCTTGCCGATGGACTGGAAGAGCTTTGGATGAGCCCAGAATCTGCTTTATGTGAGACCCCCCCCCCCCGTTGAATCATCCAGGGCTTGATTTCCAGTGCACTGGGAAGACCCCTACGTCCCAAAGCCGCTCCTCTTCTGGCTGGCAGGTGCCTGAAATTGTACCATTAGACAGCTAAATTCCTTTGCCTCTTTTTTCCTTTGCCACTCACGTTTCCCGTGTGTATAGCACTTGCTTTATGTTTTCCAAAGCAATATCGGTCCTTGCCACAGCCTTGGGAAGTAAATCAGAGATTGGTCCCAAGTCACTCAGTTGGAGAGGGAGGAGTCGGGATTTGAACCCAGCACACGCAACCCCCCCCCCCCCCCCCCCCCCCGCAACCGGAGAGGTTTTCACTCAGCTGGAACTGTTAACTCCAACACGTTATCTGTTGATCTGACAAACCACATTCCACCACTCGAGGTGAGGTACAAGTGAGTTGATTCATATCAATTAAAATTAAACGTTAAGGACCTGCTTTGTGTCTTGAGCG
This sequence comes from Neomonachus schauinslandi, assembly GCF_002201575.2. Classification (NCBI taxonomy): domain Eukaryota; kingdom Metazoa; phylum Chordata; class Mammalia; order Carnivora; family Phocidae; genus Neomonachus; species Neomonachus schauinslandi. The sequence continues at coordinate 200,073,536 of NC_058403.1, read as the reverse complement.
CCCTGCCCACATCACGTCTGCCCCAGGACAGCGCTGTATATAAACTGAAGAACTTAACCACAGTCACATTTGTCTGCAACAGAGCCCAGGCCACAGGATTTCAGAGCCTGATCCCAAGCCTTAACCGCTACATCGTAGTATGTATGGGCATAATAAACAGCTCAGGAGGTGTTTACAGGGTGAGGCGCGGAGAGGGCCCTGCAGGCAAGGGGAACAGCCCCACCAAAGGCCCACAGGCGGGAATGCAGCACTGTGCCCTGTGTGCTCAGAGTCACTGGAGGACAAAGTGAGAGGGGGATCATGGAGATGAGCATGGGGGCGCCAAGCTTACCAGGGGAAACTCAGTGAAGGAGAGAAGGCTCAGCCCGTCCCCTGAGACATTTCCAGTGCCCGTGGGGTGCTGCTTCCAGCTGAGAACATCTCCCTAGGGAGTCTGGTGCTGGAATTTGTTGCTTCATTCGAAAGCGCACGTCTCTGCCCTGCCAGGGCCTTTGGGGCCCAGTGTTGGGGCGCCCACCATCCCCAGCAGCTACATTTAACACCAGGCTCCGCTGCAGAGGGGGCCGGTGGCCACATTGCAGGTAGCTCTCTGCCGGGGATGGAACCCGCCCTCTGAGATCCCGGCAGTGCTGCGAATGGGCTGAGCTTTGAGGGCTGCCTCTTCCTTGGAATGTACGTGGTCTTAGTGGCAACCGGATAAGTGGGCCTGTGTTTCTTCTGGGTTAAAAAAGCAAGCGAGTAGAAATACCTCCCAACCAGCCTAGGTGGGGGAGACGGTGAGGTGCAGCCAGGAGTGTGGCTCTGGGGGAACAGATCTGAGACAGAGTCCTGGCACTTGGCTTTGCCGTGAGGTCTTGGGCTGGTCTCGTAAACCCCGGAATGCCCAGTTTCTCCAGATGTGACCTGGCACCCCGTTGACCTTCGGCTGTAAAGGTGGAGGGCACAACCCAACTCGTAAGCATGTGTCCAATAATGGTAAGTCTTGGCATGACACCTGGGAGGTCCGGACCAGTGCATTCCCACAGTCTCAGGTCCGATTCTTCCAGGACCTGGGCTAAGGATTTGTGTGGCAGCAGTTTATTAAGGGAGTATTCTCAGAAGAACCCAGGAAGGCTCCTCTAGCTCTGAGTAAGGACACAGTGGCCGTGGGGCTGGGGATAATCTTCTGAGAGTCACGGTCAGCCGCTAGGAACAAAGCATGCAGCAGGTAGGGGAAGGATGCACAGAGCTGATGAAAGGATTGGATGAGACCTGCATGAACTTGAATTTCCTCGCTTGTATTCTAAGGGCCGTCCCCAGCCCAGGCAGCTGGGCCCTGGACCCGTTGCCTCGTCAGAGAATAAAGTTGACAACATTTTGACTTACAAGTTTGAAAGACTTTGTCAGCTGTAAGATGGAAGATACTTGGAGAGAGATGAGATCTCTTTTTTTTCCCTAAGAGGACCGGCCGGTCTCTGGGGGGACGCCTGCCTTCAGGGCACCCGAGTTGGCCAGCTCTGCCTCCAAGTTGGTGCTCTCTCCAGGACATGAGGATCAGATGGTGGCTTCCCTCTGTTGTTTGGCGACAGCCAGAGGGAACTAAGGGGTTAGCTATCTCATTCTAGGGCACAGAGCTGCCAAGTAGAGCTGGGATTTGAACTTGGGGCCATAGTACTGATATGTGTTATATAATGCTGCATAACACATCATTCCCAAACCCAGTGGCTTAGAACAACAAACATTTATTATGACAGTTTCTGTGGGCCAGGACTCTGGGAGCAGCTTCCCTGGGTAGTTCTGGCTCAGGGTCTCCCACGAGGTTGTTCTCACACTGGATGGCTGGGGCTGCAGTCATCTGAAGGCTTGACCGGGGCTGGAGGAGTTAATACCAAGCCGGCTCACTCAGGTCAGGGGCAACTGGAGGTCTCAGTTCCCTTCCACCAGGGCTTTTCACAGGGCTGCTTGAGTATGTCCCTGGTATGGCTGCTGGTGTCCCCCCAGGCAAGCAATCCAAGAGAGAAAGCAACAAGGAAGCCATAATGCCTTTTATCCCCAATCTTGGCCCTCACACACTATCACTTCTTTTCTTTTTTTTTTTAGATTTATTTATTTATTTCAGAGGGGGGAGGGGCAGAGAGAGAGAGAGAGAGAGACGCCCTGCTGAGCATGGAGCCTGACACTGGACTGGATCTCATGACCCTGCAATCATGACCCGAGCCAAAGGATGCTCAACCAACTGAGCCACCCAGGCACCCCTGCCACCTCTTATTAGGAAGGAGTTACTAGGTATGCCATACTTTAGGGAAGGGGAAGAACCATTTTTTTTTTTAAAGATTTTATTTATTGGGGCGCCTGGGTGGCTCAGTTGGTTAAGCGACTGCCTTCGGCTCAGGTCGTGATTCCGGGGTCCTGGGATCGAGCCCCGCGTCGGGCTCCCGGTTCAGCAGGAAACCTGCTTCTCCCTCTCCCACTCCCCCTGCTTGTGTTCCCTCTCTCGCTGTGTCTCTCTGTGTCAAATAAATAAATAAAATCTTAAAAAAAAAAAAAATAAAATAAAAAAGCATTTGCTGTGTGTCTGAAATTCATGTTTGCCTGTGCCTGCTGACTATTTGCTGAATCTGGTGACCCTACGTGGGGTCCAACTCACCTTGCAGACTCCTCTGCTCTCTGTTTTCTGCCCCACATGCAATTCCTCTAATAAAATCCTTGCACATTTGCGCGCCTGGGTGGCTCAGTCATTAGGCGTCTGCCTTCGGCTCGGGTCATGGTCCTGGGGTCCTGGGATCGAGTCCCCACATGGGGCTCCCTGCTCGGCGGGAAGCCTGCTTCTCCCTCTCCCACTCCCCCTGCTTGTGTTCCTGCTCTCGCTATCTCTCTCTCTGTCAAATAAATAAATAAAATCTTAAAAAAAAAAATCCTTGCACATTTAATCCCTTCTTGGCATCTACTTCTCAGAGGGCGGGGACTAACACAGCAGGGCGGGGCTGGGGGCGGGGAGCCCAGTGTGGGCCGGCTTGACTTAAAAAGTTCTGGTTTCCTTACAGCGGGCATGGTCCTAAAAAGTTCGGGTTTCCTTACAGCGGGCATGGTCCTGGGAGTGGGGCCCTCTTTTGCTGCTCAAAGCCACAGTAGTGGGGTGGCGGGGAAGGGGAGCTCCTCTCCCTGAGTCCAACTTAGAAGGCAGTTTCTAAGGGAAAGGAAGTTTTAAATCAGTTCTGTAATTTTAGGGTGCCTGAGAGTTCCACGGGGGAATACAAGGGAAAATGTAGATTCGTGGGTCCCTCTCTCCAGATCTCCCAATTCAGGAGGTCTAGGGTTGGGGTCAGCAATTCACATTTTCCCAGGCTCCAGACTTGATTTTGAAACTGCTTAGGGATTAACTGCATAGGGAAAGTAATTCGGCTTATTTCGTGAAACTTCCCACAAATGCCACTGCCTATGCTTATTAATCCAGTAGTAGTCAGAATTTCGGACTCAGGGCATCAAAGCTAGGAGTAAGTTTGCTTTCCTTTCTTCCTCTCCCCCCTTATTTTTTTGAAGCCTCTTTCTGGGTTAGAAAAATTTGCTAGGAGTTTGGGTCCTTGAGAAGATAGGGCACACATTTTTTTTTTTAATTTTGTAACAAGAGCAACACAAATCCCTTTTCATCTTGCCTGCTAGGAGGCTCAGAGCAAGATTTCCTGTAAATTGCAGTGCTCTTTCTAAATCAGGATTTCTGATACAAGAAATTCCTGCCTCCTGCCGAGCAAACACTGATGGACTTCATTACATTGGTATTGTTTCATTCCTGGCCTTGATAGTGGATGGTCTCTTTGTCTCTTATTGTGATAAGGAAAATCTATGTCCTAAGATGGCCAGCGGGAGAGTCCCAGTCCCTGCCCGGGGCTCTTCCGGGTTCTTCTCCCTGCTCTGCTTCCCGCGCGCACACCAGTCCGGGTCCTTCTCCCTGCCCTACTTCGTGCACGCGGCAAAAGTGCCAAATATACGGAAGTAGAAGTGTATAAATTGCCCCCTTTGTTTGTGCTAGGGGCTCAGACCTTTGGAGACCACTCTCCTCTGAGCCTGCCAGTGTTAAATAAACCTCCGATCCTCCAAGATCTCTGGGTGCCGCTTGGTTCTTCCATTGGGCGATCCAGTCCAGGTTCTGTAACATTTGGTTCCCTGACCAGGAAACCCAACCGTGCTGGCCCATTGTTGCCACCGGTCTGGGGCAATGGTGGGGCGGTGACGGAACGAGAGATCGTAACGGAGAAGGCGCGCCCTGCTTAATTTTCAGCAGTCTCCCGCCCCAGTCACCTCGGGCCCGTCCCGCTCCGCTGTTCCCGCTGGACTTGAGGAGACTTGGCAGGTGAGGACCTGGTCCCGACATTGGATTCCGGTAAGGCCTGGGGCCTCAGGACCCAGACAGGCCCACACCCACTGGGGTGGAAGGGGAGCCTGATCACCTCCCAGAGACCTCTAAGAGGTAGGGATTCCCAGGGAGGGAATGTAATAACTTGTGGAGTGTGAATGTGTGAGTGAATGTGCAGTCCGACCAGGCTTGCTCAAGTGGACTGATTCTGTGATTCCACGGGCGGGCACCCTTAAGATCCCCAGAAGCCTATGGAGTCTGAGTGGGCCCATCTGCGATTCTGTGGTGAATGGCATACAGACTATGGCAGCCTCGGAATAGTTTCCTATCATAAGTCACAACACTGAGACTGCTACAGCTAAGCCTCACCTAAGCTCCTTTGGGACATGGCCAGATGGGCATCTAATTGGTCTCCTCATCTCAGGAGGCACCCCCCCCTTTGTCTGTCTCTGTGCCACTGCACATGGGGACATCACCGTGGGGTCAGGGCAGAGTAAACCTACGGTTCTAGAGACCATGATCAAAAATTTCAAGAAGCGGTTTTCGGGAGACTATGGAGTCAGGATGAACCCTGGCAAGTTGAGAACACTATGTGAATTGGAATGGCCCACCTTTGATGTCGTGTGGCCTTCAGAAGGGACATTGGATGTTCCAACAATTCGTCAAGTATGGCAAGTCGTAACAGGAGAACCAGGACACCTTGACCAGTTTCCATACATTGACTCCTGGCTAGGAATTGCTCAGACCCTTACCCACTGGATGCAATTCGCTTGCAATAGGCAGGGACAGGCCAGGGTCTTAATCTCCTCATCCAAGCGACCTAAAGAAAATCAGCAAAAGTCCCAGTCTCCACAAATCCTAGCCAGAGATCCTGAGGATGAACCGACCCTGCCCCCACCATACATACCCCCCAAGACCACCTATACCTGGCCCTTCAGCTCCAGACACTCCACCGCCATTGGTTTCACCAGCTCCCCCAGGCCCAGAGGATCCACCAGCACCCCCAGACCCAAAAGATTCACTTTCTCCAGGACCAGCAGCCAGGCTGTGCCCCAGGCTGGGTGCAAGCGCCCTCCAAATGCTGGTATGAGAGACGCGGGAACCCAAGAGGCACAATGAAGATGGGATAGTCCAACCCGGCCATTCCATGATGTATTATCAGCCCTTCTCCACCACCAACCTCCTTAACTGGAAACATAACACCCCATCCTACTCTGAGAAACCACAGGCCATGGTAGACCTCATAGAATCCCTCTTCCAGACTCATCGGCCAACCTGGGAAGACTGCCAACAGTTTCTCCACACCCTGTTTAACCCAGAGGAAAGGAGGAGAGTAATGAAAGGTGCACGGCAGTACTTGGAAGAGCACACACCAGTGGGAGTATCAACCCTGCTGCCTGGGCTAATACGGCCGAACCCGAAGAGCACCCAGCATGGGACTTCAGCACAACCAAGGGACAGGCCCACATCCACCAGTGCCAGGAGGCCCTCCTCCGGGGAATCTGGGCAGGAGCTAAGAAACCCATGAACATGACTAAGGTATCCTTGGTCACTCAACAACCAGGGGAGTCCCCCAGGGACTACTACGAAAGACTATGTGAAGCCTACAGGATATACACTCCAGGGAAGCCGACAGATGGTAAACACCTCCTTCGTGGCTCAGGCCACCCTGGACATCAGAAAAAAACCTCAGAAACTAGAGGGTTTTGCCAGGATGAACATAACCCAACTAATAGAGATTGCCAATAAGGTCTACATGAACAGGGAGGTCGCAGCCAAACAAGAAACCGACAAAAAGATGAAAAAGAAAGTCAGCCTCCTTGCTGCCACCCTGAAAGAAAAGGACAACACAAAGATGGGGAGACCCCCAACCACCGAAAGGGGGGAAGCCCAGAACCCCCTTGGCAAGGGATCAGTGTGCCTACTGTAAAGAGAAAGGGCATTGGAAAAACGAATGTCCCAACCGGGGACAGGCTCAAAAGCCCAGCTGCTACAAGGAAGAACCCCGAGAGGAGGACCTCATAGGCCTTGCGGGAATGGACTCAGATTGAGGGGAACCGGGCTCTTTCCTCCTTGACCCCCATGAGCCCATGGTCAAAATGAAGGTGGGGGGCCAACCAGTGACTTTTATGGTTGATACTGGGGCTGAGCACTCTGTTGTCACCTCCCCAGTAGCACCTTTCAGTAAAAGGACTGCGACCATCCTCAGGGCCACTGGGACGCGGGCGATACAACAACCCTTTGGCCAGGCTCGCCAGTGTGAACTCAGGGGCCACAAGGTCCGACACGAATTCCTTTAGCTGCCCAATTGCACCATCCCTCTCCTGGGCCGAGACATACTCTCCAAGCTTAGGGCTCAGATAGCCTTTGAGCCCACTGGACACACTAGCCTCCGATTGAACCCAAGGCAAAAGGAGACAGGGTCTCTAATACTAGCAATTACCACGCCAAGGGAAGAAGAATGGAGGCTATTCTGTGCCCAGGCCCAACCGAGCAGCCCGCCGGAGTTCAGACTCGCCTTCCCTTCAGTATGGGCTGAAAACAACCCACCTGGACTAGCCTGGAATCAGGCCCCTGTCATTGTTGAACTGATCTCAGGAGCCCAACCTCAGAGTCAAAGGCAATACCCCCTTCCACAAGAAGCTAAGATCGGCATCCAAGAACATCTGACCAAACTCAAAGAAGCACGTATTCTAGTCGAGTGCCATTCGGCCTGGAATACCCCACTCCTGCCAGTCAAAAAGCCAGGAGGGGAATACCGACCAGTTCAAGACCTGTGGGCCATCAACAAGGTGACCATCTATCTGCACCCAGTGGTCCTGAACCCATACACCCTCCTCGGCCAAATCCCAGGGTCAGCCAGATGGTTCACTTGCCTAGATTTGAAGGATGCCTCCTTCTGCCTCCGCTTAGCTCCCCAGAGTCAGCCACTATTTGCCTTTGAATGGTCTAAACCTGATACAGGGCACCAGATGCAACTGACTTGGACGCGCCTCCCGCAGGGGTTTAAAAACTCACCAACCCTCTTTGGGGAAGCACTGGCCGCGGACCTTGCCAGCTTCCCAAGAGAGGCCACATGATGCACCCTCCTCCGGTATGTGGATGACCTCCTCCTTGCCAGTGACACACAAAAAGACTGCACAAAAGTCATAAAGGCCCTCCTACAGCTCCTGGCAGACTCGGGATACCGAGCCTCATGGAAGAAGGCACAAATCTGCCAACAACAGGTCTGATACCTTGGTTTCCTCCTCACCCAAGGGAAAAGAGAACTAGGGCCAGAGAGGAAAAGGGTCATCATCTCCCTGCCACAGCCCCAGACAAAAAGGGGCCTATGAGAATTCCTGAGGGCTGCAGGATTCTGCCGCATCTGGATCCCTCGGTTCTCAGCAATAGCAAGACCCCTTTACGATCTCTTAGGGGGACCAGATCGAGAACCCCCTGCCTGGACTGAGGAAGCAGAAGCCGCTTTCACAGAGATAAAGACCACCCTGGGGCGGGCTCCAGCCCTGGGCCTACCAGATGTAGAAAAACCCTTCAATCTCTTCGTGCGTGAGAAGGAAAAAATGGCGCTCGGTGTACTCACCCAGACTGTTGGACCCTGGCAACGGCCAGTTGCCTACCTGTCAAAGAAGCTGGACCCCGTGGCAGCGGGATGGCCACCGTGCCTCAGGGCACTGGGAGCCACAGTCCTACTCATCAAGGAGGCGGACAAACTTACCCTGGGGCAAGAACTTAACGTCAAGGTCCCTCATGCAGTTGTGTCCCTCATGAACACACAGGGACACCGCTTCCTTTCCAACTCTCGGCTAGCACAATACCAAGGGCTCCTCTGCAAAAACCCACAGGTCACCCACTAAACAGTAAGGACATTAAATCCAGCAACCTTTCTCCCCATGGAAGAGGGGGAACCAGACCATGACTGCTCCGAGGTGACAGATGAAGTCTACGGGAGCCATCCAGATCTGCGGGCTCAAGCCGTAAAGAATCCAGAGCTCACACTGTTCAGCGATGGCAGCAGTTACCTACAAGAGGGTGCCCGGAAAGCGGGTTATGCAGTAACCACAACCACTGAAGTCCTAGAAGCTAAGGCCAGCTGGATGGTCAGCTCAATGGGCTGAATTATATGCGTTAGTCCAAGCCCTCACCCTCAGTGAAGGCAAGCGAGTCAACATCTATACTGACTCTTGGTACGCCTTCGCTACTGTACATATACATGGAGCCATCTACAAGGAAAGGGGCCTCCTAACCGCAACAGGAAAAGCTATCAAGGACAAGGAGGAGACACTGAGACTCCTCAAAGCCATCTTGCTTCCAAAGGAAGTAGCAATCCTGCACTGTAAGGGACACCAGAAAGGAGACGACCCCATAACATGGGGAAATCGTCTGGCAGATGAGGCAGCCAAGACCACAGCCAGTGAGGACATGGACAAAGCCCCTTCCCTCACCATGGCCCTGACACCCCCGGAAGAAGTCCCTCCACCCAGTTACCTTAAAAAGGAAAAGGAAGGGGCCATGGCTGGGTGGGCCACCCTGACTGAAAAGGGATGATGGATGATGCCAGACTGGCGCATCTTTATTCCAACAGCAACTGGAGGGCATCTAGTCAAGGAACACCACCGACTCACTCATCTGGAGCAAACTGCATTAGAGGCCCTTCTCAAGAAGCACTACATCAGTCAGCTGCCAACACTGTGCCGAGCAATGAGTGAACGATGCATAACATGTGCTAAAAATAATGCTCGGTCTGCACCAGGGCCCCCACCAGGTGTCCAGAGGATGGGAGCAACCCCCTTCGAAGATCTAGAGGTAGACTTTACAGATGTGCAGCCGAGCAGGGGGTTCAGATATCTCCTAGTAATAGTATGCACATACTCTAGGTGGGTCGAAGCCTTCTTGACAAGGACAGAGCAAAGCCAGGAAGTAGCTAAAGTCCTCTTGCAGGAGATCGTGCCCCAGTTCGACCTGCCATTAACAATCCATAGTGACAACGGACCCGCATTTGTGGCAGACATTGTACAAGTCTTGACCAAATCTCTCAACATCACCTGGAGACTCCACGCCGCTTACCGGCCCCAAAGTTCAGGGAAAGTAGAGCGAATGAATCACACCCTCAAGGGAACCTTAGCAAAGTTTTGTCAGGAGACTAACCTCCCATGGCCGGATCTGCTACCCCTAGCTCTCCTGCGTGCTCGCTGCACGCCCGAGACATCAGGTTTCTCCCCATTGAAATTAATATATGGACGGTCTCCCCTGTGCTTGGGAAGCCTTCCAGGAAACTTGCATCAGGTTGGAGATAAAGGGATACAGGAGCAGCTTCAGGCCCTGGGGGCCACCCTGAATAAATTATAAAAGTATACCATTGAGAGGGCCCCAATCTCCTTAGGGTCTCAGGTATACTCCTTCCAGACAGGGGACTCAGTTTGGGTCAAAGATTGGAAGAAAGACCCCCTCAAACTGCAGTGGACAGGGCCCCACACTGTTGTTCTAACCGCCCCTACTGCCCTCAAGGTCTCAAGTGTCACCCCGTGGGTCCACCACTCCAGAGTGAAGAAAGCTCATCATTCGGACGAGGAGCCGCACCAGTGGAGAGTCCAGCCAGACTTCACGAACCCACTCCAGCTTCACCTTCGACTGATGGACACCTGCTCACCGTGGTCCCTGGCTCTCATCGGTGTGATTTCCCTCATCTTGGGAGTCAGACTCTACACTGTTGCCCTCCTGACTGGACTTTCCCCCAGAGGCTTACTATTGTCATTGCTTATTGGGTGTCCCTAGGGTGTATTACTGCACTTACTTGTCCACAGGTTTCATCTGCTGACAGGTTAGCCGTGATGGCTCCCTCTACCTAAGGTCATAGATCCCACTTTTACTGGCCCTCTGCTGTCTGCTCCTGAGCGCATTTCACCATGGTCTTCCTGAACCCAGTCAGTCCCAGTCTTCTGCTACCTGGCGTGCGGTTCCTCCTCACTGCCTCTAGCTTGCCCGGCCAGGCAAGGGGGGCAAACTCTCATATCGCTGCTACTGGCAAGTGGACTTTCCAGCTTATCCCCCTCAATCCCGCACCAGCGCCCCCACTGACTTCTTCCACCTGGGATGGGCACACACCAAAGGTTAACCTCCATTTTGGTGGATGCCATCTTCTTGATACCTCCTGGGAACCTCATAGACGGTGTTCCTACCATGGCCCTCACTCTGGTTACCGGCTGGTAGATATCTACATCTGTGGGGGCCCTACACCTCAACAGCCAAACACCTGCCCTCAGTTCTGTTCGCAAGCCTGGGGATGTGAGTCATGGGTGGCGACTTGGCCGGGAATGGAATGATAGTCCACTAGGTGGTGGCACCTCAAACAGTGCAGTGACATCCGGATTTCCTTGGCACGCAGCGCCACCCCATCCTCTTGCTCTAACAATCACTGTATACTGCTCACCCTCTCAGTCTTCGAACCCAACGCCACATCATGGGCTACAGGAATCACTCTCCTGTTGGGCCAATATCACCCTAAGGAACTGACCCCATGGCCAAATTTATGATTAAGTCCATGTTCACTCCACGCCTTACAGACAACCTCCAGAGTCAGACAGAAAATAACTTGCCCTGGCGCATCCCTGGGTACCCCATCCACACGCAGCAAGCATCTATAGCGCAACCAAGCACTTAACCACTCAAATCCACCCCTAGCGTCTGACTGCTGGATATGCATAAAGCCCAGTCCCGTCCAATACCTAGGTGTCATCCTCAACCAGTCTACCGTGTCACCTCCCACCTTGGCACCGGGGACCTCAGATTATCCCTTTCTGGCTCCGGTACCGCTGTATGGCAACACTTCCTCTCCCATCACGGGCCATAGTTGGGTCTCTGCACCTAACAACACTTCTGGCTCGTGATCAAGGTGTATACATCTGCATCACCCTGCACAATCAATCATGCACGCTTGTCAGTCTCTTACCCGATCTTTCAGTCCTCCTTGGGAGCGACGCCCCACTCATATGGAGACCTAGCTGCCCTCAGTGCTCCCCTGCAATGCTCCCCTACGGCCATCCCTCTTATCATGAGCCTGCCAGCCTCATCAGGTGTTGCCCTCAGCGCCACTGGCGTCGGGATTTCTCAGGTTTAGTACCAGGGGTTAACTCAACAACTTACGGCGGATTTTTCCGCCCTCACTCAGTGGGCCCTGGCCCTGCAGCGCCAACTCGGTTCACTGGCCTCAGTGGTCCTCCAAAACAGGCACGGGCTTGACTTGTCACAGCCGCGCAAGGGGGGGCTCTGCCTCTTCTTATAGGAGGAATGTTGTTTCTATGCTAATGAGTCAGGGGTGGTCCAAGAAACTCTGACCCAATTACAGGAACAAGTACATCGCCGGTGGGAATCACTCCAGCGGACAACTTGGTGGGATACCCTCTCACAATGGTTCCCTTGGTTCAACCCCCTCGTTGGCCCCGTCCTATTTCTTCTCATAGCAGCATTTGGTCCTTGTATTCTTAATGCCCTTACTAGGTTTATCACTGCTCAAATTGCTAAAATCAGACTCCAGTTACTCCTTACTCACTATCACCCCTTAGAAGATGAAGATGATGCCTCTAAACTAGGTGTTTAAAGGGGCATCTAAACACCTCTAAACTAGGTGTTTAAAGGGGCATCAAAGGGGGGAATGATAAGGAAAATCTGTGTCCTAAGATGGCCGACCAAGCCAGCGGGAGAGTCCCAGGGCTTGCCCCAGGGCTCTTCCGGGTTCTTCTCCCTGCCCTGCTTCGCGCATGCGCCAAAAGTGCCCAGTATGTGGAAGTAGAAGTGTATAAATTGCCCCCTTTGTTGGTGCTCGGGGCTCAGACCTTTGGAGATCACTCTCCTATGAGCTCGCCGGTGTTAAATAAACCTCGGATCCTCCAAGATCTCCACTTGGTTCTTTCGTCTGGTGATCCAGTCTAGATTCCATAACAATTGTAGACAGCCGACTTTAGTCCTTTTGGAATTAAGTGGAGTAGAAACCAGAACTCCCTTACCTGACTCCTGAGAACTGGAGATGCTCCCCAGGAGCCAGGATCATCTGAGCTGAGCTTCTGTGGGAGGGTTGAAGTGGACCGTGAAGCTGTGGAGAGAGTGTGGGCCCCTGAGGGGCAGCAGGGAGGGCGGGTGGCACCCTCAAAGGCAGAGCTGGGTGGGAATCAGTGGGAGGGTGGCGCTGGGTGGTGTAACCAGTCTGTTCAGAATGGGTGTTGGCTGATTCTGATCCCAGGCAGGCTGGGTGAGTCGGCAGGGAAGGAATGTCCTGACTCATCCATGTCTCAGTTTCTCTTCGGGTGGAGGGCTGCCCCCGGGGGCTGGGGAATCGGGAAAGAAAAAGATGGACAATGGAGCTTCATCTGAAGCCTGTGGGGACAGGTGTCCCAGCCACAAGTGATCACGGCCTCTTTCCTTCCGACCGTCTACCACCAACCACTTACAGAAGACCTGGGAAGTATAGCCCTGCACGAGGCACTAGATTTGGGCCATTGGGATATCTGCCACTCCAGACACCCAGGCCACCAGTCCTTATTTTAGGATCTGTCTTATAGGACATTTGCCTGAGGCTGAAAGAATCTGGCCTCCTTCCTCCCGTTTTCCCAGGGGCTTCCAGCACCTGCTCTTCAGCCTCGGCTAGGTGACATGGGGCGGGTTACTTGAGCTCCATCTGGAGAATGGGTGCATGGGGCTGGGGTGGAGGGCAGGGGGCTCTGAGTCCCAGTGTCTCCTCTCCTGTGTGCTGGCATCCGTGGCTTCTGCCCTAGCAGTGCGCTGGTTGGACATGCTGATGGCAGCCTGGTGGGGATAGAAGCCCTGTCCAGGCATCTCTCCGAGCGCTCAGCCCTGGGCTGCTGGCTCAGAGCCACCCCCAGCATGGGATAACAGGCCGGGCAGGGCTGAGGCCAGAGTGATCCTGCTTGCCTAGGAGTCCAAAGCATCTCCGTCGCATCAGGACCCGTGCCCTCCATTACGGAAGTCCCTAAGCCCCTGTTCTCACCAGCCCTATAGCCATGCACTTTTTTTTTTTTTTAATGGATCTCCAGATCTAAGGAAGGGGCTGGGAAGTAGAGGCACAGTTCTGAGCAGGTTCATTGGGTCCATCTGCCCAGAGGGGCTTTGCACGGGGATCCACCTGCTGAAAGAAAAGGACAGGCTTCCAGGCTTCCAGATGAGATACAAGGTTAATGAAAATGCAGATGAGTTTTTATGCCCAAACCAAAGGTGGCTGGGGGCTACGGCTGACACCCACAAGCCGAACCAGTTGGCTCTGTAGGTGGGGGGACAGGGCAGATTCTGACTCGGAGCAGCTGCAAGACGCTGGGCAAGTTGCTGGCCATCTTTGAGCCTCCATCCTCCCAGTAATGTAGGGACATTCTGTCTTCAGAGAAGTCGGCCCAAGAGCTCAGGCAGTACAGGGGTGAGTATGCCGGCTACCAGGTCCTCAGGCTCTCGCTGGGATTGGTTCCCCTCTGCCTCCAGGAAGGTGGAGATCAGAATTTTGGGACTCCATTCTGGAGGGGGATAAAGAGCTCTGTGGGGTCCTGCTGGGTGCATTTTGGGAAATTAAGTCACAGATACACAAGTCCTCCTCTAAAGGTACCATTTCAGAACACAGTAGTACGAAAGGACCCCTAATTCTACAGTGCTGGTTATTTTTTCCAGGCACAGCTCCACCCCTGGAGGGCAGACGATTTCCTGCTCTTATTTAAAAAGTGAGCTGCTGGGCGCCTGAGTGGCGGCTCAGTCGGTTAAGCGACTGCCTTCGGCTCAGGTCATGGTCCCGGAGTCCTGGGATCGAGTCCCGCATCGGGTTCCTGGCTCGGCTGGGAGCCTGCTTCTCCCTCTGACCCTCTCCCCTCTCATGCTGTTTCTCTCTCTCTCTCTCTCAAATAAATAAATAAATAAAATCTTAAAAAAAATAAATAAATAAAAAGTGAGCTGCTCTGAGTGGGTCTCTGTAGAAACATCCCCCCGGGCTGTAGACACTGCTGAGTGGAAAATCTCTGGCTGGTGAACACATTAATTAGCTAATGCCCGATGCCCGCGGGGGCTGCTAAGTGTGGTCCTGTTGTCTGGGGGAGGGAAGAGATGGATGGGTGAAGGGGCTTGTCAGGGGCCTGCAAGGGGAGTGAGCCCCTCCCCCTTGGGGGGGGCAGCCCAGCCCCCCAGGGGCTGGCCTGATTTTTCTGGGATCTCCGTTAATGAGCTCACTTCACAATGAGGGCTTGCAGCTGGAATCAGGACCTGAGCTGCAGACCTGATTTTCAGTTCCTTCCAGTGCCTCCTCCCTCTTGAAGAAGAAGCGCAGTCAACAACCTTTTATCTTAATAATATGGGCACGTTCTTCCCTTCCCAGTTCCCAGCTGGGAAAAGGTGATGCCAAGCCTGGTGCAGGGAGGGAGGCTTGTGTGAAAAGCAGAGTGCGGGGGGGAGCACATGAAGGGAGAGGCCCCAAGGAAGGGCGGGGTGGGGTGGGCAAGGGCCCCCACCCACAAGGTGACTTTCCTATTCCGTTCCTCTGAATCGAGCAGGAGTGCGGAAATCGTAATGTGCTGGGGGGTGCTGGGGGCCCGCGGAAGCTGGTGCAGGGCCACACCTGGGTGCTACCTGCTGTGGGGACAAGACACGGTTGGCAGAACGGATGTGGACATGGCTGACTCCCTGGCCAGGCCTGGGTGGGGCTGTCCCTGCCCCCACAGAGCCCCTGTCTTGGGGAAGAGAGGCTGGTGACTGGACTGTGGGCCAGCTGTGGGTTGTTTTGGTGGTTTGGAGGCTGGGCCGCCTTCCGTGGAGATAGCAATTATGTCTTGCCCTTGCAAGGAAAGAGGAAAGAAAAAGCCTTTCCCCTTTGCTCTCTCTCCCCAAAGACCTGGGTCTGTACTCTAAGGGTTGGGCCAGGTTGTAGGGAGTGCCTGGCAGGGGACTGCGAATGAGAGCCAGGAAAGCGGACCCTGGCAGGGAGGGGCTTGAGAACGCTGCTCAGATCCCGAGGATTGTCCTGGCCATCAGTTGGGCCCCAGGTTGCAAGCTCTGTTTTTCCCAAGCGTAGCTGGACCTCTAGATGACATTGTAGGACCCGCAAATGCTGGGAGGCCACTTAAAGAAATGGCAGAGGCAGTTTTTGATCCCCCAAAACTCCATCTGCCTCCATCGGTGGATGAATGGATAGCAAAGTGGCATATCCCGACAACAGACTATCACTCGGCCATAGAAAGGAATGAAGCCCTGACTTCCGCTAGGACACAAGGTGGGTGAACCTCGAGAACATCGTGCTGAGTGAGAAAAGCCAGTCGCGAAAGGCCCCACCTATGATGTGATTCCATTTATATGAAATGTCCAGGACAGGCAAATCTGCAGAGACAAAAACCAGACCATGGTTGCCACGGGTGGGGGGGTGGGGGTGGGGTAGGGATTGAATGTGTAATGGGTATGGGTTTTATTTTGGGGTTTTGAAAACCTTCTGGAACTAGATAGAGGGGATGGTGCACAACATTGTGAATGTACTAAATGCCACTGAGTTGTTCATTTAAAAATGGTTAATTTTATATTATGTAAATTTCATCTCAAAAAAACACTCCACACCAAAAAACCAACAACCATCTGCCTCCACCCCCCCCCCCCACACACACACCCCATTAGCAGCCTGTCTCTGGTTCAGGGGCCCTGGGGGCCAGGAGGCTCTCTGAGGCCTTTCTTCCCACCAAGGAGCGTGTGTGGAGGGGGCCCAGGGGGCCAGGGTCTAGGCCAGCTCCCTAGTCGGGCAAGGGAAGCAGCTGGTGGGGTGACCGGAGGCTGGGCGTTAAGTTTAGAGGGCTTGAGCTCAGGGAGGCTTCCCAGGCAGGGTTCCCCAGGGGACACTGCTGTGATAGGGGAAATCCTGGAGGAGGGGATGTCTAAGCTGAAGAATGAAGAGAAAGACTTGGGTAATGATGGTGAGACCGACTGGTGGGAGAGGCACGAGCGGGTCTCAGAGGCAAGCCAGAGCGCACTCAGGGAGCTCCAGCCTTTGGGGAGCACGCAGTGTGTGTGCATCGTGGTGAGAGGGGACATTCCTGAGGTCAGGGGGCCATCGTCGAGGGCTGCATCAGCTTATCCTGAGGACAGTCGGGAGCCATGGAAGGTTGTTAAGCAGGGAATTAATGTGGTCAGATTTGCATTAAAGAAAGACAGCCCTAGATGCTGTGAGCAAGCCACCGACAGCTGTGGAACAGAGAAAGAAATCCTCATTAAGGGTCTTGCTCTACCCATCCTCCAGAAAGACTCCCTTATTTTCATAATACCCATCTGCGAGTTTTGATATATTTTTAAAAACACATTTTAAATCACAAAATATTTCCAACATACAGAAAATGATGTACCAGCTACTCAGGTTTCCCAGAAGTTAAGATAGTGCTACCTTTGCTGCGGATGTTACTTATATTTCAGAAATAAGAAGTACACAACACAGACCCCTTTCTGTTCCTTCCGGCCCAGAGGTAACCACCACCCCAAAGTTAGTGTCAGTCCTGTCCAGCCATGTTTTGATGCTATAACTTTACAAACACTATATATACGTATCCGTGGGTAGCCATTGAGCACTTTTTTTTTTTTTGAGAATTTTATTTATTTATTTTATAGAGAGGGTGAGAGAGAGAGAGAGCATGAGCGGGGGGGAAGGGCAGAGGGAGAGGGAGAAGCAGATTCACGGCTGAGCAGGGAGCCCGATGCGGGGCCGATGCGGGGCTCAATCCCAGGAAGCTGGGATCATGACCTGAGCTGAAGGCAGACGCTTAACCGACTGAGCCACCCAGGTGCCCCAGAGTTTGTATCTTTCAGGAGGGTCTGGAGTCAGTACTAAGATCCCCTGGGATCTCAACTCTCCACTTCCTTAATTTCTTGTCCCCTAGATACCCCTGAAATGAATTCTTGGAACTGAGTTAGAACCTCTCTGGGCTTCCTGTGATGGACATTGTCAAGGGCTGTGTGTAGCCAGGGTGCTTGCTGAGACCTCCGTCCTGGATGGGGTGGGTCACTGCCCCCTGGAGGGTAATTAACTTCCCCCAGGTGGCTGCCTGCCCTTCCGCAGGGCTGGTACCGCCTTGGGGTCTCAGCTGGTGCCTGTTGCTGGCAGGTAGACCTCTGCCGCGGCGAGTGCTGGATGAGCTTTGGGAAGTGGAAGGCCATGCTATCGGCCCACACAGACCCCATTTCTGCCACGTGGCTCTGTGTTCATGAGCCCACGGTGCAAACCCTGGGTGGTCGGGGACAGGGACCAAAACGTGTGGCACAGAAATCCTCACAACGGTGCCTACACCCGTAGGCCCGTCATACGCCTCCTCCCTGGACCTCCTCGTCCCCGATCTTCCAATCCTGCTCCTCGCAGACACCCGATCAACCGGCTAAGCCAGTTGGCACAGCTCACACACCTGTGTGTATTCTCCGTCCGCATGAGGTGGATGACCCGCCCACTCTGCACAAGCCCCGCCCATCAGGAAGATTTCCTTCCTCTGGTGTCTTTCACCCCTACCTGGGGCTGCAGCGCAACAGCACCCACGCTCCGAGCAAGCCCACGCGTGATCCAGGCTCAGGACTTTCCCCTTCTGTCAGCTGAGACACGAGCACAGCAGAGATGGGGAACTCGAGGTCTGTGCACCTGCGCATGAGGCTCCCTTGTGCCCTCTGGCCCTGTTTATGCCGGATCCCCGGATGGGTTCTGAGTCTAAGAACTGGCTCCAGTCTGGAAGCTGAGCAAGGGATCGTGACTGTACGTGAAGTGGCTGACCTTGGCCTTCTGCTCATCCGTGGTCACTTCTGATTATATGTATATAAAGCAATACCCCCGTAAGCTGCCCATCCATCTTCATTATGCACAGGAGCATTGTCTTCACTATGCATATCCATAGTCAGGCACTCCTGGTTGCCCTTCCAAATTCGTCATCCACGATGGTAATCACTCCCGCCTTAATTCTGATGGCTGAGCACTATCACCTGACCTCTGTCATCCCCAGATCCCATCATCCCCACTGTTACTAGGGAACCCAGGTCTGTAATAGTTCCTCTTACATCTCTCCCCCGCCTGCTGTGGACAGCCAGCACTAAGTGTCAATTCCGGTGCCTCCACCAGAGCATTTCTTACTGCGTTGGTAAAGGGAGTGATCTCCAGGCCTTCCCAGGGAACTTAATCGGCTGGGGGCGAGGGGAGCGGGGTAAGGTGTCATATATTAGATCCTTTCTAGCTGCTCACTTCCTGAGGCCTTTGATCCATTTCTCTAGAATCTTCCACAGCAGTTTTGGCATGTCAGGTTCATTTAATGTGGGCATTGCTTTTTCCAAGCTTCCAAGAGTCATCTTGGCAGGGTATCAGTTCAAGCCCCGAGGACCTTCTCTGGGTGTTAAATCCTGTGCTCACATGGACAAAACTCTTCCTCCTTGGGCTTATATTCTGACCGTCTTGATCCAGCGCCATGAGGATCTCCTTCCAGGCACAATCTTCCAGATTGGCGTGTGTCTCAGCAGACACCTGTAGCTGCCCAACACACAGTCCATCTTCTCCCTTCCCAGCGCAAACAAAGCAGCTCTGCTAACATTCAAGCTAAGCTGACTCTTGACCCTCCTTGTAGGTCTGGTGGCCAGAGGGCAGGTGGGACAGATTGGAAGGAGAGCAAGCCCTTCTTCCTAAGGTCTCTGTCTCCTGGGAGGCTCTGCACCCCCTCATGAGGGGGAGGAGCGCCCTCTAACGAGGGGGTGGTCAACCATTCTTGTAGGCACCGGGCTTTCAGGAGAATCACAGGTCAAGTCTTTGCAGCGCATCTATGTGCCTGCAGAATCCCATCCTGAGTCTCTCTAGGCTGAAGTCCTGCTGCTCTTACAATGAGGTCCTCAGCTGCTCCCCGGCTCCCTCCACCCTTTGGCCACAGGGGAGGAGTCCCTCGGGCTTTCACGTTTTGAACTGATGATGACTTGCCCTCAGCCTGTGGCATTCAGCAACAGTCACCCCATTCCACAGTCCTTATGATCATCCTTTCTCCCCAGATTTTTCACAGGTCAGGGACATTGGATGAGCCACCGCGCCCCGTTCTACCTGCGTCCCACCCCAGGTAGCGCGTGTGGAAGTCAGCCTCTGTCCAGCTACAGAAAACCAGGCAGAGAGAGAGGAAGGGACTTGCCCGGGTCTCCTCGGGAGCTCATAACCACGCCGCACTGCTAGTCCTGCTGGGGTCTCCTGCATCACAGGGTGGGGGCAGAGGTGGGGGCGCCCTGGATTCCAAGAAAAACAAACACCCTTGAGTCGAAGACCGAGGACCATTACTGCAAGGCATCGCCCACTCAGGAAGCCTGGGAAGCCCAAATCTAGTTTTGCAGAAACCACGAAATTGGTCTGCCAAGGCCAGGGTCCATGTCAGTACATCTGCGGCCACCCCAGGAGGAGCCAGGCATCTCCCTCCCAGCGCCGGGCCCTCGCTCCGGGCCCGCGTCCCTCTCTTCCTTCATACACTGTTTTTTTCTGTTCATCCTTGAGCGTTAGGAAATCTGATTGGCACAACTAATAACTTTACTGCTGGAAAGACGGTTTGCCATCAGAGGTGAGGGCACAGCAGTGACTTTCCCCTTGCCCTTCCCATCCCCACGTGGTAAGTACAACGGAGCAAAACATGTTTTCTCCCAGGGTAGGCCCACCCATCCTCTTTCACTTTCTGCCCCATGCAGGACTCACATCTGACAAGGCCAAGGCTGGCCTCTCTTTCTGGTCCACCTTTCCCCCCAGGAAGAAGGCTGCAGGTCCAGGTGTCTGAGATCTGGGGGTGGAGAGGTGAGGACCAGGTGTCCATGTAGGTTTGCTAATCTGAACTGCCGCCCCCCCCCCCC
>NC_058403.1:200031398-200053257 GCF_002201575.2 Neomonachus schauinslandi | reverse complement strand
CCCGCTGACCAGCTGATACCAGAGCCCAGCTGAGCCCCTATAGAATTCATCACCCAAATCAGGCATTTTGAAAGAGAAAGGGAGGTTTCCTACTGACCCTGGGAAAATAGATACAAACTGGGCACGTTCCAGGCAAAACCTTGGTCACCCGGATTCACACAGCAGTACCTGATTTCCCAGTTGGTTCTCCTCCCTGGTGAGCACAGCTCCTTTGGTGTGAGATCCCAGAGGGAGAAGAGAGGAATGTCAGCATCTGAACACTGAAACCTTGAATCCCTTACACAAATAACAGACTCTTAATTAATAATCATGCAAGAGCAATGAACGTAGCTGAATTATTGCACCGTGATGATAAAACCAGAAGGTAATATTGTGAAGTAGTGAGGACAAGGGACACTGAAAATGTCTTTACTTTGATGGATCTGAGAATGAGTTGGGACCCTAGCTCATCACTTGCCAACTGTTGTCCCTCTGGGCAAATTTTTAACTCAGGGCTGTGTGTGCTTCAAATACCACTGGGGCCTCCCTGACCCCCGGGGGGTTTGGCGTATCTGTGTGATAGGTTAGATGATTCAGAGTTTTTCTTATAGTTCCTGAAAATTCCAATTCTGAATCCTTGTTTCTTTTTTAATGCATTGTCTTTATGCTGCTCTCTGTCCCCACACTCCATGCCTGTGTGTGTTGGTGAACATTGATCCCAGACATGAATCTTAGCCCATCCTACTTTCCATAGGAAACCCCACCTTTCCCCATATTGCATGGGTTTGGAGGTTTGGAGATGCCCCTGAAGATTTGGGGGGTTATCCAGAAGAGTTTCTTGCACCATGGCCATCTGCTGTCTGGGGGGCTCCAGGTATCCCCGTTGTCACTAGGTTGTCTTCCAGAATTCTTCTCTCCTCCCCCCACCCCGCCATCCACTCCACAGACCCTTGGAGAATACACTTCCGTCTTCCTATGACTTCTCTCATTGAGAGCAGTATGCCCCCACCTGCCCCTGACCCCGTGCTCTGTTTCATAGCCTTCCCCTGAATTCTGGTGAAGAAAATTTTTACCATAACATTTCTTGAATAAGAACATCTAGGATAGGTTGGGCACACAGCACCATGACCATCCTTGCAACTGTAGAGATTCTCAATGGTGATTTCTGAGTCTCTCTGAAAGCTTTAGCCTATGGGCATGTTGTGTGTAGACACTCATTTTTCTAAGGCACTCCTTATTAGTTCTTACCAGATTTTCAAATGTATCTGTGACCTCTGAAATGAGAGCCTGAGCTTTGGAGTTAGATGTCCCCTTTAGATTTAAAATTAAAGTTTCTGGGGCATTTGGGTGGCTCAGTCGGTTAAGCGTCTGCCTTTGGCTCAGGTCATGATCCCAGGGTCCTGGGATCAAGTCCCGCATCGGGCTCCTTGCTCAGCGGGGAGCCTGCTTCTCCCTCTCCTTCTGGGTTCTCTCTCTCTGTCTGTCAAATAAATAAATAAAATCTTTAAAAAAATAAATAAAATAAATAAAAGTCTCCATTTCTATGGAAGAGGCACAAGGTTGAGCTGTCACCTCGACTTACCAGCGATCGATAGAGTCATCTTTGGGTTCACAAAAGGAATAAGAAATGGAAACGAGACAGAGCACCCTCTTTCCCCAAGGCAACTGGGCAGGAGCTGGAAGAATGCAAGGGAGTGAAAGTGAACTGGTTATGTCTGTGAGTCTATTTCCAAACGCAAGCAACAGAGATACCAACTGGAAGTGGATTTCGCAATAAAAATACCCAAGTGTGGATGTCTCCAAGGGAGAGAATTCAGCAGCTCAATGACACTACTGAAGACCCAGCTTCTTTCCAAACTCAGCCCGGCTTCATCCCACTCTGGTCGCCTCAGTCCCAGCAGCAGCAGGAGGGGACCCAACAGCATCCCCTGCCATGAGTCTCTTTTAACCAGTGACGAAATAGCACCCCAGAGCTCCCCATCAACTTTTGCTCATTTCTCCCCAGACAGAATTATATCATGTGTTCCTGCCTAAACCAATCACCGGCGAGGGGCATGGCACCGCCAACACTGGCTGGGACGGATGGACTATGTAGCTGTCACAGAGGGAGGTGGCTACGGGGACAAGAGTGGGCTTCCCTGGAGGAGTGATGGCGTGGGCAGCCCAGTGTGCCACAGTGAGACTCAATCAATGATCTGGTCTTCGGGTCATGAAAACAGGGGGCGGGGAGCGGCGGACAGAGGGTACGGCCAAGGAAAGGGAGGAAAGAGATGCTGGGCCAGACAGCTTTCCCTGCTCTTAGGACATTCTGGTTATTTCTTCAAAAGCCTCGGGCCAGGTAGAGGCTGGGGGAAGTGCTATCTGAGTGGCCGCGAGCATAAGTGTGTTGAATACGCTGCTTCTCGCCCGTGGAGACTCTGATGAGGTCTCATTTGCAGTCTGATCACAGCCCGTTCTGCTTCGGCATTTCCACTCCAGTTCCTCCTCCATCGCCCTTCTCTAACTCCAAGCGTGTCCTTCCTTGTCTTGGATTCTTTAAAGCTCTATAAGTTCTTTGCTTTGCATTTCTTTTCCATGTCTTTAATTTTCTGAAGAGTTTCAAGGAAGAGTTTCATTGTCTTTAGTGTCTGGTCTACACACTCCAAGTGGGAAGGAAACAGCTGCAGATTTTGGCTCAGATTCTGTCCTGCATGGGTTTACAAAATGTCCGGTTGAGTCCCAGTAACCCTCTCGGACCCCTGGTGCCCTGAAAGAATGGAGATGCCCTCCCACCAAGGGATGCAATCAATCACGCAGACCTTGACTCAGATAACCCGCTCGGAGCCGCTGTAGAGTCATCTCCGTCTGCAGGGGATCGTTTGCATGCATTTAAAAACCGAATAGTTTGCAGATAACCCTGTAGTTCTAGGTCCCCATCATGTACTGATGTCCCTGCGAGTCTCAAATGCAACTTGCAACGAGGATCCCAGAAAACCCACCAGGAAAGCTTCCCAGAACTGAAAGCCAGCCCGTCTCCATTCCTTCACCCTCATTTCACTGAAATGCAATTTAAATAGTGCTTTTCTCAGTTTCTGGCTCCACGAGGTCTGCTGTGCACGGTGGAGACCAGGCCATTGGTTGAGATGTTTCTGGTTAAGAGAGCAGGGTTGGTGGGCTGTGCAGGGCCTGGATGCTCCAAAAACATTCTGCTCCAACCCGGCGTCTCTTGGATATGTGGGAGCTCTGATCTGTGCGGAGGGGAGGAGGGACGAGTTTTATTTCGGGATAGGCTGGACGAGACACAAGGACTGTGGGACGGATGATGCTGTAACCTGTTCTTTGACCCAGGAGAAAGAAAGGGATTCGAGACTGAAGCTGCTCAAGGGAGAGTGTTTGAGGACTTGAATCCAAACACAGCTGCCCCGGGGCCAGGGAGCACCATGGGGTTGGGGTGCTGGCTGTGGGGAGGCCCGGAACCACAGAGGGCATGCCCGTGGTCTGCACCTTGGTGTCCGATATTGGTCAGTGACAGTGGGGAGGCTCCGTCAGACAGCCTTGTTAGCAATGACTCCTGACCAGGAGGAGGGGGAGCTGGGGCAGGAAGTAAGGTGGGCAGGGGTAGAAACCACAGTACATTAGCAGGTCCCGGAGGACACCGCCACAGGATGCCCAGTCTCTTACGTGGTTGCGTGGTTGCCATTGGACAGTGGCTGGAGGGGTAGGCTGCTGGCCAGTCACCTCTGTCCCTTCATGTGGGGTCAGGGCCTCTGTGTGTCCTCTCCCTGTGGCCTAGTTTAGGCTTCCTTACAGCATGGTGGCCTCAGGGGGGGTCAAAATGCTTCCAGTTGGTTGAAGGCTTCACAAGTGAGGACTACAGGGCGTCTGGGTGGCTCAGTCGGCTAAGCGTCTGCCTTTGGCTCGGGTTGTGATCCCGGAGTCCTGGGATCGGGCCCCACGTCGGGCTCCCTGCTCGGTGGGGAGCCTACTTCTCCCTCTGCCTCTCCTTCTCTGTCTGTCTCTCATGAATAAATAAATAAAATCTTAAAAAAAAAACAACAACCCACACAAGTGAGGACTACAGGTGGAATATGGTAGAATGTGGCCCAGCCTGGGAAGTCTCACATAGCATCACTGAACCAGTCACAAAACCTCACCTAATGTCAAACAGAAGGGAATTAGACCCCACCTCTTGAGGGGTGGGGCAAGGTTCTAGAAGCACACGGGTTTTGGGGAGGGGTGGGAGACATTATTGCCTCCGTCTTTGGAAAAGACAGACAGCCATAACCACCTTTTGAGCCTTCTTCCAAGTCCAGCTTCTTTTAAGACAGCCTGCATCTGTGACTATGTTCCTTCCTGATCAGCATTTAGCCACCTTCCCTACCTGCTTGAATTTCCACTCCTCTCCCAGGCTCATTTCTTTTTGACCCCTGTTTAATATGCAGCGCGCCAAAGACAGAAAGCCTCACCAGCTCTCCTGCTTCCCTGCTGGGTCAGCCTTTCCCAGAAAAGGGGTTGAGCTAACAGTTCTCAAGAGGGAAGACAGTGCAGAAATCCATCAGCAGGCTGCCGGGGACACAGGGCGGCTCGGGGACACTTGGCTGATGGGAACATCCCGCGCGTTCTTTGATCTGAGCATTGCACACACCAGTGAGATACTTAATTACACAGGGGCTGAGCGGGTGGGGAGGACAGGGGGTGTGAAAGGCGGGGGGTGAACCCACGGAGCTAAAAATGACCTGGAGACCAGCAGAGCCTCTCAGGCATATTTTCCAAGCCCTCAGGTGTGTCAGGACTGTCCCAAATCGCCTGTGAGCGATTCATCGCCAATTGTCATGCAGCCCAGTTAAGGATGATAGTAAGCAACAGGCCTAGAATCAAAGACTTTAATGATAATAATAATAAAATTAATTATAATAAGTGTTATTATTTTATCAACAAGAAAGAGATCCTATTCAGAAGCCTGGAGAATGTTGGGAAAGGGAAAGTCAGGATGGGGACCTTCAGAGGCAGGACAACAGAGAGTCAAGGGCATTCCCAGGTGGCTGTTAGGAAGGGTGGACTCACAGAGAAGCCAGATGCTTCGGGCCAGAAGAGACATGTTTGTAGAATCACTTAGGTCCCCCGAAGTCACACCAGGCTGCCACCCTCTCTTCCCTGGGCTATTTATCGTTTTTTTTAGGTAGCTGTGAAACAACCAGGCCCCACAGGCATGGCATCCTTTTGTTTCTCATAATTCTAGCCAGAGAATGTGGAGCTCAGACCCAAGTGTGATTTCTGCCTGTCATCCTCTGAGCTGTGTGACTTTGGGGAAGGCACTTAACATCTCTGAATCTCCGTTTGCTCATGGAAACTGTGAAATGGCGAACATTATACCCTACCTTTGTGTTCTGGTAAAACAAGATCATATGAATAAAGCGTTTAGAATAGCCTTGGCTCCAACTGGTGCTTCATCAAGCCTGTCCTCTTCCTGTACCCACCGAGCATCTTTGTTTCATTTTGCAACCAGTCCCGAACGTATTTCTTTGGCCAGGTGTGCATTATTTAAAAAGCAAGGCGTGGGGGGTGGGAGGATGGGTTAGCCTGGTGATGGGTATTAAAGAGGGCACGTTCTGCATGGAGCACTGGGTGTCATGCACAAACAATGAATCATGGAACACTACATCTAAAACTAATGATGTAATGTATGGTGATTAACATAACAATAAAAAATTAAAATAAAAAAATAAAAAGCAAGGCATTTACAATCAAAACATGGTTATATGAAAGGGCAGGAAATTATCTTCCTGGAGGATTCAGCAGGGGAAGATTCCTTTTCCTAGTTTTCTTTATATGTCTGGGGCTTCCGAACCAACTTCTCTGCAAGGGGGGTGGGTTTCCCCTGGTAAGTTGAAAATCCACCTACTCCCCCAAGGAGCAGATCTAGGCGATGAGTCACGGATGTAGCCCACCCGGTGTCCTGGCTTTGGTCCTTGGACCCAGGATCCCAGATCTCCTAGCCGATCACCTGCTGCCATCACAGGCTTAGGAAGGGATATCTGGCAGTTTTGCTGTGGAGTCTTGGTCAGTGAGGCACACAGGGGCCTCGGAAGGCAGATTCCATGTGCTCCATTCAAATCCAGCCCCTTGTGAACACGCACCACGGATCACATCACTCTCCCTGACAAAAAATGCCCTCCATATCCACAGGAGGCCTCCCTTCTCAGGCAGATGTGCCTTTCTCCTCTGAGGCTATGCGGTGCCTGGGACACAAAAGCTCTCCCTGGACATCGACATCTGATGATTTAGGGCACACTGCCTTCTCTGCCAGACCCCAGGCCCTGCAGACCGGGCCACTCCCTCCCTGTTCACATTCCTACTTCCCAGCAGCCAGCCCAGCCCAGAGAGGGGCTCCCTGGAGATCTGAATCAAATTGATGCAGGCAAGACTTTTTAACTTCTTCCAGCCCTGCTCTTCCATGATTAATTTTTAAAAAGTGCCTACCCGGTTAACTTCATTTTCAGAATCTAATTAAGTCTAAAATAGATGTTGTGGCGTTAGAAATTTCACATTACAACTCAGATGTACATAAAATTGTTACTGAGAATTTTCTCTCTAAATGATTCATTCTACTTTGAAACCTCATTTCTTTTTTACTTGAAATTGCCTTTAAAATGAACAGGCTCCGGAATAAGGAAAGATTTCTTAAATGTAACACAAAAAGCATTAACCATAAGGGGGACATTGCAAAAATGGAACTGCATTAAAATGGAGAACTTCTGATCATCAAAAGATACCCCTTAACAGTGTGAAAAAGAAGTTACAGACTGAGAGGATATTTATAATAAATATATCCAACAGGTGATTCAAAATATATAAAGAACTCAGACACATCCACAGTTGTGTTCAACAGAAAATAGACAAATGGCTTGAACTGGCACTTTCCAATGAGGATATTCAAATGTTCAATAAGTATACGAAAGGGGGGGCTGGTATTAGCTCCGGGTGCCATAGCGGAATGTTATAGACTGGGGTCTTCAGTTATAAATAAATATAAATAATAATAAAAAGAAAACTTATTTTTCACAGTTCTTGAGGCTGGAAAGTGTGAGATCAGGGTGCTGGCTGATTTGGTTTCTGGTGAGAGCTCTCTTCTTGGCTTGTAGATGGCTAGGTTGTTGCTGTGTCTTTCCATGGTGGCGGGGCGGGGGAGCAGGGAGGGAGAGGGGGAGGCAGATGGAGGGCGAGAGGGAGAGGCCCTCTCTGGTGCCTCTTCTTCTTCTTCTTCTTTTTTTTTTTTTTTAAAGATTTTATTTATTTATTTGACAGAGAGAGACACAGCGAGAGAGGGAACACAAGCAGGGGGAGTAGGAGAGGGAGAAGCAGGCTTCCCGCTGAGCAGGGAGCCCGATGCTGGGCTCCATCCCAGGACTCTGAGATCATGACCTGAGCTGAAGGCAGACAGAGCCACCCAGGCTCCCCTGCCTGGTGTCCTTCTAAGAGGAAATTTGGACACACAGAGAGATAACCAGACACGTGTGCACACAGAGGAAAGGCCCTGAGGACACGGCGAGAAGGCATTCATCTCTCAAGCCGCGGGGAGAGACCTCAGGAGCAACCAGCCCTGTGACACCTTGATCTCCGACTTCCAGCCTCCAGAATGGACGTCTGTTGTGGAAGCCCACCAATCTGTGGTATTGTGTGACGGCAGCCTGAGCTGACTGGGACAGGCATACTCGCTTCATGAGATGCCACAGAGCAGTGGGGATGCATGAGCCGCCATGCATCCCACGACAGGTGGGGTCCCGCACACATGACAGGCACACCCCACGAACATGACGGTGAGCCCCAGGATCCAGTCACTAAAGAATACCAACTGTATCTTCTATTGTATGAAGTTAGAAACTGGGCAGAACTAGTCTACGCTGTCTGAAGCTTTCACTGAAGTATATCATCCATACAGAAGAGTGTACAACGGACTTAGGGGGACTCTAGGTGCTGGTCAGTTCTGATTCTTGATCTGGGTGTTGATTACATGGGTGTGTTTACTTTATCATGAAAATGCATCAAATTGGCCACCTATGATTGATGTACTTTTCTGACCCTTTAATAAAAACTTCACCCAAACCTTTATATCCAACTATGTCCTTCAGCCAGGTTGGAGTTCCCACTCCCTAGTGAAGTCCTGTCTCCTCAGGAAGGCCTCTTCCCTAGTCTTTTTCTCTCAGTATGAGAGCAGTTGAGGAGGGTTCCCCAGAGTTGTCCTTTGCCGGCTTCCCACTGGTCTTGTTTGAGGGACAGCTTATCTGACCCATCTTTGGGTATTGGCTCTTGTCACTGCATCCCCTGCTCATGTCTGTGGCTTGTGTCATCTGTAGTCTGTTTTCTCAGCATGGGCAATGCACTGGAATTTCTTCCAGAGAGATTGGTTCAGCCCCCACCAGCATGTGGCATACCTAGTGTTGTAGAGTGCATAACCTACACAACAGTCCATGGCAGCCCTGATCCTCACCTCAGCTCCTGGGGTTCTGTGGAGCCTGTGAGACATAGACATGCTCTCTTTTGCCCCCTACCTCACCTCTGCCCTCAGCTACTGTCACTGCTGGGACTGCTTCACCCTTTTCTATCCCTCACAAAGAATGAAAGGTAGGCATTCTGTAGATCTCTTCTGGAATGGGCAGGAGTGGGGAGCGAGGACAAGGAGAAGGGTGGCTGTGAAGTTGGTTCTGTCCTGGTGGGGGAAGCAAAGGAGCTGAGAACAGCAAGCACAAGGAACAGAGGGAGAGAGCAGTGAGTCTTAGCTCCGATTTCCCCTGTGGCAGGTCCCACTCCCTGGGCTTGAATTACTTAATCCAGCAAATTCCCCTTTTGGCCCAGGCTGGTTTGAAATAGGTTTATGCCCTTGACAATCAAAAAAGTCCTGACTAATACATCCATTAAAGTTTTTTTCCCCCCAAAGAAGCAGACTTCCTTCCAAGGTGAATTCAGACTTCTGGCTTGAAGAAAGCAGAATTATTTGTTCAAGACATAAAAGAGTGAGTCAGGTTGGCCCACCTCTTCACCCACTTCCCTTCTCATCATCCAGGTCATCCAAAAGCAGGGCTTGGCCTCCACCTCAGTACCCTGTTCCACAAAGTTTAAGACAGAGAATTAAAAGAGAGGGAGAGAGGGAGAGAGAGAGAGAATTTAGCTAGTGTTCAGTGAATAGCTGTTTGCTCAGTGAACAGATCAAATGAATATGACAGAGTAACACCAGGAAATACACTCACTGACCCGGGGTTTATTACCTTAGGTGCTGATTTATCTTACAGGGATGATGAAGCATTTCTGGGAACCCCAGTGGGGCTGACAACAGTGTAGGCAGTGGTAGGAATGTGGATTAAACTGTTTTGATTGCAGGGGTAGATCTAGTTTTCAATATTTCCCATGGTTACAGCTCAAGACTTTGCTGTCCTGACTGTTTGTAGAAGCACAGTCTTTTCAGGAGCCCCCGAGACAGTCTTTTTGGGAAGCCCATATCAAGAAGCCATTGTGACCTATATGACCACAGGATGCGATATGTCCAATGGAAAGATGTAACAGACATCGGTGGAGGAAGTAAAGTCTCTGCAGTGATGCTGGTTGTGGAAATGGTGGCAGAGAACAGGAGGCACCCCAGCCTGCCTCCAGAGAGAGGTAAGGCTTCCCCGGTCCCCCGAGTCCCCACAAGGACAACCTCACAGGGCAAGGGCTCTGCTGGGCACCAGGTGCCCTCTGCCGTTCTCATAGGAGGGGTGAGCGGGTTTATATCTCCTATGTTTTGAAGGTTGGCTACATACCTGTGCACTCAGCAGGTGTAAGGGATGGTATAAAACAACTCCAGCACACGAGTGTTCTGCCTGAAAATGGGGAAAGGTCTATTTCCCAGGAGCATCCGTTCCTGCAAAGGGTATTATCTGTTCAACTGGGAGGAGTTTGCTAGTGATATGTATTGCTAAATTCGATTCCAAACTGCCTTCACAGATGTATACTCTCGCCAGGGCCTGCCTCGCCCATTCTCACCAGCATTAG
The DNA here is from genome assembly GCF_002201575.2 of Neomonachus schauinslandi. NCBI lineage: Eukaryota > Metazoa > Chordata > Mammalia > Carnivora > Phocidae > Neomonachus > Neomonachus schauinslandi. Next base: position 200,043,273 of record NC_058403.1, on the reverse strand, counting down.
ATATGAAGGTTTTTAACAACACGTTTCCTTGTTTGATAGATACTAAGTGATATTTATCGTTGGGTTTTGTTTGCCTTGATATCTGTTTTTAAATAATGCAATGGGATAACGTTTTGAATATCACCTACTGCATACTCATTTCTCCGTAGTCCATTCTTTTCCTCCTTACAGCTTTGTGCCAATAAGCATGGGCCAGGAGGCAAAGGCAAGCCTCCCTATGGTAGAGGAAGGTGGCCACAGTGTGAATCAAAGATGCCATTTCTCTGCTTTGAGTTTTGAAGCAGCCTTAAAACCTCATAGCAAGACAATGGTCTTGAAAGTTAGACTTTTCAGAGAGAAAGTATTTTCTTAAAACTGCCAAGGCTGGAGTTTTTGCACATCAAAAAAAAAAAAAAAATCAAAGCTCAGAAAAGTTGAGCGATCATTTAGTGAATCATAGAGGAGGGCAGAATGCAGATATGACAAAAGGGAAGTTTCTATCTCACAGGAAGAACAGCTATTTTGTGACTTGGGGAAAGAAATGAGAAACAGGGCAAGAAAAGGCAAGCAGGGGTCAGGTTCTGAAGGTGCTGGTTTTCCTAAGTCTATCCATCAGGATCCAGCCCCAGGGGAAGGGAAGGTAGAAACATCCAGTTTTAAGGGCTTGAAGAACACCAGGGTGGGTGCCCCCACCTCTCTGGGTGTAGCCTAAGGAGTCTTCCTATCTTTCAGAGGAGCCCTTGGGTCAGCCTGACATTGAATCCATCATGGCGCCCAAGTCATGGAGTAGAAATGATTGAGAGAGATGCTTGGGTGTGAGATAGCATCCCTGGTTCATAATGTATGGTCCAGCATGAAATGTGGAGGAGGTCTAGCAATTCCTGTGTGCCACAGGGGGACCCCAAAAGTAGCTAGGGTGCTACCTGGGGAGTTCACTAGGACATTGCCATGGCCAGTGGCGAAGTGACCAAAGCTGCAGGATGGACTTCTCAAACGGGAATCCAGTGGCTTTCCCATGCAGTCCTCTGGGAATCAAGAGCCTCCGTGAGAACCAGATAAGACCAAGGCAGCCAGGTAGAGCCTCCAACCTGCAGCCATCATATAATTGAGCCATAAGATCTGAAGATAAGAAAGCTTCGCCTGCAACCAGTTGCCATCTTGGAATGAAGAGGGAGAAGAGAAGGAAAACATTTGCAGCTATGGAGACACCCAAAGACGAAGTAATTATCCAAAAGGAGATGATTTTACCCCAGGAGATCCTGAGATACCATAATGGCAAGAACAAGAGTCTTTTGCCTGCAGTGAAATGGGGCCTCAGGAGCTGACTGGGATTTTATTGGCAGTTCCGTTTTGCACGTCTGCGCAAATTCCACCTTCACAAGATACCCATGACTTCTAGAGTAACATACTTCATTTCCCCCCCAATTATAATGGTAATAGGACTTCATTTTGGAGAGTTGGGGTCACAACATTGTAAAAAAGAAAATGAAAATCAACCCATCCCCTCACAAACCATAGATAGCCAGCGTTACCGTCTTGGTGTATTTCCTTCCTGTCTGTTTTCTATGCATGTTGTTAGTTTGCGTGTGTTATTGTGATTGCACACTTGTGCATCTTGTTTGTGGACAGGATTCTGTAATGTATAAGGCGCTTTTGCTTGTGGGAAGGAATATCTGCCACTTTGTTACTCTATTACCGTTAAACAATTAACAGTTCTAAATGTTCACAGGAGTCATTACAGCCGAAATGAAAATATATGAAGTTAACAAATTTGATTTCCCCGAGTGCTTAAACATTGACCGAAGTATGATCAGTTAAACTTCTCTAAATGTTTGGTTACAAATCTCCAATACATCAGATTTTCTCATGTGCTTTTAAGTGCCTTAAAATGGGGACAGAACATGCCCAGGATTTGGCAAGGATTTCTGTACTGCCCAGCGCTTATACTAACACAGTTAACAAAAGTGCTGAGACCATGGATTTACAGTGTCTCTTCATCATCATCATCTTCTTCTTTGTCCTGTGTTTATTGCTCCCCAGGGACATAACTTTCCTTCCCTCAGCCCACAGAGCTGGGGGGGCCCTCTGCACTGGGCTCACTGAGATGGGATAAAGGACAATGGGCCAGGGACTTTTCATATTATTGATGCTGACAGCTCAGATATGGGTTGATTTGTTGTAGACCTTGTCTTTGCACCAAGAATAACAGTTGCTCTGGTGTTTTTCACTCCATAGTCCGACCTGTTTTGCAACTGTCCAGGGGAAGGGCTGTTGGGGGAGGGGGGGCTGGCCTAATTTTGATAAAAATCTGTCATCTTGAAACTACAGCCTCTTTCTCATTGACTATTTTGACCTATAATATCTACACTGTTGTTTTTCCTCCTAACATCATTTTATGATTTTAATGGCTGCATAACATTTGCTGGGATGGATGCACTGTCATTTAGTTAACACGTGTACTTAACTATTGGGCAGTTAGATGATGTTCAATTTGGTTTTCATTAAACTCATCTCCATTTGAACAATGCTTGCTCATGAATCTCTGCACATCTTTCTACTTTCTTGGGTTAAACTCATAGAAGGGAACCTCCTACGACAGTGGTCACACAGATACTCAAGGCTTTTTTTTTTTTTTTAGAATTTTTTATTTGAGAGACCAGCAGGGTGGGGTGGGGGCGGAGGAGGGCAGAGGAAGAGGGATAAGCAGACTCCCCACTGAGCAGGGAGCCAACATGGGGTTCGATTCCAGGACCCTGGGATCATGACCTGAGCCAAAGGCAGATGCTTAACCAATTGACCTAGGTGCCCCATCAAGGCTTTTGATATGTAATGCCAAATTGCCTTCTGGAACTGCTTGTTCTGGTGTGGTCCCACACAGAATAGGAGAAGGCATTGCTATCCTCCTTGGAGCCAGGGAAATCAAGACAGAGCAGAGCAAGCTGACTGAGGGGAGAGTTACAACTGGAGGTTCTGGTGAAGGATGGTCCATGCCAAGTTTCCAAATGTCGCCTGGGTCACTCACATATGGTAACTAATAATCCCCACCCAGCCTGACAAGGTCAGGCATAGTTAAGGGACAGTGGAAAAGAATATTTGGAATCAGGACTGTTCCAGAAAATCTGGAATAGATTATCATTAGCTATTCATACCTACATTGTCCAATATGGCAGCCACTAGTCACATGTGGCTATTGAGCTAGTATGACTAAGGAATGGAATTTTTAATTTATTTTTTAATTTTCGTTAATTTAAAAACTGATATTTGATTCAGGTATTGGAAAACTTTAAGGTATGTTTGGAACAACCCCAGTATGTGAATCTATTTTTTTAACTGTAAATTTTAGGGAACCTAACTAAATACAGATCGATATTTCCAATGACAATTTAGCATCCAAAATTGAGATGTGTTGTAAGTGTAGAATACACACGGCATTTCAAAGACTCAGTATGAAAAAAGAATGTAAGTTACCCCATTAGTAAATATTTTATATTGATAATGGTTGTAATGATAATATTTTGGATATATAAGATTAAGTAAAATATGTTATTAAAATTAATGTCACCTACTTCTTTTTAAAAATGAACTTTTAATTTTAGAATACTTTTAGATTTGCAGAAAGATTGCAAAGATAATATGGAAAAGTCCCATATGCCCCACGTCCCATTTCCCTATTATCAATATTTTAACATTAGTGTATTTGTCACCATGAATGAGCCAGTATTGATACATTATTATTGACTAATCCTTTATTCAAATTTCCTTTGTTTTTACCTAATGCTCTTTTTCTGTCCCAGGATCCCAATCAGGATACCACATCACAATTATTTGCCATGTGTCCATAGTCTTCTCTTGGTTGTGACAATTTCTCAGACTATCCTTGTTTTTGATGACCTTGACAGTTTTGAGGAGTACTGATCAGATAGTTCATAGTGTGTCCCTCAGTGAGAATTTATCTGATTTTTTTCTCATGACTAGACTGGGGTAATGGGTTTTCTGGAGGGGACATTTGTTTCTTCTCCCCCAGATATCTGTTTATTCAATCATTTATTAATGTCAATATGGCCTCATGGATATTTATTTTATTCTTTATGTTTTTATCCAATACTACTTTACTCATGTTGTTGCTCAAATTGTTCTAGCTTTGGCCATTGGAAGCTCTCTCAATTTGCTCTTGTGTCCCTTTGACATGTCCCCCCACCTTCCCATTGTGGAGTTTTTAGAGCCCGCTTCTTTCTTCTTTCTTTCAGGATTTTTAAAAATTCATTTGACAGAGAGAGCACAAGCAGGGGGAGCAGCAGAGGGAGAGGGAGAAGCAGACTCCCCACTGAGCAGGGAGCCTGACGCGGGGCTTGGTCCCAGGACCCCAGGATCATCATGACCAGAGCCAAAGGCAGATGCTTAACTGACTGCACCCCTCTTTTTTCTTTTTATAAAGGTGGCTACTAGAGATAGTCCAAGATGGTGGAGGAGTAGGAGACCTTAGTTTCATCTGATCCCAGGAATTCAGCTAGATAGCTATCAAATCATTCTGAACACCTGCGAACTCAACTGCAGATCTAAGAAAAGAATAGCTGCAACTCTACAAATAAAAAGCAACCACTTTTTGCAAGAATGACAAGATGGAAAAACTCACCTCAAAAAAGAGAACAAGAGGCAGTACTGATTGCCAGAGACCTAATCAGTATGGATATAAGTAAGACATTGGAACTAGAGTACAGAATAATGATTATAAAGATCCTAGCTGGGCTTGCTTAGCTGGGCTTGAAAAAAAGCATAGAAGGCACTAGAGAATCCCTTTCTGGAGAAATAAAAGAACGAAAATCTAATCAAATCAAAATCAAAAAGGCTATTAATGAGGTGCAATAAAAAATGGAGGCTCTGACTGCTAGGATAAATGAGGCAGAAGAGAGAATTGGTGATATAGAAGACAAAATGATGACAAATAAAGAGAGTAAAAGAGAGATAAACAACTACTGGATCATGAGGGAGAATCAAAAGATAAGTGATACCATAAAGTGAAACAATATTAGAATAATTGGGATCCCAGAAGTAAAGGAAAGAGAGAGAGGGGCAGAAGGTATATTGGAGCAAATTATAGCAGAGAACCTCCCTAATCTGGGGAAGGAAGCAGGCATTCAAATCCAGGAGTCACAGAAGCCCCCTTTAAATCAATAAAAATAGGTCAACACCTCGACATAATAGTGAAACTTGCAAATCTCAGAGACAAAGAGAAAATCCTGAAAGCAGCTCTGGACAAAAGGTCCGTAACGTACAAGGGTAGAAACATTAGACTGGCAAACAGACCTATCCACAGAGACCTGGCAGGCCAGAAAGGACTGGCATGATAAATTCAGGGTGTAAATGAGAAAAAATATGCAGCCAAGAATACTTTATCCAGCAAGGATGTCATTCAAAAGAGGAGAGATAAAAAGCTTCCATGACAAACAGAAACTAAAAGAATTTGTGATTGCTAAACCAAGCATGCAAGAAATATTAAAGGGGGGGAAATTGGAGGGGTAGATGAACCATGAGAGACGATGGACTCTGAAAAACAAACTGAGGGTTCTAGAGGGGAGGGGGTGGGAGGATGGGTTAGCCTGGTGATGGGTATTGAGGAGGGCACATTCTGCATGGAGCACTGGGTGTTATGCACAAACAATGAATCATGGAACACTACATCTAAAACTAATGATGTAATGTATGGGGATTAACATAAGAATAAAAAAATTAAAAAAAAAAAGAAATATTAAAGGGGATCCTTTAAGCAAAGAGAGAGCCCCAAAGTAACATAGACCAGAAAGGAACAGAGACAATATACAGTAATAATGACTTTACAGGTAATATAATGGCACTAAATTCATATCTTTCAATAGTTACTCTGAATTTAAATGGGCTAAATGCCCCAGTCAAAGACACAGGGTGTCAGACTGGATAAAAAAGCAAGACCCATTGATATGCTGTCTGCAAGAGACTCATTTTAAACCCAAAGACACCTCCAGATTAAAAGTGAGGGGGTGGAAAACTATTTATTATGCTAATGGACATCAAAAGAAAGCTGGGGTAGCAATCCTTACATCAGACAAATTAGATTTTAAACCAAAGACTGTAATAGAAGATGAGGAAGGAAATTATATCATAATAAAGGGTCTATGCAACAAGAAGATCTAACAATTGTAAATATTTATGCCCCTAACATGGGAGCAGCCAATTATGTAAAGCAATTAATAACAAAATTAAAGAAACACATTGATAATAATGCAATAATAGTAGGGAAATTTAACACCCCACTCACTGCAATGGACGAATCATCTAAGCAGAAGATCAACAAGAAGAAAACAAGGGCTTTGAATGACACACTGGACCAGATGGACTTCACAGATATATTCAGAGCATTCCATCCTAAAGCAGCAGAAAACACATTCTTCTCAAGTGCACATGGACCATTCCCCAGAATAGATCACATACTGGGTCACAAATCAGGTCTCAACCAGTACCAAAAGATTAGGATCATTCCCTGCATATTTTCAGACCACAATGCTTTGAAACTGGAACTCAATCAAAAGAGGAAATTTGGAAAGAACTCAAATGCATGGAGACTAAAGAGCATCCTACTAAAGAATGAATGGGTCCACCAGGAAATTAGAGAAGAAATAAAAAAAATTCATGGAAACAAATGAAAATGAAAACACAACTGTTCAAAACTTTTGGGATGCAGCACAAGCAGTCCTAAGAGGGAAGTATATAGCACTACAAGCCTTTCTCAAGAAACAAGAAAGGTCTCAAATACACAATCTAACCTTACACCTAAGGGAGCTGGAGGAAGAACAGCAAATAAAGCCTCAACCCAGCAGGAGAAGAGAATTAATAAAAATTAGGGCAGAAATCAATAAAATAGAAACCAAAAGAACAATAGAACAGATCAACAAAACTAAGAGCTAGTTCTTTGAAAGAATTAATAAGATTGATAAACCCCTGGCCAGACTTATCAAAAAGAAAAGAGAAAGGACCCAAATAAATAAAATCATGAATGAAAGAGGAGAGGTCATGGCCAACACCAAGGAAATACAGACAATTATAAGAACATATTATGAACAACTATATGTCAACAAATTAGGCAATCTGGAAGAAATGGATGCATTCCTAGAGAAGTATAAACTACCAAAACTGAAACAGGAAGAAATAAAAAACCCAAACAGGCCCATAACCAGCAAGGAAATGGAAGCAGTAATCAAAGATCTCCCAACAAACAAGAGTCCAGGGCCAGATGGCTTCCCAGGGGAATTCTACCAAACATTTAAAGAAACATTAATACCTATTCTTCTGAAGCTGTTTCAAAAAACAGAAATGGAAGGAAAACTTCCAAACTCTTTCTATGAGGCCAACATTACCTTGATCCCAAAACCAGACAAAGACCCCACCGAAAAGGAGAATTATGGACCAATATCCCTGGTGAACATGGATGCAAAAATTCTCACCAAAATACTAGCCAATAGGATCCAACAGTACTTTAAAAGGATTATTCACCATTACCAAGTGGGATTTATTCCTGGGCTGCAATGGTGGTTCTGCATCCACAAATCAATCAATGTGATACAATACATAAATAAAAGAAAGGACAAGAACCATATGATCCTCTCAATAGAAGCAGAAAAAGCATTTGACAAACTACAGCATCCTTTCTTGATTAAAACTCTTCACAGTGTAGGGATAGAGGGAACATACCTCAATATCATAAAAGCTATCTACAAAAAGCCCACAGTGAATATCATTCTCAATGGGGAAAAACTGAGAGCTTTTCCCCTAAGGTCAGGAACATGGCAGGGATGTCCACTCTCACCACTGCTGTTCAACATAGTATTAGAAGTCCTAGCCACAGCAATAGACAACAAAAAGAAATAAAAAGCATCCGAATTGGCAAAGAAGAAATCAAACTCTCACTCTTTGCAGATGACCTGATATTCCATGTGGAAAACTCAAAAGACTCTACCTCAAAATTGCTAGAGCTAATATAGGAATTCAGCAAAGTGGCAGGGTATAAAATCAATGTACAGAAATCAGTTGCATTTCTATATACCAACAATGAAACAGAAGAAAGAGAAGTTAAGGAGTTGATCCCATTTACAATTGCACCAAAACCCATAAGATACCTAGGAATAAACCTAACCAAAGAGGCAAAGGATCTGTACTCAGAAAACTATAGAACACTCATGAAAGAAATTGAGGAAGACACAAAAATATGGAAAAACATTCCACGCTCATGGATTGGAAGAACAAATATTGTTAAAATGTCTATGCTACCTGGAGCAATCTACACATTCAGTGCAATCCCTATCAAAATACCATCAACTTTTTTCACAGAGCAGGAACAAATAATCCTAAAATTTGTATGACGACCGAATGACCCATAGGAACACATTCTTCTCGAGTGCACATGGAACATTCCCCAGAATAGATCACATACTGGGTCACAAATCAAGTCTCAACCAGTACCAAAAGATTGGGATCATTCCCTGCATATTTTCAGACCACAATGCTTTGAAACTGGAACTCAATCAAAAGAGGAAATTTGGAAAGAACTCAAATGCATGGAGGCTGGTTATGGGCCTGTTTGGGGCCTGAAAGACCCCGAATGGCCAAAGGAATGTTGAAAAAGAAAAGCAAAGCTGATGGCATCACAATCCCAGACTTCAAGCTTTATTACAAAGCTGTAATCATCAAGACGGTATGGCACTGGTGCAAAAACAGACACAGATCAATGAAAGAGAATAGAGAACCCAGAAATGGACCCTCAACTCTATGGTCAACTAATCTTTGACAAAGCAGGAAAGAAGAGCCAGTGGAAAAAAGACAGTCTCTTCAACAAATGGTGTTGGGAAAACTGGACAGCCACATGCAGAAGAATGAAACTGGACCATTTCCTTACACCACACACAAAAATAGACTCCAAATGGGTGAAAGACCTCAATGTGAGACAGGAATCCCTCAAAATCCTAGAGGAGAACACAGGCAGCCACCTCTTTGACCTCAGCTGCTGCAACTTCTTGCTAGACATGTCTCCAAAGGCAAGGGAAACAAAAGGAAAAGTGAACTATTGGGATTTCATCAAGATAAAAAGCTTTTGCACAGCAAAGGAAACAGTAGACAAAACCAAAAGACAAATTAGAGAATGGGAGAAGATATTTGCAAATGACATATCACATAAAGGACTAGTATCCAAAATCTATAAAGAACTTATCAAACTCAACACCCAAAAAACAGAAAGTCCAATCAAGTAATGGGCAGAAGACATGAACATACATTTCTCCAAAGGAGTCATACAAATGGACCACAGACATGAAAAAATGCTCAACATCACCTGGCATAAAATCCAGATCAAAACCACAATGAGATACCACCTCACACCAGTCAGAATGGCTAAATTAACCGTTCGGAGACAACAGATGTTGGCGAGTATGTGGAGAAAGGGGGACTCTCTTACACTGTTGGTGGGAATGCAAGCTGGTGTAGCCACTCTGGAAAACAGTATGGAGGTTCCTCAAAAAGTTGAAAATAGAGCTACCCTATGACCCAGCAATTGCACTACTAGGGATTTACCCCAAAGATACAAATGCAGTGATCCGAAAAGGCACATGCACCCCAATGTTTATAGCAACAATGTCCACAATAGCCAAACTATGGAAAGAGCCCAGATGTCCATACAGATGAATGGATAAAGAAGATGTGGTGTACACACACACACACACACACACACACACACACACTCTCACACACTCACATACACACACACGAATATTACTTAGCCATCAAAAAAATCTTACCATTTGCAACGACGTGGAGGGAACCAGAGGGTATTATGCTAAGTGAAATAAGTCAATCAGAGAAATATAATTATCATATGATCTCATGCATATGTGGAATTTAAGAAACAAAACAGAAGTTCATAGGGAAAGAGAGGAAAAAATAAAACAAGATGAAATCAGAGAGGGAGACAAAGCATAAGAGACTCTTAATCATAGGAAACAAACTGAGGGTTGCTGGGGGGGAGGTGGGTGGGGGATGGGGTAACTGGGTAATGGGCTTTAAGGAGAGCATATAATGTAATGAGCACTGAGTGTTGTATAAGACTGATGAATCACTGACCTCTACCTCTGAAACTAATAAGACATTATAGGTTAATTAACTGAATTTAAAGATTTTTATTTATTTTATTTGAGAGAGAGAGAGAATGAGAGACAGAGAGCATGAGAGGGAGGAGGGTCAGAGGGAGAAGCAGACTCCCCGCTGAGCAGGGAGCCTGATGCGGGACTCGATCCCGGGACTCCAGGATCATGACCGGAGCTGAAGGCAGTCGCTTAACCAACTGAGCCACCCAGGCGCCCCAATTAACTGAATTTAAATAAAATTTTCTTTTTAAAAAGTGGCTACTAGAAATTTTAAAATCACACTTGTCTTGTGCATTCTATTTCCATTGGACAGCTCTTATCCAGACCCTCTCGTATGCAGGGACTTGGGGTTTAGAAAAGTCTTAACTTTGGGGCCACCAAGAGGGCCTAAATCCTATAGGCATCATAAATCTTGCATTTGGTTAATTTTCCCTCTTTGCTTTGGCTGCTGGGAAGCTCAGTACCAATATTGCAGATTTTTTATCTAGGCATATCTTAATATTCTGTTTCCTTCTGGATGTATTTACCATTTATCTTTTTTTTTTTCTGTTGCCTCAATTCCAACAATTAATCATCTTCATTTCTTTGTATTGTACCTAATTTTGTTTAGCCATCTTGAATCCCTTATGGAGGTTTACAGGAAAAGGTTGATGCTCTGCCCAGATCCCTTAGGTCTACTGGTGCTGTGTGTGTGTGTGTCCCTATCATCATTTCCAATAGCCACTCCCTGTGCCTCTTCTTTGGACATCCAGTCTTGGGCTATTACGGGAGGTATTATCTGAGAATTTACACCCCTCTGGGGTGACCCTGAACCAATGACTTGGGTGTGAGAATGTGCAAGTCTTGTCTAGGTGCCCTGAGAGCAGGCCCTAGGAGGCGGTTCTGAAGTGCCCGTTGCACTGCAGCGCCCCCTATGGGACCAAACTGAAACCACCACCCTCCTTGGGATTTTGCCCGAGATGGTACCCTGGCGGGGCTTCCGGGGAGCGGGGGACGACACATCCTTCATAAATCACTTATACGCTAAGCTCATCTCAACGTCTGCTTGGGGAACCTGACCCACGACAGCCAGTGACACATTTTTACATGTTAAAATAAATTTGAAAACATAGCAGGCTCTGTGGGTGTACTCAGGAATTTGAGTTGGTTTGAACAGCGAATTAAGTAAAAAATAAAGCCAGACTCGTTTCCCTTGGCCCATCAGCTAGGAGTCGAACTTGAACAGCAGGTGGGATCCCTGTAAGTCACGGATGGTCACTTCTCGGGGTGGGGGCTGGAACCACCTCAGAGAATGGGGAGTGGGCTTCCCTGTGCCTCCCCGCTGCTCTTCCCGGAACACAGGTGAGGCCAGAGGCTGGTATGCTGGGCAGTTCAACCCGAGTAACTGTGCGGTCGCACCAGACGCCTCCAGCCCACACTCCAGGTCCACCCCAGGTCAAGGGGAAGGAGGAAGCAGAGTGGGGGTGTCCATGTCCCACAGTGCAGGGGGCTGAATGGAGATGGGGTTTGGTGCTGCCCGTGTGACCACAGAGAGGGTTCCTAGAACACTGCCCTTTCCGGGCAGCTTCAGAGACAAGAGTACTCTGCCCTCTACTGCTAATAGCCGGGAAGTGTGTGTGTGTGTGTGTGTGTGTGTGTGGTGTGTTGCTCGAACACCTCAGAAGCCCTGGGAGATCTGAGAGATCTGAGAAATTTCCAAATTCAGGTCCTGCCCTCTGGAACACCTGGGTTCT